>NC_137466.1:204770397-205370397 GCF_964235325.1 Thermobia domestica | reverse complement strand
TCTAGTTAGTGGTTAACGTGTAAGACTTCGGTACACGTGGTCCGGGTTCAATTCCCAATGGGAGTGTATTTTGCCGTTCACCCAGTGTCGTGACCATAGTGCTCTCAAACGGATCGGGTCGGGTTGTCGGGTCGGGTCGTCGGGTCGGGTCAGTCGGGTCAGCTCGGGTCGGGTTGTCGAGTCAATCGGGTCAGCTCGGGTCGGGTTATCGGGTCGGGTCAGTCGGGTCAGCTCGGGTCGGGTTGTCGGGTCGGGTCAGTCGGGTCGGGTTTTCGGGTCGGGTCAATCAGGTCGGATCACGGTTCGGGTCAGTCGGGTCGGGTCGGGTCATCGGGTCGGGTCGGGTCGGTCTTCAATCCGACCCGACCCGACCCGTTGAGAGCACTATTCTAATTCTATCAATTCTTCCATTATCATTCACTTACCTTGATCATCCGTCTCCCTTTGCCTAATGGGTGTAACGTGGGACGTTAAACTGAAATACTTCATTTCAAGATTTCTGTTTTCTTGATCCACAGTTCATCATTTGTTTACTCAAACAAGTAGTTATAATTTACATACATTTACATGTGTGTGTGTGTATGCTTAAATCTTATGAAATTCGAAGTTTTATTTTCAACTTTATCACTGCAAATATTTTTATTAAGACCGGGAGGGTAATTCACTTCATCATTATTAGGACAACCAATTTTATGCTTATACAGCTGTATACTATGCTTTATTTTTCCTCACATTATGCTTTATTTTGATTTTTTTTTCCTAAATCATGCCTTAATATGCTGTTTCTTGATTTATACTTAATTTTTACCCATTTCTATTACATATTTGTTTTATTTTACTCGTTTTTTAGTTACACAAGCATTAAAAATATGTATGAAACTATTAATTTTCTCCACTAAAATTACATCAATACAGTGCATAAAGGTATGCTCATACAAAATTACATTAAGGTGAGGAGAAAGGAGGAAGTCGAACTCTTCATTGTTATGCTTAAAGGCAATTGGCAGTTCATTTCCATTGTTTGCGGTATTGATAACAGCCTTTGTTGATTTTTTTGTTTGGTACTAAACATATTAACACATTTTTCTTTGTTGTACATATACACAGGGTTTTGGAATCAAAAGCATTAAGCATTATGCTTTATGCTTTATTACTGTAAATTATGCTTTATTATACTTATAAAATTAGCAAATTTGGATATGTAAAGGGTCAAAATCACAGATATAGTACCAACCTTGGGTAGAAAATTCCATTATGCTTGGTTCGTGTTGCTATTCACATGGTTTCTGCAGACCAATCAGATTGGGCCCACGATCTTATCACGAGATTTGCGAGATTTACAAGGAACGAACTTTCTGGTTGAAAACTTACATTTCCTTAAAGAATGTTTAGTGTGACTTCCAAGTGTATATGTAACACGCTGAATTCTACCATGTATTTTTTAGACAAGATAATGAATAGACATAGATATTGATTCAAGTGTTTGAATTTCATGGGAAAATTGAGACATTTTCAGTAACTCTGGTAGGGGTAAAATATTATCAGAAATTCTTTCCATCTGTAAAATAGGCTTCGAATGTTCTCAAAACAGGTTTAGATAATACTTTGGCAGATGTAATATATTCAAAAGTTGTAGCTGCTAATGAGCAAACATAGATTAGATATAGCGCAATTAAAATTTGAGGAACTTCTATCTAGAATCTGGAATAACGCATGTGAGGAATCACTTCTTATATTCTGTTGGTATAATTCATTAACATCCTTGTATACAGTCGAACTCCTCGTCTTGGTTTACGAAAGAGTTTCATGAACAACTTTTCCTTCGGGCTGCAAACAATATTTGGTGATACGATAGCACACCCACGCTATACCGAGAATTCCACGCACGTAGGAGTGATTTTGCGCGATTTCCAACATTGTCTGTCAGAGTTAACTTTTCAGAAACTGCTTTTTGTTCTATTTTTGTGCTTTTTCGTGTGTTTTCTACCTTTATACAGTTTTGTTAATATTGTGTTACTTAATTGCATAATGTAGAAAATGGAGTGTTTTATTCATACTGATCTTATATATTCAGTTATATTTGAGAAAATGCACAAATTTAGTGTGTTTATTTTGTTTTAATCTTTAAGTATATACAAGACATTAATTATACAACACTATTACATTTTTAATATTATGATAATAGGTCGTTTAATCAACTCTAGAATGACACCAAAATTATTTTGATAATATTGTTTATGTTAGAGTTATGATAATTATTTAGTAAAATGGAATGTGTGATTGTTTGATTATTTTCTCCTTCCCTACTTAACCTTTCTTTTGGCAGATTTCAAGTGCACAATCCAAGTTGCTCTTGGAGCCAATATTCTTGTTATCTGGCGAGAAACACCAAGGAATAAATGTGATAATTGGCAAATAAAAATCAACAGTTCTAGAAGAGGTAGAGTTAAAAAGGGTTATTGGTTTGATCAGACATAAACAAATAAGGTTGAAATAATCTGAATGCTGCTTATACTAGCTTTGGAACTGCGTATACAAAATTAAAAAGAAAAAATATGGCCAAAGCAAACACTCTTTATTACTCATCTTTGTTACACTTTCAATAATATATCATTACCTAATCAGACACTTTATGAAAGTACAAAGCTGTAGCTTATACATTCCGTAATTAAATACTTTATGTACTTTAGGCAACCTTAAATCATGGTAGAGCTCCTTTGTGACTATATGGTTAGCGTACACGGGAGACCAGGATTCGATTCTCGGTAGGAGGCTCATGAACAAGTAGTTTGGATCCCACGTTAAACAGTAAGTCCATGTCTTATGTGGCATTGATGCTGAACAAATGTGAAACTCATAGTCGATAAACCAACCAACTAATTAGGGTAAACAGGGGTCATGAACTTTCCTTTGTCCTATTTGTCACCTATTTAGATATTAAGAATCTTCTAACAGTGGTGGTTCTTGAGGAATCCACATGTTGTATACATCAGATAAATTAAATATAGCTATTTTGGTTCAATCAGCCAGGTGAATTCCACGTCGTCCAACGTTTCAAGAAATGACAATATTGCTCAGTGGTAGAGCGGCTCGGTGGCTCATTGCTCAGTGGTAGAGCGTTCACCTCTAGTGTATGGGGTCCCGGGTTCAAACCCTGCTCCCGCCAAGTGAACTTTGTGGTGGACAAACACCGTGTGCGTGGGTTTCCTCGGGGTTCTCCCGTTTCCTCTCATTTTTTTATTCCACCATTTCATTCATTTGTCATTATCACCGTCTCCTTTAGCCTAACCGGCATAACATTGGGACGTAAAACCCACAAATTTCCTTTTTTCAAATTCAAAAATAGTTAACGGCCCTTGTCAAATTCTGAAATAACAAGTTGAAATATTACAGTGTTCTAAGCCAAGGGCGCCGATTTCTCTGTAAATTTGAGGGGGACCATTCAGATGCAGAAGGCATATATGAGTATTTAAAGACAAATTGCATTCAAATTATGCCTAGTATTGTATATTCCTAAATACAATAATGAGGGCCCACATGAGCTTTGGCGGGGGGGGGGGGCTTGGCCCACCAGGATCGGCGCCCTTGTTCCAAGCTACAATTTAAATGTTTGAAATAGATAAATTGCTTGCACACTACCGACATCTGTTAGCGACATAACGCAAGATGCGACATCTATTAGGATAACTGCTAAAAATTACCATAAAGCACTTACTTGTTAGTGTTATGCGAGAGGATTTCTATATTGTTCTGTTATTCCTAGGGACAAATTTAAGGAGATGAAACAATGAAAGCATCTAGACCAATCTCACATATATAATTTTAAAATATCTTTAAACATTCATTAATTAAACAATTGGTAGTTAATTGATTTCTTATGCGATTTGTCTTCGACGTTTTTCTTTATAATGTTGGCATTTTCGATCCAATAACTTCTTTCATTTTTAAAGTATATTATTAGCTATATAGAATTCCATTTTAAGCTGTAGCTAACGCTCATATTATAATGTTGGTCCTGAAAAGGGCGTTAAATTAAAGAACCAAATATTTTTTCTATCCATTATTCAAGTGTGTTTTGTTCTAAAAAAAGACTGAAGTTCAGAAAAGAATCCTTCTAAATAACACAAAGTGCTAATGATAATGATCCGAGAATCCAAGAAATGCAAAAACTTATTTATACAGTATATCATAGCTCCTTCAAAATATCAAATATGTTTATTTTCCTATCTACTACATTATATTATAAAAATGTGTCCTTTTGTATAATATAAACTCAGTATCTTGGATCAAAACTCAGTATCTTTTTAATATTCAGTAAAATATTGTGTAATAATTATTAAGAAAAGTCAACAATTATCATCTTTAATATAGCATAGTAAATGAATCAACCTTGTAATGTAATATGTATAGAGAGATAACGTTAACATAATATTAAAAAGTTAGAACAATTAATTCTACTTATAGATGGCCAAAGAACATAGAAAAAATAATTAAAGCGAAAATTAAAACAACAGATAAAAATTGTAAATAATAATTCAGTTCGCACTAGAATCTTATCTCAGATTGTTTCAATAAGACAAGTTTTGAAAAAACGTTGTAGTGTTGAAAAATTTTAATCTGATATTTTAATATGTATAGTTTTATGGCCTAACTTCATTCCCAAAAATATGGTTTCTTAACGTACGTGAAACTAGAGGCTACATCATTCAAATTATCGAGACCACACTTGAAAAGTGAAATATTTTAATACGCCTTCCAAGAGAAGGTACCCGTAACTTTCATGCACCACTGAAAATAAGGATACTTTACTAACAAGTGAAAATGGGAAGTTTCTTCTAACTATTTTGTTTTGAAAACATAAACCTTGCGTTTAATGCTTCAAGTATAATGTCTGGTAGCAAAGGGGACAGATCAGAAATGCAAGGGAAAAGAAAATTTTGTTGGATGAAGATAGTAGCGAAGCAGGAAAACAAAAAAGTAAGTTTGTATTTCTACCATAATTGTCCATGATCTAAAATCAAACTAGAATTCTTTGCATTAGAAGTTAGAGCTCTGCTAGTAATCCACCATGAGCCCTCTAATGACTTTTTATAACATATACAAACATTTTATTATTAACAATATATTATAGTAATCTTCGTTTCTTAAAATAAACGATGGCTTCTAAGAAGATGGGTTTATTTTATGCGATTTTTTTTTCAAACAATGACCATAATATATTTTTTAATATTTTATGAACTAATAATTCATTAAAATACCTACAATATGACGTACTCTATTTCTCAAGATAATACTCGTGAATAGTAGTAGTTTACTTGTGAAAACAAGTTTTGGCGACAGGTTCCTTTCAAAAATCCTTGAATAAAGTGTTAATATTTCCTAAATAAATATTTACTTAGCTCCTCTCATATACGACATGATTCATGATTTAGTTCCACAAATATGAGTTCGAAACTTATTAGATAAGTTCATATCGTTGAATATACAGCCTGTCTCAATTGAATCGCCCTATTTTCATTTCTGGTGGTAAATTAATGTATTTGTATTTCTTTCTTTTTCAGATGTAATACAGTAGAAGAAACACCAGAGTTTTGTTAGAAATTTGTCGATCCCCAAAATCTCGCCGTGTGGTGGTAGCAGTAGGAATAGTGAAATGACGAGCAACGCAGAGAAAGCGCAGGTAGTGTGGTGATATGCAGAACTTGGTTCCATTGTCGCAGTGCAATGATGATTCCGCCAGGAATACCAGACAGAACCCGCTAATGCGAAAACAATTCTAGTATGGAAAAAGAATTTCCTCGCGACTGGTTCAGTGGTTATAAAGCACGGTGGTAGTCGCGAAAGTGAACCAGAAGACAATGTGCAGCGCATTTCGGAAACATTTCAAAGAAGTCCGCGTAAGTCCATTCGCAGAGCCTCGCAGGAACTGGATCAACTGTCCATAGAGTTGTGCGTAAACGTCTGAAGTTGTACGCGTACAAAGTGCAAATACTGCAAGCACTGAGAATTACAGAAATGAAAATAGGGAGATTCAATTGGGACACCCTGTAATTTCCTGTATAAATGAATAGTGTTTACGAAGACAAATAATTTTAAATCAGATTGAATCTCATGTCATAGATACACCAAATGAAAGAGAAGTTGTGTTGGTACACCTGTGCTCATGCGCATGCTCTGTTTCCTCTGTCTTACGTTAGAAAGTGTTAGTTTTGTTTGTCTAGTCTAGACTAGTGTTAAGTGCTAGCTTGTTTCGCATGGCCTCGACGTTCACCAGATCTGCAGCATTGCGGTTTTCGCCTTTGGAGGTTCATACAGAATCATGTGTATTTGCCTCCGCTACCAGCTGACCTCCACGACTTAAAAACAGAATGGAAGCAGTTATTCCAGACACACCGATTAAGGTTTGGGACAAACTCAGCTATCGACTCGATGTGTGCCGTGTGACGAACTGGCTTACATTGAACGCTTGTGTGAAAAACCGTTTGAGTTGTTCTTTCATTACATGTACTATTTATATTTGTACGTTAAATGTAATAAAAACTACAAAGTCTTAAAATCCCGATATTTAGTTTGAAACAGCCTATAGAAAATAAATCTTAAATTACTTAAACATTTTTATTTTCAAAATTGCATCGTATAAGAAACTTAAATAAGATCAAACATGGAAAAAGAAGAAACACTATCACAATGACTATCTTTAAAAAAATAAACGTGATACCTACTATTAAGGCTGCTCTAGGAATTGTAATTCACGTATCATTATTTCCTGAAGAACCTTCCAAAGAAGTTACATTTGAAAGTTCATTTTCCACAGCAATTTCATCTTTTGCTGATTGCATCAATCCGGCACCGGAATTAGAACAACCTTCATTCTGTAGTTGTGAAACTAGCTCGAGAATCTTCTTTCCTTGAAAGAAGATGATAGGAACTGTAAAATAAAAACAATAATCGCATCTTATCAGTGATTATAATTGTTGTATATCTGTTACAAAATATACAATTGTTGCAAAGCAAAATTCAAGAATAGGTAAATTAATAAGAATAATGACACAAAAGGCAATATTATTAAGAAATTATTAAAAGTAAATAAAATACATTCAGCAAGAACGTCAGAACTACATATATTCTATACTGATAATCAGGAAACGAAAATATACTGTTTGTAATAACGTCATGTAGAAATGTCACAAATCTATATACATTAATTTGCTGCAAGAACGATGTAATGTTCTACATGTAGTATGAAAAATTAAAATTATTTCAGCAATAAAGTTCCTATTTCAAATCGTGCAAGCTTTTTGATTGAAGTAAGAATGAATTAACACTTACCTTTTGAGCAATAATGCTACACTGCGAAATTGGATACTTTTCCACTAAAAATTAACGTACATAAAGTACAAATGAACCCTCGCAACTGAGATATATCAGTGTTGCAATGAAAGTAACTTTCAAAAACTCCAAACACAGTGACTACACAACTGCTTTCTGTCAGCCAATTTAGCAATTTCACACATCTCGCTCTGGCAATAGAAAGTAGATGTATAAAGAGATTTTTTTTCTTTCCATTAACTCAATAAGGTTCATTTTTGAGTTGTATCACTGTTGCAGCAAATGAGCGACATATCGTCAGGTAATACAAACATGAAATTGCTATTGAAATTCAATTCAGAAAGCATTAGGAGACAAATATTGTAACTTCAAAAAGGTGGCATGTTTAGAGTTATTATATGGTGTAACCATCACTTCCATCTAAATACTACATTTTATTTAACCCATCTATTCCATGATCGAATGCATAAACATTACCTCATCTAATTTGCAAGCGTATGTAAATTTGAGTTCAGTTTTTAATTTTTTGGTCCTTATGCAACATCTATGTTATGAAGGACAGGAACGTGCGTTTCGAACCACGTCCAGAATTTGAGTCAGGTGCAGTTGGCGGGTGCACACGCAATCATGCAAAGTAGATCTCACAGTATAGGTCTTTCAACAAAACGCAATTTCATCTTCAAGAGAGCTGGATTAGAGAATCACGCCATCTGCCCCTCCTACGTATGGAAACTTGGATTTAAGTTAAATCTTTAGTCAATAGAGAAACTGACAGTCAACAGACAATAGAAAATATAGGTAGTGTAATAGGGAGTATCTCAGTGTTTTCGAGTTATTACCTTTCTTCTATATTGTAATGTACCACATGTTTCTGTATACGAACAATAGTTGACGCTCTTGTTTATAAACATCACTATATAGATTTACAACAGAGTACTACACCCCGCGTGGATTTACTATAAGAAGCAGACGACAGACCACCAACGCGTCCTACGAACCACATGACGACGTGGGAAAAGGAGCGCCACCGCTCCCAGGACGCCTATATAATGGGACGCAGTCGGCAGATCTTCACCAATTTTCTGGCCTCCCCTCTATAGACTTGTAGTGGAGTCTAAGAGACACCAACACTTTCCCAAAGCCCTAGCTTGGGGGCGGAGCTAAATGTTCCAAAACTTTACCTCTTTTTCCTGCGTGCAGTGGAGAAGAGGAAGAGTCCTAACCACAACCCGGCCTGAGGGGAATCTTAACCCCCTCTACTTGCAGTGGAGTAGAGTGCGTCCTACAGATCCTCATGTAGCACGCTACTGAGGAGTCCTTCCCGAGACCTTCAGGTCAAGGGGAACGTGCATTTGTCCAGAACCTTAGATTAGAGGATTGTATACTAGTGTTTGTGAATACTATTGTAATCTATTTTGAGAATTCGTAAATAAAGCGGTAGCGGGAGTCAATTCCAGACGCTCAATTATTCAACCTACCTCCACCTATAAACTGTAAGGAACAAAATTTTACAATATTCGCCGATAAACTAGAATATAATATATGTGTTCTCTTTCTATTGCTCCTATATCCTTCCTTTTACTCACGATGCTGGACCAACACAGAATAATCGTAATCTCCTCGTCGAAATAGAAATTACTTACATTTTCACAATATTTCGTATTAGAAGATATATCAGGTCAGCAGTATACAAGATATTTGGATAAGCTTCCATGTTGCGTGTCCTATTAAGAATGTCTAAAATATTTATCACGAATAAGCTTAAAGTGCAGCAGAGAAAAAAAAAGCCAGGGGGGTTCAACCAATCAGAAAGAACAATAAGGGCGGATTTTTTATGCAAGCGTCCGTTACATTCATTGGTTGCGATTTCTATGTGTAGCCAACAGAAAGTTGTCTTACACGTAGAACCGTACTTCAACAACGTTCTCAATTGGCTATTCAGTCAAATCGCAAGAAAAGAACGCAATGGATGATTGCATGAAAATCTGCCTTAACTGCACGAATGCACCTTCAACAATCTGCTTCGGGTAAGTCCGGAACGCAAAAAGTCTTGCTGTGGAAATTTTTTATGTTCGTGATTTATGATATTATTCGAATAAATTGAAAAAAAAATTCTTTTGCTTTACTGAAAGTCAAATGATAGTCGTAATTCATTGAAAATAAGATTTACAGTTCAGCGTACTGTTCTTATCTGAGTAACGACATTTGTGGAAACTTCTGTTTCATTTATGACCATTGCCTGAGGTTGTAATGCCTTTCAATTTAGCACTCATACCATTCTAGATATTTCAAGTTTAGTTTGAATAACATGTCTTTCTAATTAGTTTAATTAACCTCGAAAAATTAAAAATACTTTATATGTAAAACTAGCCTTTGGCTAGCTGGGTGCTCCGCCTCCAGACCCCCGCGTTTGCTTGGCTTACGGCCTCGCATCTCTCATGTATCAGCCTTTGCATTAACAGTGAATTTCTTGCATTTGCTCTTCATATTTCCTGAATTTGCCCAGCTGGGGACTTCGCTCCCACCGCCGCGCCTTTGCTCGACCTACGATCTCGCACTTCTTACAACCACAATTCTGTCGAATTTCAAGTTCCTTTTCCTATTTCAATTATCTAAAAGATAAGATTTTGGATCCCAAGACACTCACTTAAATAACATGGAAACGTATTCATTCCCCCTTTAGACCCCTTAAAAACTAAAAATAATCAATTTTGGCGATTTTCCTGTAGGTTAGTCCCGGAAGGCTACAAACATGCGAAATTTCATCATTCTAATCCTGCCGAAAATGCCTAAACATTTTAGGGCGTAGAAGATGTCCAATATAAATCATATGGGAAAGATTCTTCAGTTCCCCATAAAACCACTCTACAATTGAAAATTTTTATTTTTAGCGATTTACTTATTTAACGCTAATAAAAATGTATTAACATACCGAATTCCAAGTTTTTATTCCAATTCCAAGTAACTAAAATATGAGATTATAACTAAAAAAAAAGGCCCATTTAAATAACATAGGAAATTTCTGCATCTCCCCTTTAGATCCCCTAAAAATTAAAAATATTCACTTTTGGCAATTTTTCTGTCGGTTAGTCTTGGAAAGCTACAATCATACCATATTTCAACTTTCTACGTCAACCGGAAGTACCCCTTTAATTTATATCGTCAGTTCATGTAGTTTTATATATACAGTAGAGCGTCGATTATCCGAAGTAATTGGGGGACATGGGTGTTCGGAAAACTGGTTTGTTCGGATAATCGAACTGTACTGTACTGTACTGTACTGTACTGCACTGTACTTCTACAGCCAGTGCCAAACCGACAGAAGTGTGCTGATTGTTGAAACACAGCGACTGGCGGCTTGGCCGGTCAGCAGCGCCTTATGAAGGCCCCATTAGAAGCAATGTTCCGCCAGCGGTGGCTCAGTGCGGTGACTACTGTGGGAAACTTGGTTTGGGAGTGAGGGGGATGATGGACGGTAGGGTGGGAGAGTAACAGGTGCGAGCGAGTACACAGTTCGGTTAAGCGGTCGTTCGGTTGACCGACGTTCGGATAATCGACGGTCTACTGTAGTTACGATTTTAAAAGTTGAAAAATGCATGTAATTTTTTTTTCTCTAAATACTACTAATCAACTTTTGAAATATCTTCTCTTATCTATAAGAGTTCTTTCTTTTAAACTTTTTTATGATAACAATAGTTGAAATGTATAGTTCAGAAATACTGAAAAATAGTCATAAATTGTCAAGATGTCCTCTGTAGATATAGACACTTAATATATGTAGCCTTGGAAAATATTATAAAAATCAAGGAAATATTATGTTCGACACATATAAATGAACTGTCACGAATAACGCATGTATTAAACAGATATTCTTATTAAAGAAGGATAATTCTATTATGGCAGTTCTATATCAGCTTTACATTCTCTCTGTACTACTTGCGAGCGCTCATTGCGTTCTATTTTATAAGAAACATTTTAATCATAAAAGTCCATCAAGTGTTTATCTAAAATCCTTGGATGTGGCAGAAGATGTTGGCGAACCCCTTATCTTGACGCCACTGATCGAAGCAGGAAATATTGAAGAAGCTCGGAATTTGTCTCTGGTCGGAGATCTTGGGATCGAAGGCATCCCTAGTTACTCTGGGTATTTTACCGTTAATCCTGAATACAATGGAAACATGTTTTTCTGGTATTTTCCAGCCAAGGTAAGTTACCTTGAAATATAAACATAATTTTGAATGTTATAGTCAAAGGCAGGTTATAACTACTTTGCCAAATGTAACTAGATGGATTGAGTATACTCGTAAATCAGAGATAGAGTGACCAGTCCTCCTAACCTGTGATTGAAATGGGTAGTATATGGAAAACCTAAATGAGGGAGCTAAATTAAGTGGTGTGAGGAAAATATACTTGAAATAAATGTTAACAAATGTAAAGTAATGGCATTTACAAGATGGAAGGTACCGACATATTTTTGATATTCAATTGACAACAAGATATTACCAGCTCCGGAAATAGTTACGGACTTAGGTATCTTATACCATAATTCCAAATTTTTAATATTCGATTGTCATCCCGAGACAGCCCATGCTAATTTTACCCTGAAAAGTCCCAAGGGTTCTCTGTGAGACTCATTGCTGCATATACAAGCTACCTGAACCCACCGCGTCCATTTTTATTTTCCGTTATAAATAGAAAAGGCTAATCACTACTTTACTATGAAATCATTTGTTAATGGTAATGCAAAATGAACAGCATCAAATAATTACAAAAGTTCATATTTCAGTAAGAACTTCAGAGACACCCTTTGGGCTGTCTCGGTTAAGCGAATAGAAATCTTGGAATTGATACTTAGAAGTGGACGAGAGTTTGAAAAAAACTAAAACAATTCAAAGACTTTATGAACTCTATCGTTAAATGTTTGACAAAGGGTCGTATCTCAAAATAGCACTTTTTCAGACACAATATAACCGTACTTTTTCAGACATACAAAGAAATATAATTCCATACAGGAGAAAAAAGTTAATTATGCAGTAATTGATCAATAATTTCACATAATTTGGAATAGATAATGAGTTATTAGATATGCAATTGTTTTCCTGTCTGCGTAATTATTATTTCTTTCTTTATGTCTGAAAAAGTGAGATTTTGAGATACGACCTTTCATCAAATAGTTGACGCTATGTTCGTTATAAATTGGAATATGCAAGTAACTTTGTGTAATCCACTCTTCAAGAATAATATTGCCAAACTATGTAGAAGAAATCAATCAAAATTTCTAAGGCATCTAACGTACAAAGCAACACATATATACCCACAGACAGATAGCAGCAACTCTGTAGATACTAATTTTGGTATCATGAGTTTACAACAAAGAAGAACTCTATTTTACATGACATCCCTTTATAAAATATTAAATGGTAATGTTGATTGTAACGAACTTATTACATCTTTCCATATTCATAGTCCACTTCGAAATATGTGACCATTAACTTTGATATGTTTTATTCCGGAAAACTAAGGACTACTATGCTCTAGAAGTCACCAACATGGAGAATGAGTGTAACTTATAATAATATAAATAAAAAAATAAAGAAATTTATTTACGTTGTAAGATAAAAGCTTTTTAAGAAAAAATAAAAGGAATTTGTAATAATGTGTAGTACACAGAGAAAAATCCGTTCTCCGGACAGTGGTATATTGTACAGTGGGCGACACTTCTAAATGGTACAGCCATATGGAGATTTACGGCTAAGGTGTACCATTTAAAAGTGTCCACCGCTGTACAAATATACGGTATCCTCTTGCTTCAGTACGGAGCATACGTTATCCGTATGCTACATAGGCACTGCCCTTAGATGTTACATCATGTCGATATCTGACATCTAACAGTTTTCCGTATATCACATCCATATACTTATGTTACCTTCGTCGACTATATGTTATATACGTCCATTTGTATGTGAGATCCTGACCGCCTACATTGTTTCATACGGAAAGTACGTATAGATGGAACACTTATACAGAAAGTCTTTTTAAGTACGCCACCTACACTTTTTCTCAGTGTAGCTGCAAAAATAGTGTAAACAATGTATGAACACTGTAAATGTTTTTTAACCTGTTGTGTTCAAATCCAATAAAATAAAATAAAATAAAAGTAAAAGAAGGTTGATATTGGTACATGAGTGAAGGACATCAGCCATCACATTCCTAGTACCTATGCTTATACACGTACGCGACAGCTTAATGAAGTCTGATCTTTTGTCTCATCCGGACATTCTTTAAAAGTATACGAGTACCTCCATTTCATATTTTCTTCATTCCTTTTCTTACTTCTAAGCGTTTTCTTTTATTTTCCACCCACCCGTTTCACTATTTGATATTTTGAAACGATACTCTATAATATGTCGGGACTATTCGGCAGGATAGACGTGGATTCAATTTCTGGCGAGAGCTCGATTAGTTTGGATCCTACATTGAGTTGTATATCCAGATATTATTAGATATATAGGTTCGGTGTAAAAAAAAGAAAAAAAAAAAAAGTGAGGTTAAATTCTAAACAGCCGATTGAAAAGTGACGCCGATAATTTTTCAATACAGCCGGCCATCACAAGTTATCGAACGTCACAGTGATATATACAGAAATAAATAAATACATATTTTTGTTCAGATTTTTAAAATGTTATCTATCTATATACCGGTAAACAAAAATGAAAGTGACTATGGTTGTGATTTAATAACTCTTGAACCACCCGAGCGATCTCGATCAAATTTTTAACACAGATGAGGTTCGAGCGTGAAATGGTTTTAATCATTGCGTTTTGACGGTGCAACTTACAAGGATAAGGCAGACTTTGGTAAGTGAACTTCGGGGCCATTTTTTGCAATGTGGTAGTGCACATTTACAGAGTTAATATTACAAACTGGGAGAGCGCAATGGCCAAAAATAACTGAGAAAAAACATCCTAAAGTTTTCTACTCACCGCATATATTGTAAACTTTGCAGGTGACGGCGTGGCAGAGTGAGAAGAACCTGAGACTCAAATGCAAATGGTCCCGGGGTCGATTCCCATTGCGCGTCTTACGATACATGCGGCGAGTAGAAAACTCTAAGACGGGTTTTCTCGGTAATTTTTGGCCATTGGGCTCTCCCAGTTTGTAATATAAACTCTTTAAATGTGCAACTACCACCTCGCAAAAAATGGCCCCGAAGTTCACTTACCAAAGTCTGCCTTCTCCTTGTTAGTAGAGGGGGAGGGGGAGATATTAAAAATGACCGATATTAGTGTCGAATCCATAGTTTCCGGGGTCTCTGAGATGAACAGTGGCATTTCCAATGCAGTTTAAATCCAAATTCAGCCCCGCAACTTGAGGGAGGAGAAGGGGATATATATATATATATATATATATAAACGATCGATATCAAAGAGTGCTTCAGTAACAGAAAAAGTGACTAACAGAACATATCACTATTTTATCTTGTTTTAACCCAGCAAAGCGAGTAATTGACGCAAGTTTCCTCTGAAACTAAATTGTAATTTACAGGTATCCAGTTCTATAAGGATTTGATCTTTTAATTTGTATCTTTTAGAATAATTTGTTGATGGGATTTAATTGACAAGTTAGGGGGGTAAGTTTTGGATTGGTTTCATGTTTAACTTCTGATTTTAGTAAAGTAACTAGGTTTGCTTCCTTCTGTACCTTAGTGTTATTTCTCTCCTGGAGATAATCTGGCTAAATAATTCGACACGGCTGCACACTTTCTTGATTTTGGCACATACCAATAGCGATGAAATTATCACCAGGATTTTGCGTTTCTATCCATGAAGCTACACCACTTATCGATGTTACAGAGTCTGTGTGAACTCTTGAGCCTCTCTGGAACGAAGTAGAACAAAACTTAAATCCCTCCATACCCAAATCGGGATCATATGGTAAATAGGTAGGTTTTTAGGTAGAAACCTTAAAAATTATACCACCTCAACTTTGCATCAGCTTTTCAGAGAAACAGAAAAGAATACACCATGTATAATCCAATTTAATTAAAATTGAGCAAAACATCATTAGAGATATATTTAGAAATTAACGTCCAACACTCAAGAGCTTTTTTGTGTGTTTTAAATGTGTGATTTTTATAATTCTATTTTCAGACGAACCCAGAAGACGCACCAGTTCTTCTATGGTTACAAGGTGGCCCTGGTGGATCATCTCTATTTGGATTGTTCACAGAAAATGGACCTTTCATGGCGGTACTAAGTGATGAAAGGAAATGTGGTTTGGTAATGAATAATTACTCCTGGCATCTCACACATAATTTAATTTATATTGACAACCCTGTAGGAACAGGTAAGTGAAAATTATTCATGGAAGAATTTAGGTTATTAAAACTCTCTTATAACACGATTCTGCACTTTCAGTTTTATTGTTGTTTTTAACCAGAGAGGTAATATCAAAACCAATTCAGAATCGGGATATTCCGGGTACGAACCAGTGGCCAGCGATCCTGATTAAATACTATATATATTTTTTTTACCTCAGTTCTACTAGACGATTGTTGGGAAAGACCTATAAATAAAGGTCTAGTCTATTTCTTTTCTGTTGTTGCTGATTGGTAATGATCCAACAAAAAATGGTCTCGTAGGTTCTGTTTGGAGCATGTTAAATGAATAAACAATAGAATCCTAAATCACATACAACATATATCGTACCTGTATTGCCAACTGAGATCCGGAATGTTACGTAAAGGGAGGAATGATACGAATGAATCTTCTATTTCTTCCAAGCATAGGGCCACTGGGGCTCACCAATTATCTTCAATCTTTATTTTGTATATTTAATATTGTAAATTTTTATAGTTATTTTTTGAATTTCTATCTAAATGAAAAAAACCGCGATAGTAGTGACATAGGCACCTACCTGCCAACAGCGCTGCTCGGTTCAAGGCTTGTTGGTAGCAAGATTTTTCTCTTTCTACTTTCATGCTAATCCGGCTCAATATTTTATTCAACTTTTGTAAAAATGGATACCTGAAGCAACTTGGATAAGTAAAGATGGCTTGACCGTGGTATTAACTACATTACCTCTATTGTGTGAGCTTTTACCTTCACACAGCCCATGGGCGCAAGACACGTGTTCTGTATGGAGGACGGCCTTTACTTTCAGACTTACAAACTAGGCTGTGTATAAGTATGGGGAGCCTTTAGAATGCTATGTTTGTCATTTGACAGGAAAATCTTATAAAATGCTATGTCTGTCAGTCATCTATCTCTTGACAGGGAAGTCGTATAGAATGCTATGAGTGTCAGCCGTCTGTCTCATGACAAGGAATTTCTCATGCAATGCTATGTCTGCCAAGGTTCATTTCATGACACAAGTTTTATAAAATGCTATGTCTGTTAGTCGTCTGTCTCTTGGCAGAGAAGTCTTATAGAATGCTATGACTGTCAATCGTTTATTTCTTGACAGGGAAATCTTATAAAATGCTATGTCTGTTGGTAAGCTATCTCTTGACAGGAAAGTCTTATAGAATGCTATGAGTGTCAGCCGTCTGTCTCATGACAAGGAATTCTCATACAATGCTATGTTTGCCAAGGTCCGTTTCATGACACTAAGTTTTATAAAATGCTGTCTGTCAGTCGTCTGTCTCTTGGCAGAGAAGTCTTATAGAATGCTATAACTGTCAATTTATCTCTTGACAGGGAAGTCTTATAGAATACTATGCCTGTTGGTCGTTTGTCTTTTGACCGGGAACTCATAGAATGGTGTCTGTCAACCGTCTGTATCTTGACATGTATCACAGCAAACATACTAAAAGAAAGCAGGGCCGGCAGGTTCTATGTTTTACCTTGACAGATTCAAACCGGAAGTGGTAGAAATCAACTGTTTCGGTTTCAACATTGATTACAATAAAGTAGAAACGGTTATAGATAAGGTGAGTGTTTCGAACGAATTCAACTTTAAAAGAATAAGTTCTCTTTGTACTCTAATTTCTCTAGTAATACCGAAAATATAATAGGTATAGTACTTCCAGTTTTAATACTGATTTTCATAGACCAAAACTGCTAAGAGATTGGAGGAAATAATTTTCTGATGTGGATTTAGAAAACAATGTGAAATATATCAGTTTTAAATTCCACGGTTATGTCGGGTAGGCTAATGGAGAGAGAATAAATGAAATAATGGAATGAAGGAAGTCGGAAAACCCCGAGGAGAAAACTAATACACGATGTTTGTCGGCCAAGAACAGGATTTTGTAGATACCCCCACACTTAGCAGAGATGAACCACTGTGCAGTCGCTCCTCTTATTTGAATTTGGAATTCGAAGGATAGTTTTAATCTCCAGACTTACTAGTCCATTCAAACTGGTAGTGGTAGAAATCAACGATTTCAAGTTTCGACTTGAATTCCAAATCAGCTATTGGAAAACAGTCTGAAATTGTTTACTAATATAGGTATGGATTTGCATAATTTGGAAGTGTGCTGTAGTTTTATAGTGTAGTTTCAAGTTCAAAATTAAAATTTTTTAAAAGGGAAGTTTGAAGTTCAACACCGCATGAACAACTGATATTTCCGTTAAGTTGGCAAACAAAACAATAACTGTGCAGTCTATGGTCTTACAATTAATGGATTACAAAAATAATTTTAAGGAGGTACAGTACTTGTGTATAAAAGTGAGGTATTAGTCCATTTTTTTTTTTAGTTTTTTGGATGGAGGTTACTTGGCATCCAAGCGGTCCATATCCATATGTAGACTGAACTCGTACGAGATCCTTGTGTGTACGAGATTCCTGTACTACTGATATCGTGAACAGAATCACTTTACTCATTCAATAAATGAAGTCCAAAACTGTTCTCGTGTACAAGAAAAAATATAGATTAATCCACAGTTCTCTGATTTAGCGTAATATTTGGTTAGAAATAAGTTGATTATATGTAATCTCTATTGCAGGTTTTAGCTTCACTAACGAAGGTGGTTATGTGACCAATGAAGTAGAAGTTGGAAGAGATTTATACGCTGCCCTACTTCAGTTCTTCAAAGTGTTTCCAGAACTTCAAGATAACGACTTCTACGTGAGCGGAGAATCATATGCTGGTCAGTATGGTGTATATACGACTAATGCGAAATATCTTAATAGTATTACGCATTCTAGCTTTCAGTAAAACAGCTAGTATTGTTGAATTATTGTCAATATGATAAACATATATATACATGCAATATAAAGGTTCATATTACAAAAATGCAGGAAACATTTTGCATTGTTGTGACTAATCCTCATATGTAAGTCATAGGAGTATGTGCTTCCTTTGAATGTCAGAATAATAGATTAAATCCGGTAACATATATATATATATATATATATATATATATATATATATATATATATATATATATATATATATATATATATATATATATTCACTCAGAGTAAATCTTTCAATTATTGTGATCAACCTTATATTTCAGCGCCATCAAAATTTCTTTTCCTCGAATTTGTCCAGAAAAAAACACACATCATTCTTTAACTCCAAACGTATCATCGCGGGGAGCGCGGTGGCTCAGTGGTGCCGGTGGGTGTAGCCGAGCGGTCTGAGGCGTTAGGCTGGTGATCGCGAGGTGAAGCCCATTGGGGGTTCGAGTCCCTCTGTAGCAGCAAGGGTGGAATTTTAATTGTCCTCGATGTTTCTGTGTTTGTGTCCCTGTCGTGTCTAGTAGTCCTGAAAAGTGGTTGCAGTTGAAAATAAGTCAGGAAGTTTTAAAAAAAGTTTTAGAGCGTTCACCTCCGGTGCTTGGGAACCGTGGTTTGATCCTAGCTCGCGCCGCGTGGATTTTGTGGTGACCAAAGACCGTGCTCGTGGGTTTTCTTGGGGTTCTCCCGTTTCCTCCCACTTTCTTCATTCCACCACTTTCACTCATCTCTCATCATCACCGTCTCGTTTAGCCTAATCGGCATACCCGTGGGACGTAAAACTTAAAGATTTCATTTTTTTAAAAAAACAAGTCATTGTGTTCAACTCGATCTCTTCTATCGATTAATATAAGTCTCATAAATGTGAACAATGTTTTAGTTAATCAAAAATTTAAGTTTAAGCGTTATCCAAAATGTTGGACTCTACCTCTCTAACCAAACTGAGAACTGAAATTTTGGTAGAGACATAGAGGAAAGTTTTATTAGTATATTTTTCAATATCAGTCCCATTGTAATACATATCTGACATTGTTTAATGTACGGCATTTATTTTTAAGCTGACAAAATAAATTAGTTTCTTAATTTAGAAAAAAAATATACGCATAACGTTTACTGGTCCTATTTTTAAGAGCCCAATGAAGTGTATTTCATTGATATGTGTTTCACATCTCGATTTTTTTCGTTTTACATTAATAATATTGAATTATTGTGTTGTTTTGATAATATTGGTTACATGAAACATTTGTCTTTCATATTCTTATAGTTTCGTTAAATGAAGTTTCTCTCTTACTGGACAAATTAAAAGCATCTTATAGTTTCAATATATCTTTTACATACTTTTATACGACTTGCCTATTGGTTTCAGTAAAGTTGTGCATTTGTAAAAAATTTTTCATGTTTTTTTTTTAAAATAAAAATTGTTAGTTATGTTTCTTTATTTCTTTTAAGGTAAATATATACCAGCCATAGGATACACAATACATCAAAATAATCCAACAGCAGATTTGAAAATCAATCTCAAAGGTAAGTTGACTATTGATGACAAATCAAAACAGTGTTAAGTTATATTTTTTTCTATTTGTATATACATACTTTGCGAAAGATATTCTCTACACATTAATTTACCGAAACGTGGCTTCCTAAAAAGGCAAACAACCTTTATTCATAAAATTCTTGTTTTATCTTTTATGCATAATTAATTGCTATATTTGGTTTGAATTTTAGCACGAATGAATCACTTTTTCTTTCATTCAGTCACTCGAAGTCTCTGTAAATAACGGCGTATGCTGTGTGTCAGGATTTCTATACCAGTGTCCAGATATTTTCTTTTATTTTGTTCGTGGTATGTCACGGAATAGAAATAGAAACATGACTACGCATTCTATTACGCAACCTTCAGTCCCTACCTCCTTAGAAATGTTCCTGCTCTTCCCGGGTGAATCTGATGAAAAATTTATTCAAACTTTTGAACGGTTGGATGTTGTGTCCTCATGGTCACATCAAAAGAAGACCCAGATTTTTCACTTTTGTTTCTCTAACATCTCTCTCTTCCGGTATAAATCCAAAGATGAACACGCTACGCTTACAAAAGCTGGACAGAAATAAAGAAAGTATTTTTTAGCACAGTTTTCTAGTTTTGGTCCTCGATTAACAATTGCAGTCAAATATAAGGCGAATGTGCAACTTCCTGACGAATTCTTACTTGCTTACATTTATGCCAAACAACATTTAAGTAAGCAACTTTCTAAGGAACTAACTTTTACTGACCTCCTTTCAAACATTATCTGTGGATTACTGCCTAAATACATGGATTTCGCCCAACGGCCTATAGCCTAGTTTGATGCATTCGTCTTCAGCAAGCTGAATTGTTAGCCTCTCTAAGCTTAACTTCCTCTAGTGTCGAGTTATCTTCTTCCCGCCTGCCCCACGAATGTTTCCGAGAATGCGTTGCCAACTATAATTTCAAAATTAGATTCACTCACATTGTTACATAATTCCTTAAGGAACAGTGAAAGCAAAACATTCTCTATAGTTTTTGTATCTTCTTCCAGAGATCCCTGTCTCTTTTCCCGAAATAAGTGACGCTCATGTGACAGATTTCCCACATCCACAAGTCACCCTCTGCTTCCAGCAGATATCGTCATGAATGCTCAGCTTGCCGGTCTTAAGTCTAAGAGCAGAAATCCCGGGCTACTGCTGCAGACTGTGGTTATACAAAGTGTGGAACAGGTGGCCCAACGCGTTCCTCTCCCCAAACTCAGGGTAAAAAAATACCTCATGGTTCACGAGGACGTAATCACTCACGAAAAGAGTCCTTTCAGCATTTCACGACTCCCCGAAACCCTCGCGCGTATGAGATGCACCCAGTCTTCTTTCCTCTTACCCTGAGTGTTATTCCTTCACTGAAGTTCCTTTTTCATCGCTACACGGACCCTCCATAAACCCACCAAATTCTCAGGAGTCCAACTAAAAAAACTTGTAACTTTGCTTGCCTTTGCGCCATGAAATCCCTCAATGCTGCAGAGGACCTTTGCCGACTCAATTCCCACACTCTTAGTAATGGCGTTAGCTCCCTCAGCTCCACACCACTGCATCTTGTTTTTGCCCCATCCCTTCCACACTATTCCACTTCGGTCAAGTTTCTGTCCATAAACCTTTTCCACCAACATTACATTCCACCAAGCCCTGTCCCGGAATCACATCCACGTTAACCAGTCAAATCCCTTCAGTGCCATCACCTACTCCCTTAGGATTAGAATTTCCAGGCGCAAATGCAGATTTGAGCCAACTAACTATGTCCAAACTTTGGTGGCAGATATACCTCATAGAACCACCACTGTACACTCTGGTTCGTTCCCCATTTCCAGTTCCTCCACTATCTCCTTTGCACAAGTAGAACTCACACCACCTTCCCCTTCCTCTTCTGCAAATTGTCACATATCTCAGCCGACTAAAACTACACAATCAAACTTAACAATTTCGTTAAAGTTTCACAAGCAATTACCTATGATAACGGAGAAAAAGACTGTAAGACACATCATATTCTTATAGATAGTGGCACTGAAGTGAATCTCCTCGTTGAATCCTCAGTTCTTCCAACGGCTCTTTCTCTTTGAAAATTACTTTAATACGTATTTCAAAAGTAGATTTAGAACGCCTAACATTACGAATATTAACTGGCAAACAGTCCTTTATAATTCTTTTTCGAATATCCCCCGTTCCGAGTAGCCCAATATTGCTTTCTAGTAATTTTACAGGACCATAATGGTGAAATTGATTGATTCAAAATCTCGCACATTAAGTGAGTTTGGTATTTGCCCCCAACCCTCCCGTGGCCCAGCAACAATTCAGCCCATACTACTTATTATATAAAGAGACTCAACTTTGCACTCCAAAAATCACACGTGGTAGTTAGTTCCGATAATTTCGACATTTTTATAGTTAACCTCACTCTGTGTCATGTTAAGTTTAAACGATATAGATTTAGGCATACCTTTCGCTCAGAGGGGAAACAAAGCAAAAGTTATCACTATACGGAAGCTATACGAGCCATCAGCTCAGCAGGTTGAAAACAAGAAAAAAGAGAGACTAGCTGAAATAACTCCTCACATAGATTAGTAGGTTTCGCATTAGTGAAGTCCTCACACCTCTGAGAAAGAACAATTCTTAGCATTTCTTAACAAGCATGTTATTTGTTTTCAATGGTTAGACCAAGAATTTTGCTCCATTGATGCGTATGAGGTTTCACTTGATTTCGCTGATAGCGTATTATTTCAGAATGCTCAATTCATAATTCAGCATAAAATCCGCGACAAAGTGTGTAATAAGGTTATTGAATTAATCGGTAATGGTGTCATTTGCCGTTCTGTCAGTCCATACCAAACCAACTTAATTGCAGTTCCTAAACCTAATAGTGAAGACATTACGGTGGTTTTAGATTTGCGTGTGCTTTCGCAAAAGTTGGCTAAAATTTCAGATCTCTTGCCCAGTGTACAAAATACTTTAGATCAACTGCCACTAGCTGCTTATATGGGAAGAGTCGACTTGGTTCAGGGATTCTATCAGTTACACCTTGCCCCGGAAGGTCAAAACACCACTGCCTTTTCCGTTAGAGACTTTGATCTTCTCTTTTCCTAGTATTGTCTCACCAAATTGCCACAGGGTCATTCCAACTCTACTTATAATCTCCGTCACTTTTTAAGAGATATTTATCCACACACCCCTCCCTCGAAGTTTCTCTTGTATGTTGATGATTTTGTGATCTATGGAGCCACATTCGAAGATTTTCTATTCTCCCTAGACAATGTTCTTAAACTAGCAGAGAAATATTTGCTTCTCTTTAGCCTCAAGAAATCAATATTTGGTATTCAAGAAATTTTTTAGCCCATGTAATTTCACGCGGAACAGTACGACCAAATAGTTCGAAAGTATGAGCCATATTAGAATTTTCCGGCCCTGACACAGTTATGAAATTAAAATCCTTTTTGGCTATGGTCAATTATTATAGAAATGTCTAGCCCAATCTTTCGCTAAAAGCAGACCCCTTGTACAATGCTTTAAAAGGAAATCCACGGAAACTTATTTGCACTGAGGAGATGAATATAGCATACAATCAGAAAAACATGTTATCACGCAGGAACTTATATTACAAATTTTCTCAACCTATAACCCTTTGGGGATCTTATGGTACATTTTGTACCATACGCGTTTTTCATGGTACATTGCGTTATTTCTCTTCTATTTGAGCTTTTTCGTCCGTTTTTTTTTGTTTTTGTTTTTCAAGTCCAGAGACATTGTAGAAGACATTACGTATGGTTTCAGACCGTGCTGCGTCCAGACATAGGAGGTGATGACGTCATAAGTCAAAAATTTCTCTTCTCATTTTCTAAGCCTATGTTCAATATTTTTTGGCGGGCTTATTTTTCTACGTAGAAGATTGAAATTTTGCACAGACATTCAGTCTACCGAGTAGTATTTACCAGATTTTTTGTTCCGATGTCAGTGCTAAAACAGGGGGGAACCAGAGGGGCAAAGGGGTAAAAAAAGGGATTTTTTACCCCAAAATCCCATTTATCGTCATTTTCCCGCCTTACATACATGATGGGGACACGTGAGTCATACCGTATGAAAGGCAGTTCCATTCTGAAGAGAATGACTGTCGAATTATTATTCTAGGGTAATTAGGGACGTCTCAGGGATTTTTTGAAAAATATACTTCTATATAGGGAAATATGGGGCATTGTCGGTATATATATTTTTGGCGGGCTTATTTTTGAACGTTGAAGATTGAAATTTTGCACAAACATTCAGTCCACCGAGCAGTATTTACCAGATTTTTTTCCGATGTCAGTGTTAAAATAGGGGGGAACCAGAGGGAAAAAGGGTTAAAAAAGGGATTTTTTACCCCAAAAATCCCATTTATCGTCGTTTTCCCGCCTTACATACATGATGGGGACACGTGAGTCATACCATCTGAAAGGAAGTTCCATTCTGAAGAGAATGATCGGCGGATTATAGTCCTAGGGTAATTACGAATGTCTCAGGAATTTATTTCCCTCAAATCATAGTGTTTTATGGTACTTTGGGGCATTGTGGGATTTTTTGATAAAAATTCTCCCGCCTTTACTTTTCAAGATAGAAACTTGAAATTTTGCACACACATTCAGTATACCAAGTACTATTTATCAGATTTTTTTAGATGGCTACGATTACACAGGGGGGGTCCAGGGGGGGCCAAAGTTCGAGAAAAAAATTTTCCCTCCGAAATTTTCACTTTGACATTTTCTTTCCCGCTTCTGGTATATGGTATGAGCATGCAGGTAGTATCATTTGAAAGCCAGCTCTATTCTGAATAGAACGAGGTATGAACCATGATCCTAGGATAAATAGTGCGGATGCAGTAGCTGCTTGACTGAAAGTCTCAAAAATAGCCCAAAAAGCCAAGATCTCCTAAGGGATAATACAGAGCATACATTAATGTGTGACTCCGCACTGGAATCTGAAGAGCGTGCGTTAGTTAACTTACAAGGGAACATATTATATTGATAGTAGCATTGCCAAATCAAACAATGCGCAGTCAATAGAGGAGTGAAGAAAAGTGAGGAATCCAAAGTTTTATGGGCCGACACCCAGAAACACAAGAGATACACAAGAAATAAGGATCTAGAATCACATGAAGATAGCAATGCTAAAGATACACTGAAACAGCAAAAACTTCAAAATAATTAAGGTAATCAAAATGACATTTACATAGGAGTATTGTAAGCAAATATTATACCCACAGGCATGCTCAATAACATCATATGTAATACATTGTTGCCAACTGAGCACAAAATGAAGTTTTGTTAAACGACACGGAACACAAATTATAGCAGCTAGAAAATCTAATTAGGAATAGAACCATACCTGTGAAACCTTGATGTACAGTGTTGCCAACGTTTGATGATAAGCCTATATGAATCTTGGATGTAGAAGAGTACACACAATACACGAGTCGAGCTAGTTAAAACCAAAATATAAGACCACAAACAGGAATATAATCACTGAAGTTCAAAACTAATGGACGAAGGGCAGCATAGAAGCATTGTTTCCCAAGGAAAATGTCAGAATAGTACCAAAACACAACACATAAGCTGAAATGAGCAATGCCTTTGGATTACCAAGTTGTCCGCAGGCTCGCTCGGAGTGCTTAATCAACAGCCACACTGACAAACTGACTTCCAATAATGTATGAGGTGCTACAACATTCAGGGCATCAGAAACGTGAGCCTGCTAATCAATTGCCAATACAAAGGCATGCATCTTTCAGTTTTGTGTGTTGTTTTTGATACTATTGTGATTTTCCACTTGGGCAAAACTGCTTCGACACTGTGCTTCGTCTCTTATTTTCGTACTTCAGTGATTATATTCTTGTTTGTGGTCTCAGATTTTGGTTTTAACTAGTTCGACTAGTGTCCTGTATGTACTCTTCTACATTAAAAATTCAAGTAAGAATACATATAGGCCTATCCTCAAACATTTGCAACACTGTACAATAAGAGTTCACAGGCATGCTTCTACTTCTAATTAGATTTGATTGATATCTTCATATGATTCTAGACATTTCTTTCTTGTGTATCGCCTGTGTTTCTGGAAGTCGGCCCATAAAACTTTGGATTTCTCACCTTTCTTCACTCCTCTATTGACTTTTCATCGTTTGATTGGGCAATGCTACTATCAATATAAGATGTTCCCTTGTTAGGCAGGAAGGACCAGAGTCGTAACAATCGTCAATGGGCCCCATTCGCCCGATTTTTGAAGATAATATTAGTCGTTATCAGTATTTAAACTACCTTACAATTCATTTTCCGTATGTGGAATATGTACCAATACATCTTAACATTTCATCTTAGTAACAAACTTATTTTGCCCTCTTAATTATTCCTAAAGGCAAGCCATGTTCAAAATGTAAATATAATTTAAATATTAAAACGAAAAATAGCTTTCGTTACACAACTCACAAGATCTTGAAGATTGATAGCTTAGTCTGCTTCCTTGCGTGGAGAATACAGAATTGCGATGGATGGCTGCATTAATTCCCTTATCAGACACTGTGAAACCTTTCTTCTTGCACTGTGTTCTTATTGGGCTATAGCTGTAGACTATATCAGAAAGTGCTACAATGTGGACCTCCCAAAAAGGGTCGATTTTCGGCGGCATTCTGCTCACACACGTCTCTTCTCTGCACGGCTTGTACACAAGTGTCTGGCTACTCCGTACTGCGTGCGTCACGTTACTGACGCGAAACTAGCGCCTCTGGTGGCGACTGCAAATTGCTACCATAAGGATGAAACAGCCTTCTGTAGCAAAAGAGTGGCTGAAAGAAATGCAAAGTGTTCATCATTATGCTAATTATGAAGAATCTCCGTATAATATTTGTCTTAAGTTGAAAGATCAAGTAGGCTAACTTCTTATTTTTAATGGTCTTACCCATTTATGGACCCCCAAAAGAAGAGGACCAGATATTACTGCAGCAAGGGGTCCTGAAGAAATAACGCCCCGCAAAAATAACCAGTCTACTATATATAAAAATCAATTGAGGAAGACTCTTCGTTGTAAGATAAAGGGGATGTCTATCATGTTTCAACTGTTACATCGAAAAATTAACTCGCTAACTTGGAAACCCGAGAACTACCATCCTGCAAGAGGCCTCAAAGAGACTTGTTAGAGCATTCACATGCAGTGGCATTGGAAAGTCCACTCAAAGACACCGAAAACTTCTACTATAGTATGTTGATGTATAAATTTCAAAACGAGTGAAAGAAACTGTATTATGATGAGTTAATTGGTTCCTTTTTCGCAGATATTAAACAAATGTGTTCTAACTGAATTTATTACTTTATCTGTATTTTTTTTTATTAAAGAGCATTATAATTAATGAAGTACTCAGTCGTCTTTAAGATTCGGTAGATTATCCTTATAAACGCATTGTTGCATTTTTGAACGCACAATCTTTTACTTGTATGTTCAACACATTTTCTTCTGCTCTGTGAGATTTATAAAAGAATTAATACATTTATTCTGGATGCATAAGCATAGCAACCCATTAATTACCATTAAGAGTCAAATAGTTGATTTTTGTGTTTCTAGGATTAGCAATTGGAGATGGTTTCAGTGACCCCCTCACCATCCTTAACCTTGGAGAATATGTGTATCAAATAGGTTTGGTAGATGCTAAAACAAGGGATCTAATTCAGAGTTACGAAGAACGTGCAAGAGAGTACATTGAAAATGGACTATGGCTACAAGCGCAATGGGTATGCAGCGTATACCAAGATTTTTGAAAAACCTATTTGTTTTGTATTTGTTAATAAGGTTAAAGTTAAGTGAAACTAAACTTCAAAATCAGCTTCTCATTCCGTAACTGGGCGAATTATATCCAGATTTTGTTCGAAGTAATACTAATAATAAAAATTAAAGATGTTCAGAGATACAGTAATTGTGATTTTCCCGCTTTTAACGAAAGAAAAATATACAAGCGTAGAAATCGCGTAGAAATCGTACAAGCGTAGAAATCGCGTAGAAATCGTACAAGCGTAGAAATATAATCGTATTTGTAGAAAAAGGAAGTCCTCGTTGTACTTACTTTCTATTAGTGTTATTGTTGATATGTTGTGTTAATTGAATACTCTCCTAGAGTTCGGCTCACACTTCTTGACGTTTAAGGTGTGACCTCGTTTTCACAATATCCCATGTAAGTTGGGCGACGTTGTCTAACAGCTTTGTTCCTGAATTAGAAGAAAGCAATTTCAAAGGCACGTCCTTAATATATGCCACTATAGCGTTAATATACGTAAGGTTACAGTCCGGCTCAAACTTCCTGACGTTTAAGGCGTGACTTCCTTTTCACAATATCCAATGTAAGTTGCGCGACGTTGTCTAACAGCTTTCTTCCTAAATTAAAAGGAAGGAATTTCAGAAGTACGTCCTTATGTTAGTCGTTACTATAGTGTTAATAAATTTGTAAGAATGAATTTGTTTTTCAACATATTAATTTCTCGCGCTAATGTTTGACGTTATATCTGTAGAAGAAAGGAAGCGAAATCCGACAACATCGCACCTGCGCACAGACGTCAAGAGGTTTAAGCCGGACATTAGGAGTCTCTACATGCAATAATCTGGGTAAGATAATTCACATTCGTGTTATTTTCCGATCTCAAAATGTTAATGGTACTAAGTGTTTTTCTGTAGGTTTTTGTTAGCTTTTACTCTGACATGTATGATCATTTTTGTTCTGGATTTGAATAGGATATTTGTTAGTATGGGGAAGGTAATAACACCGATGAGTTTATACTTTCTAAACCAGTAGATTATATTCAGTGTCTTGTCATTGAAAAGCCTGTTTGAAGTAAGACCTTTTGTATGTTTGTTTACAAAGCAAATCAAATCAAAATCATTTAGATATACTGTTTCATAAACACAAAATATGCCCTAATATTAAAATCTCAGATTATATATCTTACGGAAACTTTTGCATATTGGACATTTGTTTCATATAAAACCCATATTTACCAAAAAGAGGAGAGGCTTTATGGAAAAATAATCCCAAGGAATTCATTAAATGGATTGTACGGTAGTATACAAAGATACTTGAGCCTTATATAACTTACATTTTAAATCTTGATCTAGTAAGTTTAAGAGTAAGGAATCTGGTTTTTTTTATATTCGTACGTGAGCTGCCCAGAAATTAACAGACGTTTTGAAATAAAAAGAAGTAACAGAATAAACAAACCAAATCGTATTATATACATTTGAAAGGTACATTCTTAAACTACTGCATTTTTTCACATAATAGCTAAGGCATTTATCATGCCGTGGCACAAGTTTTGACTGTCGTTGCGGTAGAAATCTGATCGGCGGGAAGAGGTTGTAGTCGCTCGCTGCCAAATCCGCTGGGTGATAGAACACCTCCCATCCAAAACCATCCAAGAGCTCTCTGGTACGCTTGGCCGTGTGTGGACGGCCAATGCACCATTTCCTCACTCGGTCTTCACTCATTATTCCATGTCCGTACACTTCACACTGTCAGCGGTAGATTTCAATTGGTTTGTGGTTTCTAGCCAACAAAATCCTAATCATAGAACGCACTTCACAAAAGACGGTACTTTCTATTGCAGCGCACAATGTAACACGTCATAGAAAGCACAGTAAGAGCATCACAGTCCTCACGCTGCCACAGGTGGATGCGTACTGAAGGTGGCAAAGTTCTGACACCAAGATGGCTACTCTAGCCCCGCCAACTGCCGCGATAGGTCAAAACGTCTGGGACCTTTTGGACAGCCGTCGTATTTTGACTCTTTTCTTTAAAAGAAATATTCAACAAATAATCGTAATTGGGGAGGAATTGAAATAGCTTGTTAAGATGAGGAAAATTACCGACAAAGTTTTACTACGTAACGTTAATAAGTAAAAATTCAGCATTGAAAAATCAATATGGTCTGTACCAGAGTGTGACATAAATAAGCCCAGATCTCAACATCAAACCCTGGCTTGGTTTGAGATGGATATCACAATATATTATTTCTTTTTGTATTGCATTAAAGCACAGAACACTTAACGCAACCTCAAAGTATGTATTATAGGGAGCTAGCTTTAATGCGAGGCTGAGGAATTCAGAGTTGATTGGCAGGTTCCCCACCCCGTCGCCAAGAAACGGTCACTCGACGGTCCTGGGCAGGGTTACCAGTGCGTTGTCAAAAAAATTCAGCTAATACTCACTTAATTCAAAGAGTTTATGTACAAAATTCGTTACAGATGCAACTGAAAAACTTTTCGCCGACAGAATTAAAAAAAAACTTGTGGAACGTTGAGAAAAGTGCGTTGAAGTGTGTGGAGATTTTGTAGAAAAATAATGTATGTTTCAGTTTTCTATCACTAGAATAAATGTACCTTTTCTTTTACTTTACTTTTTGACATCTTCTCGTATATTCCCGGTGGGGTCTCATTTGCTTCGAATCTCACGTTAAGCTGTACACTCATGTCCAAAACGATTGTCGCATACCTATAGCTGTCTTCTTGTAAGAATATAATTTGATAATGATTTTTCAGAGTACTTTTAATACTAATACTATATGTATAATCAAGAAATGTATATATGTGGTAAATTTCACAGAAAAGAATTATAAATACGAAAATTAGGACAAGTAGAACAAAATGTTGCTAAATGGACAAAAAAAGTCTTATTTTTGTTTTTATTATTCTTATTTACTGCTTTTTTGATATGAAATTTGTCACATATATGTCTTTCCCGATTATACACATACTAACATTATGAGAAATACCGGGCGAATTCGTTATTAAATTATATTCCTACAACAACATATTTATAGATATGGACACAATAATTTTGGACATGAGTGTACGTCCAATTGTCAGATAGCCTCACTGCTGAGAGAGACTTTAAACTCAAATTAAACAATGGGGTCGTGATGGCTCAGTGGTAGAGCGTTCACCCCTGGTGCTTGGGGTCCCGGTTTGATCCCAGCCCCCGCCAAGTTAACTTTGTGGTGGACAAACACCGTGTGCGTGGGTTTTCTCGGGGTTCTCCCGTTTCCTCCCACTTTCTTCATTCCACCATTTCATTCATTATTCATCATCACCGTCTCCTTTAGCCTAACCGGCATAACCGTGGGACGTAAAACTCAAAGATTTCATTTCATTTTCAAATTAAACAAAATAAAAGCTCATCTACATACAGAAACGTAACCTGAGCGAAACTGTTGTAACTTTACTTTTCATGATAGAGATTAAAATTTAAAATAGAGAGAATGTACATAGAAGGGAAGTATAGTAGATAGTAGACACACCTCATCTCACTACACAAAATAACATTTTTTTTTTTTTATTTTTTGTGACAGGAATATGGAACTTCTATGGATGTGTATCAAAGAGCATCAGGACTCGACTACTACAATTATGTTGGCATCGACAATTATTCGGATGGTCCTTACTTAATTGATTGTCACGAAGCGTTTCTATTTAATCCTGCAGTCCACAAGGCGATCCACGTTGGGAATCACACTTTTGTTTCCATGAGTGATGAGGTTCGCATAGCACTTATTGTGGACTTTATGCAGTCTGTGAAGCCATGGGTAGAAGTTCTGCTAGACAACTATCGAGTATTATACTACAATGGACAATTGGATGTCATAGTTGCCTATCCTTTCACAGAGAAATTCTATCAAACTTTGAACTTCAGTGCAGCCGAGGAGTACAAAAATGCTAAACGTTCTATTTGGTACGTGGGAGAGGATTTGGCTGGATATGTAAAAACAGCAGGGAATTTTACGGAAGTTTTGGTCCGAAACGCTGGGCATATGGTTCCCAGTGATCAACCAGCATGGGCATTGGATCTCATCACCAAATTCACAAGAAATGAGCCTCTGGCTTAGACTTATTCTCGAGAAGAAAAATGAATAATAGAGGAAAAGGTTATGAGTTATATTGTAAGTCTATATGAGTATGGATTGTAGTGATTTTAAAATTTGATTGTAATGTGTTTTATATTGAACTTATGATTTTTTTCAATATAATACGGAGAGAAATATACTTAATATTTTGTTTTATTTAATATACCTCTAAACATATCTGAGAGTGATCTTACTTGTAATGTAATACCAATGGTAACACTGAAAGATTTGTTTAAAAATTATAATGGGAAAACAGTGAATATTCAACTCACAAAGGTAGAATATTATTACTATTGTTACGCATGTCTTTGTTATTTGGAAAAATTAATTAATACACTCAGACGAGCAACCAGCGTTTGGTATTTAAAAAAAAGCCAAAATATATTCTTCTTAATTGGCAGGAATATAATAAAGTAATTGCTATTAATGCAGTGATGCAAGTAACCACTCGTCCACTCTCCCGAGGCGAGTGCTTGATCTGTGCGGGCGAGTATTTAATATCATACTGAAGATAAGTAAATGATTTCTATTGTGGGATGTGGGCTAGTGGCTTTTTGGGGGGCAAGTAAAATTTTATTGCTTGTTTGCATCCCTGTAATAAGGTGTTGCCAATATATCAATAATATAGTACGATTTCATATAAAAATACAGGAAATAATAATCCGACTATGAGTGATCTTCCGGCATGTATGTGGAACACGTTCACAGTAAAAAGCTGCGGGGGCTCAGTGATAGAGCGTTCACATCTGGTACATAGGGTTCTTGTTTCGATCTCCGCTCTCGCCAAGTGAACTTTGTTTTGGACAAACACCATGTTCGTGGATTCCCTCAAGGTTCTCCCGTTTCCTCCCACTTTATTCATTCCACCATTTCCTTCATTTGTCATCATCGCCGTCTCTTTTAGCTTAGTCGACAATAACATGGGACGTAAAACTTAATTCATTTCATTTTAGAAAGCAGCGCGCGAGCGTTCTAGTTTGTTATCCACACTATTTTTATGATTTTATTTTAGGACGATTTCAATCCCAACGTAGAGGTATCATTTTTAAGGAATTGGGCTATTCTTTTCTTTTTGTTGAGAAAACTTATCTCAAAATATTTTATTATAGTTATATTAATTAACTTCATCTAGAAAGAAAAGAACAATTTCTAAATTATTTGAAAAAGAAACACATTCTATACGTCATGAAAAGGGGATACATTTTGAAGAAAGTTCTCATGGAATTTCTTAAAATCCAAGAAAAGGAATCAAATAAAAACAAAATAGAAGAAAAAGAGAGATTAACACGTTGTTCTTCATTGATTTCAACTCTAACCGATATGATTGGGAACTCTTTTTTTATGATTTTTATATTACATTAAAAGTATATAATTTGAACAAATATGTTCGCAAAAAAAGTTACATTATATACACATGCTCTAACATTTAACTTGAGTTTCATTTGACTTCTTTTTCTCCTCTCATTGTGAACACTTTTCAACCCACAAACCTAAGCAATAGGCTTGAATTGAAATGAAATGAAGTCTTTGAGTTTTACGTCCCACGATTATGCTGGCTAGGCTAAAGGAGACAGTGATGATGAGAAATGAATGAAATGAAGAAAGTGGGAGAAAACGGGAGAAACCCACGCACAGGCGTTTGTCCATCACAAAGTTCACTTGGCGCGAGCTGGAATCGAACCAGGGACCCCAAGCACCAGACGTGAACGTTCTCCCTTTTTTCTTTTTTAAAAATCTAACTGACTCACCGAACGTGTCTCAGTAACTTACTTGAACTACTTATTACATAATTTTACTTGCTTTACTCGTTTACTTGACTTTTGTCTAATCATCTAGAACGACAGGGACACGAACACAGAAACATCGAGGGTAATTAAAATCATAAAGGCTCTCCCACCAGGAATCGAACCCGGGACCTTGTACACCAAAGGCGTATGTGCTAGCCACTAGACCAGCGGGGGAGGGGGCACTGCGGACTGCAATAGGCTTGAATTCCTAACGTTAATAGAAAGTACACGTCAAATTACATTTAGACTTGTATTGCCTTTTGACACGAGAGTCTGACTTGGGTTACCGACTTTTAAAAATAAAAATACCAGACACCATTTTGCAGTACGTATACTCTTAAGAGTCTTCATCCCGGCGAAATTAAAATCCCGCTAATTTTACATTAATTATGTGATATCTTCAAATAGATAAAAGATAATCGAAATGTGGAACAAGAGTGCCCTGGACAATATTATTTTACATGAGATACCGTTATCACGACTCACTTATCTCCTTTCGATTTCGAGCCATTTTGAAAATTGGCATTTATTTTCGCGTTTCTAAACAGCTGAAAACGGAAAGCCGCTAGGTGACTTGTGATAACGGTACCTCACGCAAAATAATATTGTCTAGGGCGCTCTTGTTCCATATTTCAATTACCGTATCTTTTATCTATTTGAAGATATCACATAATTACTGTAAAATTAGCGGTATTTTAATTTCGCCGGGATGAAGACTCTTAAGATTGTGATATCGCTCGTCAAAAATGTGAACAACTTGAAAGTGGTTACTACCCATAAAATTGACGGATTCGAAGTTCGAATTTATTCACTTTAGTTACTTTTGAAGCATTTATTGAACTTACTTCTTCCAGTTTTGGTTGAGTCGGCACATTCAATTTTTGTAGTATATTTAGAACAGGAAAACTAATATAATTGGCAATATAATTATAGCATGCACAAAATACACTTGAAAAATAAGTTTTAACAACTTCGTTGGGGGTTGGTAATGTCTCATAATGCCTAGATACTTTTATTAGATCTGGATGCATCACTCAATTCGAAAACATAGCTGAGAATGAAACAGTGTTAGCTGCGCTCTTGAAAATGTACTTTTCTTGGCCACAGTTTTAATAAGTTCAGGTAAATTTTCCTGCTTTCAACTCTTCCGAAAATTCTGCTCACGACAGTTCGATATCAAAGCGAATTGTAAGTTCTGCTTTAACCATGTTCATCGACAAACCATTTCTTTCGTCACTTCAAGGATTCTTCATAACACTGAATATGCGATCGACGCCCGGTTTTGAGGTCGTACCGGACACTGGACAAGGAGGTCGAAAACAGAACTGTGCGGTAGAATACAGGACAGTTGACAACCCTAGTGGAACAGGCACACAGGTAAACGTAGAGGGACACAAACACATGAATGTTAGAAGAAGCTCATTCGTGATCGCTTGAGTTAATGCTAAGCTCACCAGTACTGGGAAGTATCAGAAAAGATAAGTTTCCATTATACAGACCAATCAGGATTTACAATAAAATACCTTGAACGCCTAAGAACGCCTTTAGTGCCCAAGATTCACCATCCACAGAAAAATTATGAGCTTCTTCAAGATTTCCAACTTCGATCAGTGGCGTCAAAATCAGAGGTTCACCTTGGACAGGCAGAGGTTCGACTTCACACTGTCAAGAGTCTTTTCCCATTTGAGGATGTTCCAGACACTGGTCTGTGCTCGCCAGCAGAAACAAAGTGATAAATAATTTATGCAGAGTCATAGTCTTTCTTGTATCAGTTGTACTTTCAATAAGTGCGTATTATGTGTTTACTTTCTGTCGACCTTCACATTGAATTAGTCCATTCTCCAAACACTACTAGTTATCTCAATTTTTTGTTTTATTTTGCTACAAATAAAAATGATAAAGTTCTGCAAACATACTATGTTTTCTAATATAATTCGGATTTACCAGGGGAAAATTCCTATCGTAAATACGGGTAAATGTCCTGATTGCGAAAAACTTCTCCTTCACAGATTTTCTGAAATCTTTAGAACAGAATAGTGAAATTCTAAGCACACATTACATTTACTTAGCGTTTAATAGCTTTATTCCATGTGTATTTCACTATAGCTCTTCTCTAAATAGCAATTCATATATATATATATATATATATATATATATATATATATATATATATATATATATATATATATATATGTATATATATATATATATATATATATTGGGTCTTCTAAAAACTGGCGTTCACGGACTACAGAGCCCTATTCTATAAGTCAAAATAAAGTGATATATACTCTTTTCGGGCCCTCGTCTGGAGACAGAATTGCACTATGTGGCAACGTCGCAGATAAAGAACCATAGAGTAGATATACCAGTCCATCAAATAATTACATCGATTCTTACCAGATGGCAGTTCAAGTCAATAGACGTGGATACTATAGTACAACCCCTCCAATCCGAACCCCGGAAATCCGAACACGTTCTCAGGAAAAAATTAACTACAGCTAGAAAATGAAAAAAAAAAAATAGATTTAATCACACAAATTTAGTTTTTTTTAAAGGTTTTTAAACTTAATGCTTATTCAAAACGTTATAAAATACAGTTAAGTTTAGATAAAATAGAAAATAGTTTACGTCTACTTACGTATTTCAAAAAATCCAAAACAATGAAATCATTTTAGTTTAACTGGATTACGATTCACACGAAAAATTACAACAGAAGATTAAACAAACACTGATTTTTCACTTGAAGTCACTTATCTTTAACTGTTGAAGATTAGAAAATAAGTACGTAATATTATTTCCCGGGTAATCCGAACCCCCCGAAATCCGAACAGGCTTCAGCCCCAATTAGTTCGGATTTGAGGGGTTGTACTGTACAACCACTTACTAGCGTAACAATCGATGTAACTGTTTGATGGATTTGTAGAGTATTGGTAATGGTTCTAAGTTAATATGAGATATTGCCACATAGTTAAGTTTTTAATTCCTTATAGCGATTGAAGGAGGGCCCGGAAAATGTAACATTAAGTAGCATTTCCGCCTTATTTTGATCTAAAAAATAGCACTCTGTTGTCTGTGGGCGCTATTTGCAAAACTCTCGATATATATGCTGCCAAATGGACCAACTTCTGTTAATACTTAAGAAAATCGTAATTGGATAGACCGACGACTCATTTGTTACCTATACATAGGACAACGAGCGAAGTTGTGATTGAATCAAGGATAAACCAATAGTGTGGAGATTGAAAAAGGGGTCAGACAAAAATGTGGTATGCCCGTTATTCAACATTTACAGAGAATGCTTAATGAAGGAAGCATTAATGGGAATTGGAGATTTCAGGATTGGAGGGCAGATGATTCACTACGTCATGTATGTTGATGACAAGGTTATTATAGTTAGAACCGAAGAAAGACTATAGGAGATGATAAACAAAATAGTTGACACTGGGAAACAATGGAATGGAAATCAAGTCTAAAAATCGAGTCATGAAAATATTCCAGGAAATGCTTCCTTAAGGATCAGAGTTGATCAAAGAAATTTTGAAGAGATTTATCATTTCAAATATCTGGGAAGTCCTTTGACAAGAAACGTGTACTGCACCCAAGAGACAAATTCTTGGCTTGGTCTAAGAATTGCAATATCAGCATGACAGTACAACAAAATTATTCCTCTAAACAAAACTCAGTTTTATGATTCTTTATGAAAGATGCTTCTGTGAACATCCTTAAATGACAAGTCCTACGATGATGAAATGTTTGCTTTAAAAAATTTCGATAAAGTTTGTATTACCGTATTTACTCGATTGAATTAATCTGCTCACTATTGTTTAAGAATCAAGGTACAAAATTCTTCTGTAGCGCTTATAATTCTATAATAACTTATGTTTTTTTTTCTTTTCTTGGACAAGTGGTAGAAATGCCGGTTGATAATTTATAGTTTTTTTCTTATTTCTAGAGATGATTTCTAGATTTTTGGTAGATGATTAATCAAACACTGAGTATGATTTGAGAATTTTGACAATATAAGGTTATATTACCGTTTGCTTAATTTTTCACTTTATAACACTGCATTTAAATTCTACCATAGTATTTTTCAGAATAAATAGAGGTACGAGGTGTGATCAAAAAATACGGTGAATAATTGTATTAAAAGCAAAGTAATAAGCTTACACGGAACTTAATTTAACTTCCTTCAAAGCTTGCAATGCATTTATCCGGAAGTTGAATCTATGACTGGAAGAATTTCTGGAAGGCTTCTTTTGGAAGGGTTTTTAGCTGCTCTGTCGTGGCCCTCTCAATGTGCCAACATGTTTTTCTTTAAACACGCTTTTAATTTTGGGGAAGAGCCAGAAGTTGCATGGTGTTATATCAGAAGAATACTATGGATGTGGACAAATAATTGTTTTATCGATCAAAAACTCCTGTCTGTCAGTCAAAAGTCGGGGAACGAATACTCATTTGCAAATTGGCGGTTATAATGCTTCGTACGAACCCGTACGAGATACTAAGTTCTTCGGTAAGCTCTTAAATAGTTATTTGCCTGTGTGAACGAACAAGTTTTGCCAATTTCCACGTTTTCTTCTGTTTTTGAGGTTAATGGACGTTCCGAACGTTGCTCGCTTGCTTTTAAATCGCTGATACCATTTGTAAACCATCTTCAGATTTACAGCACTATCGTCACACACCAATTTCAACATTTCATGAGTTTCTTTGGCACTTGTTTACAACTTGAAACAAAACTTAATGTTCATGTGTTATTCGAAATCCATGATGTGCAACAGACATGGTAAACATAACCTCATTTTAGCGGCTCTGGACACTGACTGACAAGTCAGAATGTGTTCCAACTTGATGCTGTCTGTCTCAACGGATCAGGCTATCGAATAAGTTACATCCAATTGTTATAGCGTCAGTAGTTGCTGCAAAAAAATCATTCACCGTATTTTTGATTACATCTTGTAATTCTATCTGCAAAGATACTTCTAACAGTCACTGCTTTTTATAGCCAAATATGAGCCGTTAGTGTGGTAGTTGAGTGAAATTTTTGCATTGATCTTATATGGGGTGTTGATTTCAGCATGGGTACTCTAATACTACAAAAATTATTAAGGTGCGCATATATTCGAAGAATGCTTAAGATTCGAGCGAAGTAGCTCAAGTACTAGAGCGTTGGCTTCGTATTTGGGAGATCGTGGGTTCGATTCCCGCTGCTGACCATTCTCACTGGGGTTTTGAAGGGTTTTCCTCAGTCCTACCCAGAGAAATGCCGGGATGGTACCTACTAAACAGGTCCTCGTCGATACCTTCCAAAATCCTTTCCAAAATCCAAAATCATTTGTTATATAGCCGGTTTAAAAAATGGCCTCTATGCTGTATCTGGTGATTGTTAAATAAATAAAATTCGAGTAAATTCGGTATTTTAAGAAGTTTCTTCGACACAGTTGATAGTCATGTAGGTAACTTTTACACGAATACATTTATATATGAAAAATAGTGTATTTTTATTGTTTTATACAATAGAGTTGACTACATGATATTCCATAATCGTGTTGTTTTACATGTTTTTATTTTTGTTGATACATAATGTAGGTATAATATATTCTACATATTTTGTAATACATTTCAAGGAGCAAGTGGTTGGTTAGCCACAAATTTAGTAATAAGGTCCAGCGCCCAGACTGGCTGATCTGAAGGAACCATGTGACCAGCGTTACGAACTAAAACCTCGGTGAAATTCCCAGCTGATTTCACATATCCAGCCAAATCATTTCCCACTCTCCAAATCTTACGATCTGCCGTTCGATACTCCTCAGCAGCGTTGAAATTCATGGTTTCATAAAAACCTAGTTCCAAAGGATAAGCCAGGATGATATCAAGCTGTCCATTATAATACAACACACGATAGTTGTCTGCAAGAACTTCCACCCATGGTTTCACAGACTGCATCCAGTCACTAACTAGATTACCATAAACATTGCCGTCGCCAAAGGTTTGGTCACCGACGTGGATCGCTCTTCGCACAGAGTCCTGCTGCACATAATATCCATAATAATCTTCTGCTGGATTTCCGTAGGCATACAAATAATTGTAATAGTTCACAAAACCTGCTGCATCTATACCAGTGGAGAAAGCATCGTTGTAAGCCTGAAATAAAGATATTGTCATGTAAGTACCATGTATACTTTAATATTTTTGAATTTGAAAACCAAGGGGTGAATCATATTTCTAATTTTTTTTAAAAAAAATGTTTAAACATTAGTAATTTTTAAGTTAAAAAATAAGAAGTTTAGCAGTAGTTACTTGCTTCTGAGTTGGACTGGGAACCACACTTTTCTTTAGCTAAAAGTTTATACTATCGGTTACATCATCGTTCCTAAACAATGAAAACTGAATCTTTCAGTTTAACGTTCCACGATTATGCCCTTTAGGCTAAGGGAGAAGTAGGCCCGTATCCAGGGGGGTCTAGGGGGGCCGGGCCCCCCTAAATTTTTGCTGGCCCCCTAAAAGTTTTACAGTAGGCTTGCAAAAGAACTATAATATGGTTATGAACTATCATATGGTTGGATCGGGCCCCCCTATCTTCAGCCGGCCCCCCCTAAAGTTTTTGGGCTGGCTACGGGTCTGGGGAGACGGATGATTAAGGCAAGTGAATAATAATGGAAGAATTGGTGGAATGAGAATGTGGAAGGAAACCAGAGTACTCAGAGAAAACCAACAAACACGATGTTGTCCACCACAAACTTACTCAGCCGGGGTTCGAACCAGAGATCCCACCCACCAGAGGTATGCTCTCGACCAAAGAGCTGCCCTCATCATTCCTAGATTTGAGTTCATTCTGATCCACTTCTGATCAGTGATTTTATTTCTTTATTGATATGTAGTACTTTAACCTGTGTTACAACACATGTTGAAGTATTATTCTAGGAGACTTACTACTAGTATTGTAGTGTAGATGACGTCAGCTAAAATACAGCCAATCAAATTTATTTACACTGTTAAAAATACATTCTTTAAATCTGAGAAACTGTTTCTTATCTGTGCACGGAGATCTTTTCTTAGAAATAAGAGTTTAAAATTCTGATTAATGAGAAACGAAGAAAAGTACACAGTAAAAAATGAGGTGTTGAAATAACACAAAATGACTACCACTTTAGCGTATTACTTGTGTGTTAATTCAACACCAAGCACATCGCCTTCAGAGCATATCAGAAATAAATCGTTACTGGCTGTGAGTATTTGCATTGTTTTTTATTGTTTGTTATGAGCAAGACGTGTTTCTGATACTGACTGGGAACGTGGAATTTTCGGTTGAAGAGCAACGGATAATTGTTAAATTAGTCACCGCAGTTGGACGTTGTGCAACTTTCAAAATCTAGATAATTACAATTTCCTGCTAAAATTTAGTTAAACTTCAACAAATGTGACAACTAATTACAAGAAACTTCTTTGTCATACGACTCAAATTACTTGAACTTGTTCCCATTAAACTGTGTAACAGACAGTGGCTGATCCAGAAGCTAAAAACTGGTGGGAGGAGCAGTCAGAACTCAGACAATGATAAGTTGAGTACGGGACGTACTGATTAACGTCGAATCCGAACTACATGAGCTCCCGCCGGGACTATGATAGGTATATCATGAGTTTACTTTCAAAAATTAATAAAGGAGCTCCTCCGTGCATAAGCGGTTAGCGTAAGCGCCTTTGGCGTGGAAGGTCCGGGTTCGATTCCCGGCGGGAGCTCATGTGGTTCGGATTCCACGTTAATCAGTAGGTCCACGTCTCATATAGCCTCGCTGCTGAACGAGACGTTAAATTCAAAATCAACTCAAAAATTAATAAATAAGACCTTAAATTATTTGTCGCTCAGAAAACTGAGCCCCCCGGTCCCGGACTACATCTACCACTGGCAATAGAACGAATGACATAAAACTAGGACACACTAAAGCTAGATGCCTTAACGATCACAAGTCTTAAATATACTTAATGAGGACTACAAAAGAAATATATTTATTATCTTAAAAAAACATACACTAAAAGCAGCTATCCAATCTTCTTGTTCAATGTATTCCCTTGTTATTTGCTCGTTGGACCTAATTTCGTCTCTTGTGTTGGAATCCACTAATCCTATTTGGTACAAATAGTCGCTGTAGTGAAGAACATTAATAGGATCACTCAATCCATTACCAACGGCTAAGCCTAAAAGACACAAAAAAAAGCAAAAAGTGATAATAAAACAGATAAATAATTCTTTTCAAATAAGGTATAGAAATATACGTATAATAACGAGGTGTATTCAAAAAGTATCGAACGTTTAGTTGGCTAAAATACATTTATTGATTTGAAAATCAATCCAAGTAGTCTCCTTGGTAATGCACAAACTTCTATCCGTTCTCCTGTCATTGCTAGAAACACTTCTGAAACGCAGTTTTTTTTTTTTTTTTTTTTTTAAGGTGAGCAACTGTGCCGTCGCATTCCGCATGATGTCTTCTCTTGACTCAAATCGGGTCCCTTTTAGTAGCATTTTCAGCTTGGGAAATAACCAAAACTCACACGGAGCAATGTCGAGTGAGTAAGGAGCCTGACAACATACAGGAATGTTGTGTTTGGCGATGAAAGCCTGAGTGAAATCTCGAGGACACTCTCCTCATTCCGAAATTCTCGTTCAGTATTGAATGTAACAATTCAATTGAATGGTTCCTGCTTGGGTGACGCCAAGCCTTTGGAAAAATTTGATGCAATATCGCTGCTCAAGTTTTTCTGTCATTTTACAAAAAACTGAAATCCGAGACCGCTCAGTACACGTCTTCACTCGTTGGCTGACTGCCAGAGAATGACACTTTCTGCGGGCGGGAAAAAAAGAATCACGACTGCGCATGCGTGTCCTCTCTACATCTACACTGAAGAAAGTCACCCGCGCTTCATTGATTTACGAGAGAAAAAAATAAGGTCCAATACTTTTTGAACACGCCTCGTAGCTATAGAGTAAGGGAGCCTAATGTGGAATACGTTCCAAAAGATATTTGTACCTGTGTACCATGATATTTGTACAACTAAGGTTGGCAACGCTGACTCCAACATTGCAATGTGTGACGATGGACACCCTCATCGTTTGAAGTATAGTGATGAAGTGGCTGCTTTCACAGCAAACTAACAGGAGAGATTAGTTCATTTTCATCAAAATTGAGTTTTTGGTTAGAAGTGTATATTACAGCACAATTAAGGTTTTTAATATTGAAATTTAGTTATAATTCTGACTGGGAGTAGTTATAATTCAGTATTCCAAAATAAGCTAATTTCTATTACTGTTCAGTTATTTTGGAAGCAGTGACATGAGCGTGAAATTAAATATAGCTTTGTACCTGGTATTCCATTTTGAAAGCTGGTCTTAACCCTAGAAAGACCATGCTCGCATCTGCAATATGAATTACTTAAAAAAAATGCAGTATATTCCAGTTGAAAAAAAAGCAAAGATGAACCTTTCATCAAAAGAAGCAATAACAAAAAACAGAGAATTCTGAATACATATTAATCCGTATAAACTACATAAAAAAGAACTCACGGGCAAAATTGACCCCCCTTTGGTCTTTCTAGGTTTAATCGTAATCTATTTGACGAAAGTGCTTCCTTAATGCAAACATTGAAGACACTCTATCGTCTACTAATCAAGACGGTAGAGCTACTTTTACTGGCCCTGAACATATTTCCCCTGTTCCCAAAGTATTGCAAAAATCGTCGAGGAAAACATCTATAGGACACGTTTCAATGATAACAGCAGCTTCATATAAGAAACAATTGGAACCATCAAAATCTGGTGGATTAGTGAAGAACCGTCTCTGAAGTCGTGAGATTTATAGAACATCCCGTCTTTCACTGGAGTAAAGTCAACACGTGTGGGAAGGAAATATTCTTCACCCTCAAAAAAGAAGCAAATGGTTAAGAAGAAAAGGCGTAGACCTAATAGCAAAGATTCTGCGTAAGATACAGATTCAACGTCTGCTAGGATGTTTATAGTTTAATGGATGATAGTGATTCGTCTTTCCTCTTCCTGAAGAACAAAAGCACGCTACTGGTAATGAAAGTGTTCAAAGTATGTTTCATGGAGGTCTTTTTACGGATGATACGCACGGGGAATAATGGATCAAGTGTGTGACATACAATTCGTGGTGTCATATTCATTGTTCTGGTGCTGAAGAGAAATAAAAATTTTATATTTGTGACTTTTTTCTTTTCTTTTTTTCTTTTCTTTTTCTTTTTTCTTTTTTTTCTTTCTTTCTTTCTTTTTTTTTGGTCACAGAGACAGTATATTGTGTTTTTCACTGCGCTTAGTGTGCAACTACGGAGGTAAATACATGGTATTCCACTTTAGGAACCATTTTTTTCACTAATCGAATAATTTCTAATTCTTGTAGTTTCTTTTTTCTTTTCTCTCTTTTTTTTTTACAGTTATTTCTTTGCAATAGTTGTTGTGTTTCCAAATTGAATATATGGTTTAAGACTACAATAGTCCTAATTTATATTGGCATTGTTCCTCCTTGTATTTTCAGTATAGTGCTCAAAAAACAAAATAGTATTTCATTTTAGGCTCCCTTACTCTACATTAGTATATGACTATAACTAAACTACACGTATATTCAATGACGATGTTTTAATTTCCGCACTCCCAACTCGATCCCAGATTCGTACTTGAAGAGCTTAACTCTGTATTTCTTAACAAAGCAAATTAGTGGTTGGGTCATAGCCAGGTCAAACCAAGTTAAAAGTATAAACTATAGAATTTAATATTGTGTAACTTTCTAATTATGACTTTCAAAACAACACCGACAACGTTTGGGAAGTGATTCCTGACATCAATATACGACAAAAAGTATCTTCCAACCAGTGTGCACAAATGCTTTCTTTCCGATTATAAGCTGCCGAAAACATGAAAAAATGAACTTTAAAGGTCCATAGCTCCAAAACTATGGAACCTACCGTAGTCGGGTTAAGACTTCATTTAGAAATTAATGTGTTCTATCCAAAAATATAAGTTTCAGAATCCTAAGGTACTCACGTTACAATTTTTATAGAGGGAGTTTGGCTACGAGTATATAATTTGAAGTACCGGTACTCAACAACCACCTCTATAAAAATAGTTGCGGAAGTACCTCAGAATCTGAAACATGGATATTTGGATAAGGCACATACTAGTTCCTAAGTGAAGTCTTGACCCGACTATGGTAGATCCCAGTGGCGTAACTAAAGGCTTAGGGGTCCTCCCGCAGACAGCGTGGAGTGGGGCCCATATTCTACTTCCTACTTCACGATTTGGGGGCCCCTGATGGCTTGAGAGCCCCCGCAATGCGGAGTCTGCGGGGCCCTTATTTACGCCCCTGGTAGATCCCATAGTTTTGGAGCTATGGGCCTTTAAAATTCAATTTTTCATGATTTCGGCAGCCTATAACTCCGAAAGGAAGCATTTGTACACCCAGGTTGGTCTATACTTTTTGTCATGTCTTGGTGTCAGAAACCACCTCCTAAACGTTGTCGGTGCTGTTTTGAAACACCCTGTATAAACACGATATTGCAAAACACTGAACTTGAAGAAAAAATGTACAAATAAAATACATATTAAGAGTTAAAATATACAACATATAGGGCCTATCTATAGAACGCAACAAATATACTTTTCAACATAAATTGATTATACTTTATTTTCTTGATCAAAAGATTCGGTATTTATTCCGACGTTGATCGTCGTCCTAATTTTTGGCTTAAAGCGTAATAATTGGTTCCTTTCTGCACCGAAGTTTAATATTTAATTCATATAGTATTGCCAGCAAGCGTTAGCGAGTGAAGACGCATTAGAGCCCCGGAGAACACGTTGTTTTCTGTCATTATTACAGCTAAATGGGAAGGGGACCTGTGTTCCAGAACCCTGCCATGTTGGTTATGTTAGTGTTAAATTGAAATGTATAACTTTTTTTCACGTTTCTTTACAGTTATTTCTTTGCAACGATTTGTGCAATTTATTTTTAGATTTATTAGGCCATGATTTTTACCTACTTTTAATAGATTTTCTGATTTTAACCTTGTTTCACTAAATTTAATAATGTTACCCCATACTCAGGGATGAGTGTCTGTATACTTTCCCACAATCCTACCATGCAGTAAACTTGCGCCAAGTAGTTCTCTCCGCTTGCCAAATAGTGCCATGTTTAGAATCGTTTATATAAGAAAATAAGCACAACTTTTGCGCCCCTTATACATTATCAAACACACAATAAGCAAATTATTAATTTCTTCCTAGTAAATTTTCAAAATTTTGCTAGAAACAGGCGACCAACTTTGGAACTTAACCCAAAAATTCAATATCTTTCAATCAAATTTTTGTTTGTAGACCTTATATCTGGAGAACTACATATAGTGTAGCCAAACCCAAACTATCACTTAACTCAGTATGATGTGCTTATTCCATAGATAACAGGAAAACTCGATTTAGGGGCCGTTCAAAAATTTTGTGGCCTCTGATTCAAAACCTGATTATTGGTCAAGATCGCAATGTTTTGATCCATTTTTGGTTTTTCGAAACTTCTTTTTTAATGTGTAGCTCAACCTATGCCAGTATACCCTTAAGGAACAAAAGTTGCCAATGATAAATGGTTGCTATCGAACTACAGTCTCTCAGTACTAAAACTAAATGTTCTGTCGTGCTACTCAGCGTATCATTTTTATTTAGATTTTATGAACTGCTTGCATAAAACATGATCGGTTCTTTTGGATTCACTAGCAAATAAATAAATAAATAAAAGAAAAGAAGAAAAAGAAAAAATAGAAAACAAAAGTAATAGTATTGTAATTTTGTGTGCAGAGTTCTAATTTCTGTTCACTGATGGATCCAGGCGCTCCCACTCGGAGGAACTACCAGAACCATAACTCGATATGTTGTATAAATCTTTTCAATGTAACTTTACCTGATTTAGCTGAGAAATGATTGATGTAGCCTAAATATTTAATCTTACACTTTATTTGTACTCTTTTATTCTTATAAAAGCGATTTAATTCTATATTTTTTTCCTGAGACTATGGACGACAGTTCTTAACAATTACTGATCGTCTTTTACGGGTGCAGAATAAAACAGGTTCAATATACATAAACGTAGTATCTTGTACTATTGGATCCCGCGCCCTAAATTTTTGACCCCCCCCCCCTAACAAAAATTTCTGGGTGCGACAAGGTCACAAATGGCATATTAAAAATCTATAAATTTAGTTTATTTCAATCGACTTGCTTCTCTTATTAATAAGATTCGAATCGAACGATTACAACTTTATTGGATATTATTTATAGCACACATATCACGATGTTCTGAGTGTTCCGCGTTTTTGGTTTATTGCAACGTGTCAAGCTTCAATATCAATAAAAAAATATATATAGAAAGCAGTCAACTTATTCCAGGGCGTCAAAAAATATATTTGTTTTCAAATGTTTAAATATAGTATAACTTTGTGAGCGTTTTTTGAAATAATAAATTTTGACCAGAAGCATCATTGCTTAATTTAATATGGACTCTTCCCCCTTCCCCGATAATACCCTTTAGGCTTAAGAAGATGGAAAACAAATGAAAGTGACTGAATGTAAAAATAAATTTTCGTGCTCTCCCATCGGGAATCGAACCCGAGATCACATGCAACAAATGTATGCGTGCTTATATTAGGGTTAGTAGCAAACAAAACATTGTATTGTAATTACTTACCTTTAAGGTTTATCTTCAAATCGGCTGTTGGGTTATTCTGGTGAATTGTGTAACTAATTGCTGGAACATATTTTCCTGAAACAAAATAAATAAATAAATAAGACAGAAATATTATATATGATGACCTGAAGAAAATGGCATGCATGAATGTAAATTATCATGCGTAGTTTTTGAGAAAATTAAAAAATAATGGTGTTAAATGATATGTAATTTGTGGTCAAAAATAATAATCTTAATAAAAAGGAACGTATTAAGGTGAACCTCACACTAAAATATACAACCCATCAACTATTTCATTATGATACTGGCAAGACGACACTAGACATTTTAGTTAATGACATATATTAACCTAAAAATGTCGTTAACTGTTAAACTTTTTGAAAATAACTTTCGCTTAATGTTTTCAGAGCTGTAAATATAATATACTTATGTATACTGGTGTACTTGTATCTTCTTTATAAGAGAGGGAATTTACAAAAGTCAATTGGGGGATATTATGGCTTCTCTAACTTCTTTAATGTCCAAGTCTCTGAACCATTAAGTCCAATGCTCCATATAAAGCACTTGACCAATTTCTTCCTTAATCTAATATTAAGGCTGCTAGTTAAAAGTGATTTTTTCTTGTTTTGTCCTTCTTTAGCTATGGCACTGAGTGTTCCGCGTTTTTGGTTTATTGCAACGTGTCAAGCTTCAATATCAATAAAAAAATATATATAGAAAGCAGTCAACTTATTCCAGGGCGTCAAAAAATATATTTGTTTTCAAATGTTTAAATATAGTATAACTTTGTGAGCGTTTTTTGAAATAATAAATTTTGACCAGAAGCATCATTGCTTAATTTAATATGGACTCTTCCCCCTTCCCCGATAATACCCTTTAGGCTTAAGAAGATGGAAAACAAATGAAAGTGACTGAATGTAAAAATAAATTTTCGTGCTCTCCCATCGGGAATCGAACCCGAGATCACATGCAACAAATGTATGCGTGCTTATATTAGGGTTAGTAGCAAACAAAACATTGTATTGTAATTACTTACCTTTAAGGTTTATCTTCAAATCGGCTGTTGGGTTATTCTGGTGAATTGTGTAACTAATTGCTGGAACATATTTTCCTGAAACAAAATAAATAAATAAATAAGACAGAAATATTATATATGATGACCTGAAGAAAATGGCATGCATGAATGTAAATTATCATGCGTAGTTTTTGAGAAAATTAAAAAATAATGGTGTTAAATGATATGTAATTTGTGGTCAAAAATAATAATCTTAATAAAAAGGAACGTATTAAGGTGAACCTCACACTAAAATATACAACCCATCAACTATTTCATTATGATACTGGCAAGACGACACTAGACATTTTAGTTAATGACATATATTAACCTAAAAATGTCGTTAACTGTTAAACTTTTTGAAAATAACTTTCGCTTAATGTTTTCAGAGCTGTAAATATAATATACTTATGTATACTGGTGTACTTGTATCTTCTTTATAAGAGAGGGAATTTACAAAAGTCAATTGGGGGATATTATGGCTTCTCTAACTTCTTTAATGTCCAAGTCTCTGAACCATTAAGTCCAATGCTCCATATAAAGCACTTGACCAATTTCTTCCTTAATCTAATATTAAGGCTGCTAGTTAAAAGTGATTTTTTCTTGTTTTGTCCTTCTTTAGCTATGGCAATTCTTGACTTGATCTCTTGTCAAAATACTTCCCAGATACTTGAAGTTATCAACCTCTTTACAGGCAGTTAACAGGATCATGCAAAAAGTATACTTTTACCTACTTCTAGAAGTTTCAATTTCGTCCGATAGATGTCAACTGCTGAAGGCTGTTGTGCTGCTATCTAACGTTGCAATATGTAACCTCTAGCATTTTAGATTTATGGACATTTTTTCAGTGGTAGAAAATGGGAGATGGATTGTTACTATTAAAGTCGCTGTTACACGTGAAGATAATAACGGATTGATCCCCATTAACGAACTCTGCCTAAATATCTATTAGGAGAAAAAGAAGAAAATAAGAATTGAAAAAGTATCCTTCGTTTAGGAGTTATCTCGTGGACTAACGGACGTACGAGGATTACAATGTCTACTAAAGTGAATACTAATAAGAGGAAGCGTCAAGTGTGGAAACTTTGAAAGTGTTATACAATTTAGAAGAAAATCGCGATTATCTTCAAAGCTTGAAATGTGATAAGTATGTATAGATAAAAGTCGAAACAGGTCACTAAGCCCATTCAGTCCCAAAAGTTCCTAGTGTGTTGCCATGAGTGAACCAAGAAATATTCGTTTGGACGACCATCAAGAAAGAAAATACTTATATTCGTATGGAGATATGAGTTTGACTGATATTATCTTTAAAAACTCTGATGGAGATATGAGTTTAACTGATATTATCTTTAAAAACTCTGATGGAGATATGAGTTTAACTGATATTATCTTTAAAAACTCTGATGGAGATATGAGTTTAACTGATATTATCTTTAAAAATTCTGATGGAGATATGAGTTTAACTGATATTATCTTTAAAAACTCTGATGGAGATATGAGTTTAACTGATATTATCTTTTAAAACTCTGATGGAGATGTGAGTTTAACTGATATTATCTTTAAAAACTGTGATTAAAATATGAGTTTAACTGATATTATCTTCTAAAACTCTGATGGAGATGTGAGTTTAACTGATATTATCTTTAAAAACTCTGAAAAACAATTCTTATATATTTCTTGATTTGTTATTAAGGCATTCAACTCTCACGTATCTAAGATTGAGTAAAGTAGGAACTTCGTCTTGAAAAGTTAAGAGATTGACCGTTTCGCAGGTGTAGAAATTTGTTATAAACTTGAGAGTTCATATATTTAAATATACCTAACAACGAAATCTTCGTAATGAAATGAATTGGAACGTTTCAGTTTACTGTTCCACGGTTAATCCCTTTAGGCTAAGGAAGATGATGATTAAAGCAAGTGAATGATGATGGAAAGATTGGTAGAATGAGAAAGTGGGAGGAAACGAGAGTATCTTGAGAAAACCCACGGACACCATGTTGTCCACCATAAACTTTCCTGGCAGGAGATCGAACCAGGGATCCCAAGCACCGGAGGTAAACGCTCTACCACTGAGCCACCGTTCCCTCCAACGAAATATTTCTTTGCAAGTTTGTGACTTGAAATCGTTTGAATCAATTCTATTTAAGTTATTGCCTTCTTACTTGTCAATAACCTGTCAAACACAAATTGATAATATACTAATTAATCATTCTATAAAATAGTATACTGCAGGGCGCAAAATTTTCGGTCGCCAGGTCGCCATTGGCGACTAGTGTTCAGCAAGAATGGTTTACATGTATATGAATTATCCAATTCAAAATTGATTGTCCTGAATCTAATTATTTGGTTTTGATATTTTATGCCCTGATGGAAACTCTTTCTTTGTCAAACCAATGGCCATATGGAGGGGTGTACCTCTCATAATTTGTACGTGAGAGATACTGGCGTCCATCATTTCACCATTTTTGGATTGGCGAGTGCGTCTGACTTTGAAATTTTGCGCCTTGGTATACTGAGAGCTATTCCATTACAATAAATGAAAGAAGTTTGAAGAATACAAATTGAATGCTGAGGAAAGTGGAATTGTTTGGAGAAAGGAAATGATGGGTAATTTAACTTTGTATAAGGAAATAAGAAATGTTTCTAAACCGGCTTTCAAGTTGGAAAGCATCCCTTGATTCGTCGCTGAACCGAACGTAGTTCAGGCGGTGGCTGACAGATGGTGTTGGAGCGGCTCAGGCGCACAAACAAGTTTTGTTACGCCAAGTAGTTCGGTTTCGTAAGCATCTCTTGATAGAAATATTAACACTTAACTACTAAAGACTTCAGGAAGGACTAGAACATTGAGAGGAGATAAGGAAATATTTTAAACAAAACGATATCAACTAGATAACAACTAAAAAAAAACTTTAGATCACTGAATCCGCAGCAGCTGACATCGCTATAAGATAAATATATAAGTACTCACCTCCATACGATTCTCCAGTAACAAAGAAATCGTTATCCTGCAATTCTGGGAACAATGTGAAGAACTGGATGAGAGCAGCGTACAGATCTCTTCCAACTTCCACTTCGTTTGTTGCATATCCGCCACGGTCTGTGAAACTGTAGCCTATAACAAATAATATATACTTGTTCTTTAAGAAAAACATTTTATCAGTAATGGATATAAACTGACAAACATTAGTCACCGATACAAATGAATTATCATCAATCATAATTATTGTAGTTGTAATTAGTTTTGTATGCAATTGTCAACATTTTTCAGACGTAAAATTAACTGACGGATGTGGTGGAAAAACTTGATAACCCTGATTGCAATCTTGTATGCAGTAGATCCAGTTTCCTCATGATAACTTAATCATTCCAATAATTGTTATCGATTTTAGCATGAAAAGTTCTTGAGTAAACATCAATTAAAAGGTATATCCGATTATGTGGCTATATGAAGCGATTTAGTGCACCAATTTCTAAGTTCTGTTGCAATTATCCAACAACTTGGTACTTCTATGTTATCAGTTTTTCCACCACGGCAGACAGGGAGGCGTCAACTGTAGTCTGGGAGCCTTTCTTTTACGCAGAAGCGACCACTTTAACACGAGGACTGAATAGAAATAAGTGGCAACACTGTTTTATCCCCGCGCAGAGATTTTTTATCGAGCTCCTGTTGGCAATACATGTAGAGACTGAATGATGAAGCTACACAATTCGGGTGGCGGCGCTAGTGTAGGTGCTGCAGCGATAGTAGTGGAGTGTGCTCAATGTAGGTTGTCAAATCACACCACTCTAAAGAGCGTGTTTTTCAAGTTAGAACAACGTGCATGGATAGAGATCGAAGTGGCCAGTGGAAAAAATGCCAGGGAATATCACACTAGACTGCGTGAAGCATGCGGTAATGACGTATTGCCGTATCGGACTGTGGCACATTGGGTTGCAGCGTTTCGTGCAGGATATGATAGTGTACAACAGGATTCGGGTGAAGGTCGACATGGGGTCGAAAACCGAGCCATTGAATTGATTCAATCTTTGCTGCATGTGGACAGGAGTTGGACTGCCAAGGAATTGGCTAACTAGGTAGGAATATCCCACACTATAATGTTGAATGTATTGTACAATGTTCTTGGTTACCGAAAAATTGCATCCCGGTGGGTACCTCACCACCTTACAAACGATCAAAAAGGCACAGATACGCCGTCGTCGGTGATCATTTCGCACATTACAGACGGGAAGTTCGCGTATTTCTGGGCAGAATCATCGCATTTGACGAAACATGAGCGCACTCTCATGAGACAGAATTTAAGCGCCAATAAAATGAATGGCGCCAGTCATAATCTCTCCGACTCAAGAAGCTGTCAGGAACGGGGACTGTGAAGCTGATGCTGATAGTTGCATACGATGTACGTGCTGTCATATTACGGCATGCAGTTCCTCCAAACCAGACAGTAAATGCAGTGTACTACCGCAGATTTTTTGAATATCTTCGTCTTGCACTGCGCAGAAACCGACCCAAGTTCATAAGGAATCCACCCATTGTTTTGCATGACAACGCCCGTTGTCACAACACAGGTGCTGTGAGGAACCTGTTTGCATGATGGAGTTGGGAGGTTCTAGAGCACCCACCCTATTCACCGGACATGCGTACCACTGCAAGGGATGCGTTTCCGCACCAGAAATTCGATACTTCAAGCTTTAGGGCGCTCTTTTGCAGATATCAACAATGAGTGCACCGCTCCTGGTATCCTGCGACTTCCCCACATCTAGCAATGAGTACAACATGCTGCAGGGAATTACGTTGAAGGCCTGTAGAAGTCTCATGATTGTGCAATAAATGATTAACGAAAGATTTATATATTATCACTTCTCTCGTGGTTGACAAAATTTATATGAATTACAGATAAAATTTATAACACAAAAATCTTCTGAAATGAACAAACAGTTTGGTCCGTAACAGCGTTAAAACCAAAATTGGTTGATTTATAATACTTCTGCTTTGAATATGCCCTCCATCAAAGAACTTTATTTTTAACTTTTATCCAGCGAAAATTGATGGTAATGTATTAAGTAATCTTTAGAGTTTTCTCACAGATGGATGGATACATTTTTGTCTTCCAGTCCGATGGACAAGGTAAATATATATAAAGGAGTCTAGGTAAACAACACCCGCTGAAAAGGAACCATTAAATTCGTTTATCATAGAAGCAAACTGCCAACTATACTTGTTATTTAAAATAGGTAAAATAAAAATTATTTTAAAATACTAATAACTCTATATTGCATTTTCGTTACTTATCAATTACCTGTTCCTACAGGGTTGTCAATATAGATGACATTATGTTGAAGATTCCATGAGTAATTGTTTGGAACAAGAGTCAAATCTTCCGTTACTTTGAAAGGACCATTTTCATAAAATAATCCAAACAGAGACGAGGAACCTGGACCTCCTTGAAGCCACAGAAGAACTGGGGCATCTTCCGGATTTACCTCCTGAAACAGAATGGTTAAAAGATTAAATGTTTGAAAATATTTAAAAATCGATTACGAAAATTTAGTGATCAATTATTATCAATTTTTCCTCTTGCTACCAAAACTACAAGCAACTTAAAAAAACAACCTGTCCGTGAAGAAAATGAAATGAAATGAAATTACTCAGTTTAACGTCCTACGATTGTTCCTCTTAGGTTAAGATAGACGGATGATTAAAGCAGGTGAAAGATAATGGAAGAATTGATGGAATTAGAAAGTGGGAGGAAACGGGAGTACCCCGAGAAAACCCAAGATACGATGTTGTCCACCACAAACTTACTTGGTCGGAGATACAGAGGTTGTTCAGCCTACGTTTGGCCGATTTCCTTCCTACCCTCTCCCGGGCAGAATGGACTCACCCGACCTGGCTCGTGGCGTTCTGCAGTGTTGTGCAGTGGCTTCGTGGGAACGGAGTTGTTTTTTTTCGCGCGGACGACAATAACGCACAAAACAGGACCATTGTTGTGAGTGTTGTGTTAAATTTGTTTCCAAGTGTGTGGGTTTCCGCTCTGAGACCAAAATGCCGCCCAAACTAAGCCGGTTTTGGGAAGGCTAGTTACGGCTCTTTATAACGTCCACTTTAGTGTTTCTGTCATTAGAAAACAGTGCAAGAAGAATGGTTGCAACATCAGTTTAAGTGTAATAAAAAAAATGTTAATAAAGAGTACAAGGGCAACCATGCTCCACCATTTGGATCACCAACGAAGTTGCCTAGGGAGCGGGAATGCACCAAGGCCACTTCCACTATGCAGAGGAAACTTCGCAAAATGGCAATGCAAGAAAATCCGCCAACACAAAGATGTGTGGCTAATCTTCTTGACGTGTCCTTGGGAACTGTAGACCGGACTTTACACCATTAACTCAAGCTGGAAAAAGTCATGAAAGCTCGCGGCCATCTTCTCACGGATGCCCACCAAAAGGAACGAAAATGTAACGCCCGGAAGCTGTACAAACGACATCTGGCAAAACAAAGGTGGATGTACGTCGTAACGCTCGATGAAGCATGGATTTACTTTAGAAGGTGGGTTCGAGTCTGTAAAGAATCCTTCCCAAAAGGGTTCATCGTCGTTACTGACTACTGTTACCGAGGTAAACTGAAGATTCGTAGGGTGGCGTAGAACTGCAAAATAAATTCGCAGTATTTTCAGGAGCAGATCATGCGGCCGATCTACGAGCATGAGATTCCAACAATGTACAGTAATGACGCCAATCTGGTGCGCATTCACATGGACAAGGCCTCATCACATACCGCACGATCGTCCCTCGCATTCTACAGGGAGATGGAGGAGGCAAGTTGTATACAGGTGATGCCTTTCAATGATGTACCTGTTAAATCTCCAGATGCAAGTCCTATGGACTATTGTGGATTTGGATTGCTGAAGCGGGCTTTGAGAAAACGGCGTGTGACAACTGTGGAAGGACTTTGGAAATCTTTGTAAAGGGAATGGGACAAGATTCTTCTCCCAGTTCTTCAGAGAAGCCTATTACAGTGGAAAGTACACTGTCGGGCTAATGTTAGGAACCAATGGAAACACATCGAGCACTTACAGACCTGGTGCCATGGATTCTTCTAAATTTTTAAGTAAGTCGAAATTGGCCAAATGTAGACTGAACAACCTCTGTAGAACCAAGAACCCCAAGCACCACAGGTAAGCGCTCTACCACTGAGTCCCTGAGTCACCCATCGATGAAATTTACAATTGATAAGGTTAACACTTTCAGTGCCGATTCATAGTATCTAGAGCCTTCTATTTCAAGTGTGCCCTCGGTAAATATATGAAACATACTTCGGCCTCACCCTCGTAGCCCTCTTACGAAGGAAACCATCCCTTTGTTTTGGGAAAAGCCTGTCCGCATCCAACTATTAAAAGATCTCGACCACAGCAACTTGTCCCGCTTCTTTCGAGGGAGATACAGGAAAACACACATCGACAGCAGTGCCAGCGGAGGCAAATTTGAAATAAAAAATGAAATCTTTAAGTTTTACGTCCCACGGTTATGCCGGTTAGGCTAAAGGAGACGGTGATGATGAGTAATGAATGAAATGGTGGAATGAAGAAAGTGGGAGGAAACGGGAGAACTCCGAGAAAACCCACGCACACGGTGTTTGTCCACCACAAAGTTCACTTGGCGGGGGCTGGGATCGAACCCGGGAACCCAAGCACCAGAGGTGAACGCTCTACCACTGAGCCACCGCGGCCCCAAAATTTGAAATAGAAATGCTCTAGTCACGTTTTCGCGTTGCTCATAACTCACGTTCTGGCATCATTGTTCTGTAATCACTTATATACAGAAGTGTATTTACCCACGGGCCAGCATGGGTCATGACCCAGGTCGACAAATTTCGGGGAGGGGAGAGCAAAATTTTCTGGGGTCACTTTTTTAAAAGCATTTTTGTTCAGGAAATTTCAGAAATTTATTATGCATGCGCATCCGACTATGACATGGGAATGTTAGGCTAGAAGAAGTAATACAGTTTTTTGTTATAAATTATTTATCTTTTTCTATTGTTGACACGTAATCTATCTTGGATCGTAATTTCAAAATCTATCCATTGCAGATTAACTTCAGGATTATCTGCAGATTTCAAAGCCTGTTATCCAGTGATGCCAACTTGTGGGAAAAGTCCCATTTTCTGGAATTTTTTGACAATTATTTCTCGAAAAGGGATAAAGGGAATTTTCACAGTTATTTATTCCCTTTATTTCTGGGATTTTCTATAAATTTACCTCTATGGGCAAGAAGTAGATTAACAAGTTCTCAATAAATGTGAAATAAGTGCTCTTTTTTTTTACTGTAAAAAGGGTACTAGTAGCCAAGTGATTTATACAGTTACTTTGAAACCAAAAACAAGTGACAAGAAACTGATTAACAACTCTGTGAAAAGAATTCAAAACGAAAATCAGTAAATTTGCAAAACTTTTCCTCAAACAATTATTGGATAACGATGCTTGTCTTGTCTAGTTTCTTTATGTTCTACCCAAGATTGCGACACAAAAGCATGATGAAAATACTAAGTTGTGACAAAGAAATGTACTTGTTATAGTCAACGTTTTCAACTGTTTTCTTCAATTACTTATTCATAAACTATTTGACTAACGCAGAAGGTCTGATTTCACTCATATATTAAAGATAGTGAGTGACATATGGTAATTTCACTTTTCATATTTTCTAAATGTTGAAAAGTTTGTTGAGTGTGGGATATTCAAGACCAACATGGGAATTTGTGCCTCTCAAGATGGGCTTTTAGAACATTTTAGGTTGGCATCACTGCTGTCACCCAGTCATCAGCGCTAGTTATTTAGGACTGTTTCGTTGTTGTGACAAACTTGTATTATTATTCAAAAATCTTATTAGATTAGTTTTTTGATTAACCAGTGTCTTAAATTTCTATACTGGTATTCATTGATTTCAGGGAGGAGAGTGGCATTTTTTTTTTAAAATAATGGCCCACGACAGCAAAAATGTTAAACACGGCCCTGCTTGTTTGTATTGATTTGAAGAGGAAACCTTTTTATCTCTCAGTGTAGTGGCTAATAACTGTGATTTAGGTAAATAGCTTACTTTATAATTATTATTACAGGAGTTGATTCACTTATACGAGTATTAAGAGGGCTTATCACTGCGAAATTAAAATACCGCTAATTTTACAGTAAGACAAAAGATAATCGAAATGTGGAACAAGCGCGCCCTAGACAATTTTATTTTGCATGTGGTATTATTATAACGAATAACCAGGTAGCTTTCCGTTTGTAACCATTTTTAGGAACGCGAAAATAAATGCCTATTTTCTAAATGGATGGAAATCGAAAGCAGGTAATTGATTCGTGATAACGGTATCTCATGTAAAATAATATTGTCTAGGGAGGTCTTGTTCCACTTGTCGATTATCTTTTATCTACTTGAAGATACCACCGTAAAATTAGCGGTATTTTAATTTCGACGTGATGGGACCTCTTAAGCCGAATTTCAGTGTTCCACTTACTTAGGAAATGCAGTGTTTCCATCACTGGTTGTGTTCGATCTGCAGGCCGTTTCTATTGACTATTACCCGGCATCAGAGCTTAAACTACATCGGAGCTTTATTAAAATCAGATAGTTTTTATTAAAATTATTGAGAAACTGGCGGACAGAAAGAGAAGAGAAAGACAGATATGAGTAGGTTCGTAAAAGGTTACTGAACAGTAAACTCACCTGTGCTGGGAAGTACCAGAAAAATAAGTTTGCATTATAATCAGGATTGACAGTAAAATATCCTGAATAACTAGGAACGCCTTCAATGCCCAGATCACCGACCACAGACAAATTGCGAGCCTCTTCAAGATTTCCGGCTTCGATCAGTGGCGTCAGAATCAGAGCTTCCCCTACATCTCCTTGGACAGGCAGAGGTCCAACTTCAGGCACCGTCAACAACCTTTGCCTATTTAAATGTTTCTTTGGATTTCCTAGACACTGATTGATGCTCGCAAGCAGAAACAAAGTGATAAATAATTTATGCAGAGACGGTTTCATGGTCTTTCCTGTATCAGTTGTACTTTTAATAAGGAGGTATTATGTTAAGTGTTGTAACTATATATATACAAATATTATCTGTGAATATTATCTGCTCACCTTCACATAGAGTTATTTTGTCAATTCATGTTGTCCAAGTACTTCTAATTATCTAACATTATTGTCTTATTTAGAAAATAAACTCAGATGATAAAGTCTGGGCAGAGACATGTTATGTAATTACATCGGACTATCAAGGGAATTCCTATTAAAGATATGAGTCAATTCCCGTTGCGAAAAAAATAATCTTCTATTGATCGAAAAAAATCTGTTACAATTAAACACTGCATGTACTTAACGTTTAACTGGTTAACATTTGACATAAGATGAACGTGTAACAGGTTTGTTCCATGTGTTGTACCTAATTCTTGTTCTAAATAGCACTAATTAACTATAACTGATTTGTTCCCTATTTTTTAGCCTAATTCTTGTTCTAAATAGCAATTAATGAACTTTCTAACACATTCTTCTAAGTGTTTTCCATAATTCTTGTTCTAAACAGCAATTAAAGGACTTTTCAACAAGTTTTTTTTTCAAGTGATATCCTTTATTCTTGTTCTAAATAGCACTCTAACAGGTTTGTTTCGTGTTTTTCTCCTGAATCATGTTCTAAATTGCAATTGATGAATTTTACAGGTTTGTTCCATACTTTAAAACCTTAATTCTTGTTCTAAATAGCAATTAGTGAATTTTTAACAAATCTCTTTCGTGTGTTTTCGGAATTCTTGCTCTAAATAGCAATTAATGAACTTTCTAACAAGGTTCTTCAAACTGTTTTCCCCTTATTCCTTATTCTTGTTCTAAATAGCAATAAGCGAACTTTAGCAGGTTTGTTCCATGTGTTTTCCCATAGTTCTTGTTCTAAATAGCAATAAATGAAATTTAACAGGTTTGTTCCATATGTTTTCCCATCATACTCGTTCTAAATAGCAATTAATGATTTTTAACAGGTTTATTCCGCACATTTTTTCTCTAATTCTTGTTCTAAATGGCAATTTGTAATTTTAAAACAGGTTTATTTCATGTGTTTTAACCTAATTCTTGTTCTAACGCATAAGTAGCAATAAGTGATTTTTTGTGTAAAATTGATCAATTTTTAAGACAATAATTTTAATTATCATTAACTCTTGAATCAAATGTCTGTGGAGAAAAAATATATGGATGCTTACTAAGCAACTCAAGGTCTATATCTATACCAGGTTTGACCAAGATGAAATTAGTTCTGTAGATCATGTACATGTATAGATCGTGTACATATATAGGATATATCTACGATCCTTAAGATTGATTATTAAGTAGTTTTGTTTTCCAAAACTTCCTTTATACATTTACATTAGTTGTCTGTTTCTCGCTTCTCCCTATCTCGTGTGAAGATATCACGATGAATGATGTATAATAATAATAATAATAATAATAATAATAATAATAATAATAATAATAATAATAATAATAAGAAGAAGAAGAAGAAGAAGAAGAAGAAGAAGAAGGAGAAGAAGAAGAAGGAGGAGGAGAAGAAGAAGTTTTGAACATGTGATATATCAGACTGAGATTCTGTGAAAACGAAAACCATTATTTATTTGAAATCACGGACAGTGATTTTTCATTATTAAATCAATGCTAACATTATATTTTAATTTCCATTTCTTTCACTGCAATTTATAGTTCATTTACACGATCTAACATAAAAGAATTTCTATTTTGTGTTTACTCTTTCCTTTTATGACTTTCTTAATGAATAAAGATGCAGATTGTTCCATTGTTCACATTCCTAATAGTCACCTTATCTGACGTCAACCTACACACCTTGCATTTCATCAGCCTGCGGTCGATTTATTGAATTGGAAATTTGATGACCGACACCTACTTTAGAACAAAACTGGAAGAAGAGGGCATGTAGAAAGGAGAGTAGAGGAAGTTAACCAATGAGGAGGAAGTAGCGAAGAACGCTCTGATTTTCTTAATTTCTGGGTTCCAAACACTACCCATATTTCTTAGAACAACATACATTTGCGTATTCTTGATCAACGACAAGAATAATTTTGTTATAAGAACCGTGCCAAGCTCCTGTTCGAGCTGTCTGGTCGTCCAGAGCCCAGACTACATGTTCTGAAGGAAGACAACAATACATCAAGATAATCACCGGTAGAGGATTGCCGAATGTTCCAGGCAAGTGTTGTGTAGAATTTTACCTATCCTAAATTCATTCCTTTTCTTTCTCACGATCTGTTTCAAATTAAAAAATATTCAGCTTCATTTGCCAAGCAACCCAAGTCACGAACTCATTATTTTTGCTGTAAAGATTTTAGTTTCCGAATCCTGGAGTGGCTTGTCAGTCGTAAATCCTCAACTTCTTACTTTCATTTTTGTTACGTTAACCTACAAGAACTGAGGAGTACCTACTGCACACTATTACCGACTTTTTTTTTCTATGGCGTTCAACGAGGAAACCCAAAGTCTTAGTAGATATTTACCTCTTCCGAGTTTAGTATAGAAATATGGATGAAGGTATTGTCTTTTCTTGACACGCTGAATCGATTCCAAAAATCCGTTTGTCGCTAAAATTACTGCTTTTGTGCTTATGTCGTTCAATGCCGAAACGATTGATTCCTACCACTTTCGTTTCGAATGGGAGGCTAAATCGATTCCGGAAAAACAGTTTCCCACTATCTCTTACTGTTTTTGTCTCTGATAGCTGTCGACAGACGGACTGACATTGCTGTTCTAGAAGAAAAAATAAAATGAAATCTTTGAGTTTTACGTCCCACGGTTATGCCGGTTAGGTTAAAGAAGACGGTGATTATGAGAAATGAATGAAATGGTGGAATGAAGAAAGTGGGAGGAAACGGGAGAACCCCGAGGAAACCCACGCACACGGTATTTGTCCACCACAAAGTTCACTTGGTGAGGGCTGGGATCGAACCCGTGACCCCAAGCACCAGAGGTGAACGCTGTTCTAGAAGACTTTCGATACTTATGCATAGCATAACTTTTCAAGTCTAAAAATATTGACAGAACCCACACACTCAAGCTCAGTAATCTCGGCACGTCTGTCTAAGTATTGCCAAACTGAGGATTCTGGATTGTCACACAGAGATCTACTGTAAATTATGTCAAGTTGTCAAATAAACAAATATTTTAATGTGGGTTGTGGTTGCATTTATTTTCAAAAGAAAATAGTGTAATATGCGACAATGAAATAGCTGTCAACTAACAGAGCAGTTATTGTATTAAATCCATATAAACACTTTATATTGACATAAAAACAATACGTTTGTAAATTACGACAAATACAGTACATCCGGATTCCACGAAAGTTTATGTCACAAATAGCTGAGTAGTTATTTGTGTTTTATGAAGAGATGGCATTATAACGAGTGTATACATAGCATGCCGCTGTGACTAAGCTTTGAACTGTTTCTTGCATAATATACAATATGCTCGTATTATATGCTCATTCTCCTTATTCCTCAAGTTGTTAAGAGGCCTCATCACTGCGAAATTAAAATACCGCTAATTTTACAGTGATATCTTCAAATAGATACAAAATAATCGAAGAGTGGAACAAGATCTCCCTAGACAGTATTATTTTGCGTGAGATACAGTTATCACTACTCATTTATCTGCTTTCGATTTCCAGCCATTTAGAAAATCGGCATTTATTTTCGCGTTTCTAAATAACAGCAAACGAAAGCTACTAGGTGACTCGTGAAAACGGTACCTCATGCAAAATAGCATCGTCTAGGGAGATCTTGATCCACTTTTCGATTATCTTTTATCTATTTGAAGATATCACGTAATTACTGTAAAATTAGCGGTATTTTAATTTCGCAGTGATAGAGACTCTTAAGTGACAAAAGATAGAAATATCCTAGATAGCTATTTATACAGACTTCTTGAGCAATCGCTAAAATTGCTAAAAATGAAGATAGTAGCCAAGAACATTGAAAAGAAAAGTAAAGAAGGAAGTGACCTCTGCATCTCATCTCTCAAAACAACTCCATTATACATACCATGATCCACACTTTGTGCCTAGTACGAAAGAATGAGCATACAAATGTCCATAATGTTTATTGTTCAGGTGGAAGTGTCTGCCCCATCAACTATGAACATGTTTTATAATGCTAAGTTTTTCTTCTTGAGGAAATGGGGTTAACCCTAATTTAAAACCAGGAAATTTTATAAATAAGAAATAAAATATTCTGTGGCAGAAAGACCATTTTATATGAAGTTTAAGGGAAGAAAATTACGATTATTTTTTTTTTTAATTCTTACTAAATGTTTAACGATAATCAATGAAAATTAATTCCTAAATATTAATGATCTTAATTGATTACATTTTAATCGTTAATTATTAAGGGATTAATTACAAGCCTGTTTACAGGAACAATTATACAGGAAAGAAAACTATCCCAGAAGCAGGACCGATCCAGGATTTTGTGATAGGGGTGCACCAATAACTACTAAAATAACCACTAACATTGAAATTTTTCAAAGTGATATGTGACAATATTTTTTACCCCTGGCAAAGCTGATACATAGAACAGAGGGGGCTATTTTAAAAAGGGTCGCAATTGGCATGCAGGGAAAAAAAATGTTCTTCTCTCCTGGCTTCCGTTTCCTTCCCTACTTGAGAAATGTTATATTATTTTGCTTGGTGAATCCTTTTCCTTTCACCTTCAGAAAATCGACTACTGCTTTTGCGAAGTTCTCCTATCTTTCAAGCCCCAAACGGAAACTTTACGGCAGAAAGTTTCAGAAAATGTTGCTATTTTTCACTGCTAGCTTCTCATTTTAAATAGTGCTCATTTAGAACAAAGGGGGATGCACGTGCATCGGTGTACTCCCTCTAAATCCGGCCCTGAACAGAAGTATTGTTATTTTTTTTTTTTTACCAAGTAGTATTTTATGTTCTCAAGATAATAACACTAAGAAATTAGAATATTATTCTTCCATTTTTAATCAGTTTGGAAAGTAATGGAGAGATGGAACTGATAAGCAACTAAGGCTCGAAGATACAAGTCATATGTTGCTACAGAGATTTGAATGCCAATACTTATTATAAGCAGGCGTCGTCAGTTTTTCCACCACCATGAATACACAGACCCTTAGTTAACGATGGTCATGGGGTACTCAGCCCCCCCTTCCCCGGAAACTTCCAGTTGCTTGTAATAATGTATGTATGAAATAAGCGTAAAGTGAACTCCGTTTGAGTGCCCTGGGTATGGACCAATGTATACAATCAATACATACTAAACTCTCGGCGTCAACATAGAGCTGTATCATTGTATACGACTCGGTTTCGATTCATGGTGTTGGCAGATATTTAAGAGGTTTCCTTTCTTATACTATTACATTCAGTTAACGATGTTAGCGTTGTAAGCGTCAGTTGATTCGGTTGAAACCAAGGATCTTATAAAATAGAGGATCTGCCCTTACAAGAAAATCTTGAAGCTATACGTCACAGTTTCACCACCCCTGCTCTGCCCACTCCGTCCAATAAAATCGCAATGTTTTGAGCCAACAATCATGGCGGAAACGAAAGTAGCCAATCAGATGATGGCAGAAACGAGAGTAGCCAATCAGACGTGCCGATGTGCCGATGCTCGGTTGTTTTTTGGCTTCATTGATTTAATACGATGAAGATACATATGGACAGATCCTCTATTTTATAACATGCTTGGTTGAAACAGACCAGAAAAGTTAGGATTACGTACGTAAGAGGGAAACGTGGAATGCTCTCTTTGAAGAAACGTTTTGCTGCAATCACTACAACTATCATTAACTCCTAGATTCGTTTCTCTCTCTAAAAGACCGGACGGTGGTCTAGACCAATCTGTAATTACCCTTGTAATTAACACAATAGGGCTTGGTCGTTATACAGGGCTCCTCACTATGACTCCACTGGTCACAATTCACACAAATATAAGTCATCGCCTTACAGGATGTAGTGATGTGCCAGAATTTCTTACGGTTAAAGCAGCGAAGAGGACTGGGAATATAGCAGCGCATTTTAAATCGACAAATTCAGTTTTCTCGAATTTCGTCTACTATTTTCAAACAAACTATCCCTTCTCAAAACAATAAATAAGAACGAAAACGCATTCGTTTTAGTCGTAATCAAACTTTAAGTCGTAATCAAGTGCGACCCTCAATTTTAATTTCCAGACAATATTACTTTTTTTTTCGAAGCGAACGATTATTGATTCAAAACAATGAGTACAAACAAACGAATGAAAACTTATTTCAGTTTGGAACTGAAATTTGAAAGTGGAGGGACCAGTGTGTTTGGTGGGAATCAAAATTAATATTCTGAATATCTCTGTTTTTTCAAACAAACATTTTTCTGTAAAACAATCAATAACAAAGGATTCACTTTGGTTTTAATTCAAATTTGGAATCGAGGGCAGTGTGTAGTTGCCCCAGCTTTAGTTTCTAAATAAGCTTTTATGTTTTTCGAAACAAGCTATTGTTTCTTTAAAATAGATAGTTAATAACTAATGAATCGAAATTCTAATATGGGGCCCAGTGGGAAGTGGTCCCCGATTTTGATTTCTAAATATCTCCTTATGAGTTTTAAAAGTAAAATCTTTTTACTATAAGCAAAAACAAATATTTTATTATTTTTTAATAGAAATTCCAAAGTGAAGGCTCTAACATTACATAGACCGTGAAATTGCTAATTAATTCAGTATTAATAACGAATCAACAGTACCCAAATTCATTGACCATTGCAACCTAACCGCTTAATGATTTATGCATGTTCCAGCTTACGCTTCAATTCGTTTTGAAAAAAAAAAATCTTAGTGCACCGCGGCGTTATCTGCTCTCCCCGTATTCCGTTCATGACATTCCAAAAAGTTACTTGAGTTAGTAATCAAAACAATGTATCAATTAATAACTCAAGTGCTACCACTCTTGTACATCAGTCCTACAAAAGCCCGACATTCTTTCTGAAAACCCTTTATATTGTTAACCTAGGTTTCATTTTATTAAAATTAATGTTGGATGTAACTAGATAACGTTATTAGAGCCTTTTAAACAAAAAACATTGACCTTGTTCATATCTGAAACTAAGAACATAATTTAACGCACCTATAATGTGCAAACAAGAAGTTTTCATATTTGGGGATGTTTCACCACTGTTTGTTCGTTGGCCAAACAGAACCGTGATAAAATGAAAAGCAAGTCATTGAGCTATTAAGTGCATACTTATAATAAACTGAATTTAGTGCAGACCCTATATAATGTGTTGTATAGCATGTTTGTGTGATACAGGGTGTCCAATATACAATGGAACCCGGAGTTAAAGATAGTAGAACTTTTGAACCTGAAGCGATACACAAATAATGGTTATACTAAAATAAAGCTTTGTTCATGCATATACCTAGTACAGGGTGTCCAATATACAATGCAACCCGGAAAAAAATCTTTCAGTTTTACGTCCCACGCTTATGCCGGTTAGGCTAAAGGAGACGGTGATTATGAGAAATGAATGAAACGGTGGAATGAAGAAAGTGGGAGGAAAGGGGAGAATCCCGAGAAAACCCACAAGCACGGTGTTTGTTCACTACAAAGTCCACACGGCGCGAGCTGGGATCGAACCAGGGACCGCAAGCACCGGAGGTTAACGCTCTACCACTGGGCCACCGCAATGCAACCCGGAGTTTGGGATAGTAGAACTTTTGAACCTGAAGCGATACACAAATAATGGTTATACCAAAATGAAGCCTTGTTGATTCATATATTTTTAAGGTAGGAAGCAACGATCGAAATACACTAGGAATCACACAGTGTTGCCAAATGTAACCGAAGGTATAGTTTTTTGGGGGGGAGGAACGTGTAAGTTGATTCATAACTCATACGTTTGGATGTTCTGTCGTTATTTTTCAGTTTGTTTAGTTGGAGTAGCTTATAAACTTTGGAGCAGAAAAAAAAATCATTTCCACCGATAACTAATTGGATGAGGGCTATGTAAGGGGGAACTAGGAAAATCGTAGTTTTCATAAATTAACACTCTGAATTGTCAACATTGCTGATGTTTCAGTGCATCACAAGGTGTCTTAAGGGTCTGTCTACATTATGCAATTCCTGAAAACAACGAAAAAGAAACTTTGAAATTACCATGATAAAACTTTTATTTACATGCACCCGGCAACACTGCTAGTCATTTCCATGGGGCTATTTAAAGCAAGAGGTACACAAGAACATATTCTGGAACTATACAAGATTTGGGAACGAAAATTCGCAGTGCCATTGAGAACATCAACACTTCTACTCTTCGTAAAATTGCTGCCAACATGGTGAAACTTGTAAACTAGTGTTTGAATCAAAACAGGGGGCATTTCCAGCATCGCTGTAGAGTTGACACCTCGTTTCATGATAGTAGCAGTGTTGCCGGGTGCATGTAAGTAAACGTTTTATCATGATAATTTCTAAATTTCTTTTTCATTGTTTTCAGGAATTGCATATTGTAAACAGATCCTTAACACACCTCTTGGTGCACTGAAACATCATCTATGTTGTCAATTCAGAGTGTTAATTTATGAACACTATGATTTCCCTAGTTCCCCCTTACAGAGGCCTCATCCGATTAGTTATCGGTGCCAATGAACAATTCTTTTCTCTGCTCCATAGTTTCTAAGCTACTCCAATTAAACAAACTAAAATTAGCGACAGAACATCCATACGTATGAGTTATGAATCAATTTACACGTTTTGCAAAAAAAAAAAAAAAAAAAAAAATGATTTACACCTTCCATTACATCTGGCAACACTGTATGGTTCCTAATGTACTTCAATCGTTGCTTCCTAGTTTAAAAATATATGCATGAAAAAGGCTTCATTTGGTATAACCATTATTCGTGTATTACTTCAGGTTCAAAAGTTCTACTATCCCAAACTCCGGATTGCATTGTATATTGGACACCATGTATTATTGTAGGTGTGAGAGTTTGGCTTTTGAATGTTGTATGTAGGTTTTTGGTTTAAGAGCACGTATCTTTAAGGCCGTGTATATTTCCTGAGAGTGCAAATAACGAATTCTGCTTTAGCGTTCATTTTTCCAGTAATAAACTCAGACTCTTGTTACAATAAAGAATATAGTGAATGTACGAATTTTCAAAATGACTTAAATCATTCTATGTATCGCTGCAGGGGCGGATCCAAGGGGGATCGGGGGGATCGCCCCCCTTCCCAGAAGAGGAAACTTTCTTATTTTATGTATAAATAAAATTCACCCCAGAATTTGGAGCTCTTAAAAGTAGCTCTAAGTAACAGTATTATAACCCACCGCCCCCCCTTTCAGAAGTCCGTCCTGGATCCGCCCTTGTATCGCTGAAAAGATCTTTATCACTTTGTATCACCTAGGAAGTAAACTGAAGGTTATATATGTAGTAATACGGTTTCCATAATTGAGTTTGAAACCTTACACGTGCTCTCAAGATATTTTGGCGAACTCTTGATTAACCAAACAATTTCCTTGAAATCATTTGTTTTGATATCACACTAAAATGAAATATTTTTTTTAACATGCTGTCCGACGATTGTGTTATTGTTTACAAACAGATTATATAATGTTTTACAATAACATAACAAAATAATTTTTAACACTGATTTACAAAACCAGACAAGTGTTTATGGCATACACAACAACAGAAATGAGAACAATAAAATTGAAAAAAAAAATTAAGAGAAAACTTGTTCTCTAAAATTATGCTTTCTGATAATTAAAATCTGAAGACTATTTCTTCACAATATATAGATGCTACTTAATATTTCCGCACTCGGTGTTGTATCAGTCATGAGTGTCTAAGGTCTGTACCTAATGACGTTTCTTACAGGGTATTTCTGAAGTGAATCTATGCTCGCTAGCTCCTACTCACACGCGTCCTATAAGCGGAAAGCGCACTCTCTCACCTTTAAACTATGATCAACGTATGCAGTGACAAAGGGCGCCCATGTTGTGTTTTTCAAGGGGGGGCAAGTATAAGCAATGTTTCAAATATAGTTCCAAATTTTGCTGTAACTAATGTGAAAATTCTATTAGGTTTACGATATTCCCAAGTACAATTTCCTCAGGGGGGGGACGAGAGCCCCACCTTGCCCCCTGATGGGCGCTCTTGGCAGTGACACTTATAAAAGTTGAAAGGAAAGAAATATAACATATTAATAGTATTGGATACTCGAGTAGTGTAAATAGCAATTCTCTAAAATAGGATATTATTACTGTACCAAAGATCTTAAAGGAGAAATGAAGGCAAAGATAGAGCGAGGGAAGATATCTTTTAGGAGAAATATACTCAAAATTCATCAAATATTTTGAAAAACTAAAATGTTTAATTTAACATCCCTCAATTATGCCCCACACTTGTCTTATTCTAGTAGGAGATCGGAATGTGATCGTAGGAGAAGGCACAGAAGTTAAAACTGTAGGAAAATAATAATTAGGAAAGCGTAACGAAAATGGAAATGTTAGATGGTTCAGGCAAGTTAGTTCTTCCAGTGAACGCCAGGTGGTAGTGTTTAGGCCACCACACATTATTTTCATTTTTAATTTTGTTTAATCAGTTCCTTGAATAAAAATCTTTCCCTTTTTTTAAAAAAAAATATGAACAAATGATTGATTAGTACAAAGTTATTTCGATAGTAATTTTATGAGGCAATAATATGTTTGGTTTGACACGAGCTCCAAATTTTTTATTAGATAATTGTAATAAATTATTTTGCTTTTTTTAGTACTTTATTACTATTTCTTTCTTCCAGTCCAAATATTAATCTCATCAGTCTTTTAGTGCTTTTTGAAAGCAAGTTCATGTTTTATTTTTATTTTTTTTATCTTTTAGCCTTTCCGCTATCCCAGTAGTTTAGTTAGATACCCCAACTAAAAGTAAGATATTACTTACTTATATAATGGGTCTCCATACGAAACTTGTGTGAACAAATGTGCAATAATTAATTAGAAAATATATTGATTCTTTGTTTTTATACAATAGGTAAGAATCTTCCTTGGTTATAGCTCGGTTACGTTAGTGAAAACCGCATCAAAATATCACATAGTACAAAAAATAAGTACTGAGCCTTTTCCCGCACGAGATAGCGTTAGTATCTCAAATCGCAGGGTATATGAGTTGTAGCGGGTCCGTCCTAACGTCATTTAACAATTGACAGTTGAAGCTAGTAGATATGCAGAAAACATTGGATACTTTGTAATCAGGTAAAGTACTACACCATGAAGATGAGTGAGCTTTCGGCAAAATTACGCTACCTTTTACCGTTTAATACCATTAAAGACGCAAATGTTGCCGAGACCCGTTAAGAAATTTGTACTCCTCGTGGGGAATATATGTTTTCAACAGTAAGAGCCAAATGGTGCTTCATTAGCTTTCGTTCTTGAAGTTTCGAACTCCACATTGCTAGTCACAATTGGCAACCAAACGCACAAAAAAAAAAAAAAAAAAAAAAAAAAAATAAGGATGATATTCTGGCTAAAGTTAAACAAGACCGACATGTAACCAGTCATGACATCAATCACTTTCACATCCATCACCAATGTTAAACCATTTGGAGAAAGGTGGTTATAAAAATGTTCTCAATTCTCTTGGTTATATGCAACCCAACTTACTTTTTGGTTATCTGGTTGCAGCAAGTTTAGGATAAGTTTTTTTTATCAGACGCATTTTTTCATTTTTAAAAAAATAACTAATTAACTATTGATCTCTTTCAAATATTTTCGTAGGGAATAGCTTATTTAAAAGTTAATATTGCATTGTTTTATTACGGACGGTTCTTGATATAATTTGTATATAACTAACACGTTCTTACAGATCAAACTCAAAACCTTTCTTTACATTCGTTAATTAATCTCGAGGCCGGACTCACCTTCTCTTAGAAATCTCAAATTTGATGTGAGAGAGAGCAAAACCCAATCCAGCATGGAGAATGGGGAAAAATAAGTATTGCATTGTAGTCCGAAGTCTTGTAATTAAAGAAACGATGGGACATTGTACAGGTTCTGAATCAAACAGTCCGACTCTGTCCCACTTTTCTTATTAACCAAATAATTACGTTCAGAAACGTATGGCAAGAAATCCCCCCCCCCCCTTCACTTTAGAAAATTGAAACAATGACTAGGTCATTCGTTTGTACTACGTTTGTACCGTTTGTACCGAAAATATTTTCGTTTGTAACATTTTCCTTATACGGTTACTTGAGAGATCAACTGGGGGGAGGCTATCTTGGCGCTAAGATAGCCCCCCTGTATCACAGCACGAAAAATTGAAATACACCGTTCGAAAGAAAATCGTTTGTACCGTTTGTACCGAAAAAAGTTTTGTTTGTACCCTGATAGTTTTCGAGAAACAGGGGATGACATTTGGGGCGGGGGGCTATCTTGGCGCCAAGATAGTCCCCCCCGTATCACAGCACAAAAAATTGAAATACACCATTCGAAAGCAAATCGTTTGTACCGTTTGTACCTATTTTTTTTTTTATTTGGATATGCACAACCAGAATTCTAAATACACATCAATTCACATGAATAAACACATAATACTTATTAATGGGCATGGAAAAAGTACAAATTAGGGGGTCTATCTTGCGTGCAAGATAGGCCCCAAATGTCATCCCCTGTTTCTCGAAAACTATCAGGGTACAAACAAACCTTTTTCGGTACAAACGGTACAAACGATTTGCTTTCGAACGGTATATTTCAATTTTTGGTGCTTTGATACGGGGGGCTATCTTGGCGCCAAGATAGCCCCCCCAGTTGACCTCTCAAGTAACCCTATAAGTAAAATGGTACAAACGAAAATATTTTCGGTACAAACGTAGTACAAACAAATGACCTAGTCACTGTTTCAATTTTCTAAAGTGGGGGGGGGCTATCTTGCCATACGTGTTCAGAATCAGATATGTCATTAAAAAATTAGGAAAAGGCGCGTTTTGGGTGGAAACGTGTGATAAGAAACAAACTGAGAGAAACTACTGAAATTAGAAAAGATTGGAACGCTTCACCTTTCAGTAGAGTCTCACCTACTCATAAGTGTAAAAATCGGACTAATATCATGTCAGAATGTCTTGAATGCAACCAACCAGGAGGTTAAATCTGAGTTACCACACCAATATACAGTTAATTTATCTTGAATTAAAAGTTAGAAGTCAAGCAAACTATTTTGCAATATAGGCCTGATTTTTTACCTTCCGTTTACCAACTCTTCCGGAATTAGTGAAACATTGATATTGTCGATTGATAGTGAGTTCTTACATTCGCAGTTCTCTTCGTTTCTTTCATTGTAAGCAATTTGGGCACCACGTCGTATAATATTTTTGCGTGAATTATAACCAGGAGAGAGTCATGGTTCGGAGTCTTGTATAGGAACAAATTCCTATGGCGTTAATTGTAAGGATTATAACTATGCTTGGTTTAGAAACTATCTATTTTTCAAATAGAAGCTATTCTGGGAGTTATATTTAAAAATATTTCTTATTCAAAACGTCTTACCATGGTGAGCATTCTGACCTTGCTCTCTGTTTGGCTCCTATTCATAGATGCATCTTTCAGCAAAGTCAACAGACATTTGCACCCAAATATTGTTAACTGAATTTAAGAATGTATACAAGGAAACCCCAGTCGTTGCCTCGTCCAGCTCACGACCATAAAAGTCCGCGTGTTATTCATAGCTCTGATCTAAAGCAAACATTACTGGTACCTCATCGCCACTTGCCATACATTTCCGGAATGAAACTAATCTAGCTAGCACATTCCTGATTGCCTTAGCAACACTACAGTCTAAGAGGAAGTCGATATCTCTATTAGTTGGAAAACCGTCACCAATTTCACTGAAATCAGATAAATTTATGGTAGGAAAAACTGATTTATAGTGAGTGGGCGATTATTGGCTTTTGAAGCAAGATTAGACGTAAATTGATCTTTCCAATATGGCTCTTCTTCAATTAAATATCACAGCTTCACCAGTTATCTTGAGGAATTAAAACCGCTGATTTCCGAGCAGTCACTAGTCCTTATGTTCACGCAGAAAACGGTTTGCCACTTACCAGTTTTCAAAAGAATCTTTTTTATATTTCCAAGCTTTGTCGGTAGCTAGAGAGTTATAAGAGTGAGGGATAGCAACACTAATTCCATTGTAATTAATCTGTAAATTGAATAAGACATTTTAAATATAAAACTTAACTCATTGATTACAATTGCTTTGAAATTATATAATTGGAAATGAACTATTATCTTTGTTCCTCAGGCACAAACTTTCCTTCATATTATTAAGTAACTCTTAATTCCTCTCATTTTGGATCTTTTACCTTCTGCGATTCTGAGTAATTGAAGATTATTCTAATACGCAGTTTTATAGCATGAAAGTGATCGCAAACTATTTTGAAGTGGGATAATTTAGCTAAATTGGAAAGCCTGTATATAAGAAACCCTGTATCATAAGCCTGTATAAAGCCTTTATAAAGCCTGTATGAAAATCCTGTATAAAGCCTTATAAAGCCTGTATAAAGCTTGTATGAAAAGCCTGTATAAAGCCTGTATGAAAAGCCTGTATGAAAATCCTGTATGAAGCCTGTATAAAGCCTGTATGAAAAGCCTGTATAAAGCCTGTATGAAAAGCGTGTATAAAGCCTGTATGAAAAGCCTGTATAAAACCTGTATGAAAATCCTGTATGAAGCCTGTATAAAGCCTGTATGAAAAGCCTGTATAAAGCCTGTATGAAAAGCCTGTATAAAGCCTGTATAAAGCCTGTATAACCTCTAGAAGCTGAAAGGAATTAGAGCCTTTCTATTTCAAGTGCACCTGCTGTCACTGCTGTTGATGTATGTTTTCGCATACCTCCCTCGAAAGAGGAAGAACAAGTTGCTGTGACCGATATCTTTCAATAGTTAGATGCGGACAGGGTTACCACATTGAAATATTCCGATTTATTCCAGGGATTCGCTGTGTACTGTCTTGTTAGCCTTTATAGGTATCTTACGATCTTCACTTGCCAAGACCAAACGACTGAATGTCAAATTGGCATCGCAGCTGAAGTCGTTTACTTCTTTCCACAAAGCAATGGGAAGATTTTCTCCATGAGATGGCGGAAGGGGTGGGACCGAAGTATGTTTCACTATTTTCCGAGGGCACACTTGAAATAGAAAGGCTGTGATTCAGCAGATAGAGAAAGTGGATTTATAGATAAGTGTTAGAATATCCAATTTGGAGGAACAGAGGAACCTTTAGGGATGCTGTTTCTCAACAGTTATTATTATTATTATTTTTTTTTTTGCATTGTATTGGATTTAAGCTTAGTGTCCCATTCAGCAGAGAGGATCTAGCCTCACCTCGATTTTCGAATGATCCTAGTCACATTCAGGTATCTCAAATTTCAGTTCAAAGAATAAAAGCTTTCGACTATAAAAGCTCTTTTTTTCGTCTTGAGCAACTGACTGAAGCGACTGACAACACAAGAAGGAAGGAAGTGTCAAGATGAGAATTCCACTAATAGAGCACCAGCCTAGTAGGGAAAAGTCTATAATTGGATGGTGTGCTATGCCTCAAATCATTTCGTGCTGAGCTGAATGATTCTAGACGGTATATTCTACCAAAAGAAAGACACATTTCAGATTTTAGAATACATCTGTTATACAGAAATTTTTACTCGTATTATGTCACTCATATACAATGTGTACTTACACATAAGACCGTGGTTATGTGAGATCGATAACTGACCGAGATATACGATATCTTGTAAAAGCTAACAAGTAAGGTTTGTGAAAGATGGCAATGCTGCACAGCGGGTTGGAATAAAAACCACCCGGTTAAAATATGAAAACAGCGTTCAATTTTCATGGAGTTATGTACTCGAGGGTTTTTGAGGACGCTGATAACTATGATGACATCAAGAGTAGAAAAGCCGCCGCTGTGCAGCGTTGCCATCTTTTAAAAACCTTAGTTCTCAGCTTTTACAAGATACCGAATATATCTGTCAGTACGTGAGTTATCAATCTCACATAACCAGGGCGCTACTCCTCATGCTCTTCTGCCTTGCATTATAGATCTTAAAGCTTACATCATTAGTGACCTTTTCCGAGTTATTGTATCTCTTCCAAACTCAATTTCTCCCTTGTGTTCATGGCAACACGGTTCAGCGGATTCTTCTAGACTTAGAATCAACGCAAACAGTTCTTGTCAATATCTGATTTAAGGTGTGCAAAACGTTAGTACCTCACTCCCTGTGTGCGCCAACACATATTACACGTTGTTTCTCGAGAAGTTTGCAACACTGATCTGCGTTTACAATCTCTTTTGTCTTTATTTTCATTGTTGCTTCAAATGATGATATCCAATTTAGGTTATACTATATACAAAAACAAAACTTTCTCTTGGGTTGGCAACGCTGTTCATCCAATGATGTTTGTCCATGCACGAGCGATGTCGTTCTTCCTCTAGTTCCTTCGCGCAAAGTTTCCTTTCTCTGTCTCTTTTAGTTCCACCGTTATCACGGGTTAGAAATTATAAATTATATTATAATATGAAAACGTCATTTCAAGACTTTGTCGACAAATCGGCACGGGTTAAGGTTCTCATAGAGAGCTGCTATTTCACTAATGCGTGTTTACGGTCACATAGAAGACATTTTGGGGGTGTGCGTATCGCAACACGAAATTACCCAAAATAAGGGATACCCTAATATATATAAAGTGACTATTTAGGGTTGGAGCTAGGAATGGAGGATTGCGATCGGCTGATAGATATTCTGGCTTCTGATTGGATGTTGTCCAATCAAGAGCTAGCATTTCCCTCAGCCAATCAGAGCCAACATTTTCCTTAGCTAATCAGCAGTCAGCATTTTCCTTAGCCAATCAGAAGCCAGCATCACAATTCCTGAAAATAAATGCAATGTCTGCATTCGAAATGTCGGATGTCAATAATCTTCACCTGGCAGATAACTCGAGAACACTTACTAAAACCACGTCGCCAGGAAAATTTCAATTCTTTCCTCACATTTTTTAAAAATTATACCTCTAACAAGTTACCTCCAATTTCTTTAGCGCCATGGTAAGAAAATAAGAGAAAACATGTTGATAATAATCAGATGTTTAATTGGATAGTAATGTACCACTCAATTCAGATACTTCAAAAATATAGTGTTACATAAATGCACCACCTCGTCTCAACCCCTCGCACAATTCTTACATAAAAACAGCCAGTACTAAAGACCCTAAATAGGACCAACAACAAATGAAAAAAAGAAACAGTAACAAAAACTTCTGAATATAATTCATAACTTCCAAATTAAAATTAACTAAAATGGAAATAATTTTCTACATGAATCACACTATCATTATTAGAAGTACTACTAGTAAAAGTAATAATAATAGAAATAGCGTTGTTTTATTTAAGTTCAAATTTATGTTATAAAACTTGTTCAGTGCCAGTGTGGCCACTTCATACTAATATTTAGATTTTTCTTTTGATTTAGTTTATAGGTTAGGAAGATAATTAGCTTTAGTTACCAATTAGAAGTGCATTTATTTTCTCTTGTTTGCTAGTGGTTGGTTAGCAACAAATTTAGTGATAAGGTCCAATGCCCAGACAGGCTGATCGGCCGGAACCATATGACCAGCATTACGCACCATAACCTCGGTGAAATTTCCTGCTGATTTCACATATCCAGCTAAATCATTCCCCACAAACCAAATATTACGCTCAGCGTTTTTGTACTCCTCAGCGGCGCTGAAGTTCATGCTTTGATAGAAGTTTAGAGTGAGAGGGTAGGCAAGAATGATGTCCAGCTGTCCACTATAATACATGACACGGTAATTATCTACCAGAACTTCTACCCAAGGCCTTACTGACTGCATGAAGTCGTCGATTAAGTTGTCGTAAACGGTTCCATCACCATCAGAGTAAGTTCGATTGCCAACGTGTATCGCTCTGCGTACTGTCGCTTGTTGAACGTACTCATCGAAATAATTACTCGCTGGATCTTCGTAAACATATAGGTAATTGTAATAGTTTGTAAAACCTGCTGCAGATATACCTGCGAAGAAGGCTGCGTTATAGGCCTGAAATACAAAGAAGAATAGTTAAATAGTCAAGTAGAAAAATAGTCAGGTGTTAACATTCCAAAAGTTTAGGTTGACGTAAGTAGGAATGTGTTTGCAAAAAGTAGTCAACTTTGCGATGAACCTTTAAAACAAGGGCAAAATAACTAGTTATATAGCCAAGCTGTACAGTGGTTAACTTGCAAGGATTTCTCAATAGTAAATTAACATAAATAGAAAGCAGAGTTATGTTGTACTTGCCGAAAGTTCTCAAATCTAGGCTAACTTAAGTAGGGCTAACTAGTTAGTTATAGAAGTAATCAACTTGCGAAAATACTTTAAAACTAGGCTAAAGACAAGTTTAGATATTCAACTTGCACGGATTCTTCAGAAATAAGTTAATATAAATAGCAAAGGAAATTACGTAAATGTTCAAATTGCAAAAAAAAAAAAAAAAAAAAAAAAAGTCCTGTAAACTAGGTTAACTTAAATAGATAACAAAGAAAGAAATTGATGATTAAACCTAAGTTAAAGTAATTAGATACATAGCCCAGATATAAATAAGAGTGATCAAGGTGAAAAATATCCTGAAACCTAGGCTAACTTATGCAGATGACTACTTGCAGAAGTTTCTCAACCTGCGAAGTTTCTTTTAAATTAAGTTGAATTAACTAAATATATATCCAAGTTGGCAAACTTGTAAGAATTCCTCAGAAGTTCATTAACTTAAACCAATAGCCGGCTGCGTTAGTTGTCAACCTTCAATCATTCCTTAAAAGCAAGTTAACATGAGCAGTATTCCAAGTTACACAATCCTTATATACCAGTACAAATATAAAAATGAAAGTCACTATGTTTGTAACTTATACTGCAATTGATACTACTTGTCCTTTCTGACAGTTCGCTGCGCGCACGTGGTGTTCAATGCTGTGTTGCCAGTTTTCGCGTCGGGCATTGAAACATGAAATTATTCACTTGCAAGTAAATCCTAGTTTTATAAAATTAAATGACACAAAAGAGAACTAAAACAAACTATACTCTCAATAACCAGCAGGTCCACTACTCAATTTGACATTTCACTAAGAAAGAATATGCATTTGTTTATATTCAAATTGGCAACGTGCGGAAAGAATGGAATGGTTAACATTGCAGAGCGAGAGAAATGAGCGACTATAATAGGCTGAACGTGCTGTTGCTATAGAAACAGTTCTTCTTTCCTTGCCTATTTTGAACACTTACAGAAGGAAAAACAGAAGAAAACAGCTGTCAGAAAGCACAAGTTGAATCAAATGGATTCTTTTTGTAATAACTCTTGAATCACCCTACCGATTTCTATCAAATTTTCAACATAGATGAGGTTCGGACCTGGGAATGATGTTATCATTTCACTTTGACTTACAACGTATATATATAACAACAATTCTTGAACCAGGAGCCCGATCTCGAACCCCACGTAGATGAGGTTTGGGTCTGGGATGTTTTTTATTATCTCACTTTGATGGTACAACTTAGGGGAGGAGATGAGATGATATTTAAAAATGATCTGGAATGGCCGATATTTGTATCGAATCATAGTTTTCGAGGTTGCTGAGATGAACAGTGAAACTTCCTATGCCGTTTAATTTCTAAATTCAGCCCCAATTACTGCTTCATGTCCAAAATTAAACGTACTCTTCCCGTGTGGAAATGGGTATTCTGCTAGTTTCTTACGTTAACTTAATTAATGTCACAAAAGATATAAATATTTCCCAGGTTTTTAAACTCTTAACATAAATATATATGTCATAAATAATATTTAAAGTGTGCCTACGTTAAATGCCTCCTCCCATTGTTCGTTCTCAGTGTATCTTCTTGTAATATCTTCTAACATTTTGATTTCATCTCTTGTGTTGGCATCTACCAATCCAATCTGATATAAATAGTCGCTATAATGAAGGACGGTGATTGGATCGCTATTCCCATTTCCAATGGCCAAACCTATAAGTATAGAAATGATAGACAATTATTCGTTACAATCAACACTCAAATTAAAAGATGCACTTCTAACTCTGCTCATAGATCCACAATGAAGAATATGATTAAATAAAAGCGTATTTATATTGATATATTATAACAAAAAGAAGCTCTCCTTACTGATATAGTGGCAAGATCATGTGCCATTAGTGCACAGCACTCGGGTTTGGTTCCCGGTGGGAAAGTATGGAATGCATTACGATGTTTCAGATTGCATCTTAAATTGTAGGTGTACGTATCATTTAGTGTTGGTACTGAAATGGGCACTAAAATTCAATAAACAAATAAACAACACAAGAGTTAGTTTTATTTTAGTTTAAATAAATACTTCTTTTACCTGCAAGATTCTTTCTGAAACTCTAGGAACTATTTCTCAAAAATTGTTATATATTTTAAGCTAATTAGATCAGCTGCAAAGTTCACGTATTATGACTTAAATCAATTAATGAAAGAAGTTTAATTTTCTGGTTCAATATTATTTATACTATTCCTGGGGATTATTGGCATTTATGGCCTTATGTCCGTCACGTATGAGGGATGGTATCTCTCGTCAAATACGCTATCCGGGAAAGGGGGAAAGAAGAAACCGCCCTACCTGTTTGTTAGGTACCATTCCATCTTTCGCCTGGTATGAATGAGGAAAACTCAGCAGAAATCTCACTAAAGATGCCTGGACTGAAAAAAAAAACTGTTACACATTTTTCAATGAGTGTCTCCACCGGGAATCGAACGCGGGAACCACTTCTTTGTCCATTTCTCGCCCATAGACAATTATTTTGACGTCAATGGAATAGATATGAAAAATCCCGTAAATCTTGGCAACTATTACGAAAATTCCCTATATCCCATTTCGAGAAATCATAGTCAAAACATCCCACAATATGGGATTTTTCCGACGGGTTAGCATTACCGATAATAACTAAAGCTATACTATCGTTTCCCAAACTGTATCATAAAGAAGTGTTTATTGCAAAATATGCAACGTACTAGTTATCTATAATATACAATATAACAACTTACCTTTAAGATTAATCTTCAAATCTGCAGTTGGATTATTCTCGTGTATTGTGTAACTTATAGCTGGTACATATTTTCCTGAAATAAATTAAAAATATAGATTGTAAAATGTTCAATGTAGTTACAACAAACAACTGTCAAATGTTAATATTATGTGATTGTAAAATTACCGCAGTGATCGACACAGTTTGCTAGTAAAATTAATACCTGTTGAAATGCGGGAATAATGGTCTCAAGAACAAGGGAAGCTACATTTGCCGCTTTTTCACTTTATGAAGATCATTGAAAAATTAAAACTAATTAGTCATAGACAAACATTACCAGCGTAAGGTTATTTAATTTATTACTAAAGACGTTACCGACTGATTTAAGTTTAAGAAGCATTTTAGGATTGTACACGGTTCGGTTTAGAGTCGGGAAACCCATTTTTTAAAGCACAATCGTCAGAGGATTACCGGTCCACAATAAACTGTTACGATATTCCAGGGGAGGATCCAGGACCGACTTCTGGGGGGAAGGGAGGTTGTCATAATGTTACTTTTAAGGGCTCCAAACTCTGGGATGGATTTTATTTATATGTGTAAAACAAGAAAGTTTCTTCTTCTGGGGGGCAGATAGCTCCGCTGGATCCGCCCCTTTGGTATTCTCTCAAAATAATCAACTAGGGTGAAGGTAGACTACTTACTTCTTCTTACTAGCTTTCATTTAAAAAAAAAATAAATTTAATATATAAGAGAACATCTGTTTGTAAACCTCATCATCACTACGCAAAACTACATTAATTATCAATCTTGGTATGATGACCGCCTATTGCCTGCAACGTGCAACGTGTAATAGAAAAAATATTTTTTGGAACTGTTGTTAAAAATTTGAGGGAAAGGCATTCGAGTAGATCGATCAGTAGGATTGTTTATTTGGATTTTACCTTCTAGTTCACCACTGAGGCTATATGAATCATAGACCCACAACCTATCGGAGAATACGAACCCCATGTTTCTCCCGTTGCCCTCCTTCCGTAGCGGTTTCCCTGAACAAAAGCAAATTTTGCAATTTAGTTTACGACAGTCCCCATGCCAGTTATAATTACTTGTTGCATCATTCTGCGTTGGACATGCGTTCAATCCGCAAATTTTGCGAAGACCATTACAAAACGAGAATCTAGGAATCGAATCCAGGTCCCTTACACCGAAGCGCAGACGCTAACCACATAACCATGAAATCACGAGGAAGTAGATCGAGGAAATGACATCTTTGAGTTTAACGTTTCATGATCTTTAGGCTAAGGGAGACGAGTCAATTATGATGGAAGAGATGGTGGAGTGAGAAAGTGGGAGAAAACGGGAGTACTCCGAGAAAACCCCGAGCACGATGTTGTCCACCACAAACTTACTTTTCGAGGGATTGAAACAGGGACCCCACGCACCAGAGGTAAGCACTCTAACACTGCCTTTCCATGATTAGATCAAGAAGATGGAAGTATAATATTGTGATGATCTCCACATCATAACAGGAAGCACAGTGCTACTGATTACAAACAATGAAGCAGACGAGAAGTCAATACGGGAGAAACCGAAGGAAGCCGAAAGGAGACGGACCTCACGAAAAGACCCGAAGAGGACAAATAAAAGAGGGACCACAGAAGGACCTGGTATCAGTCGACCAGCTGATTAACTAACCGTCACCTGCTCTGAGGTCGCATTGGACTAGGAGTACACCTTTCCTAAACCCTATGTCGCATGGGTCTAGGGATCCCAACTATAACTGAAAACCTTGCGAGGCAGCCGTGAGCTGAGGGGGTTATCCACAATCTCATCATAAATCTTGCCAATGTCCTGGATGCTGCCATGAGCGGAAGGGGCACCTGGCAAAACATCGATATTCCTTCATCTGGTCATTAAGGAAATACACTACTTATTCTTTGTAAATCAAAGACATTTGTAATTAGAACTTTGCAATAAAATGATGAAGGGGAAAAGACTCGCCCGGACCGTAATTTAGTCTCTACCTAGAAAATCATTTCAATATACAGACAAATAGAAAGGAGGTGGATTGTAAGAGTTCTGATTGGATTGATGTTCTTGAGATGGGATTCATCGATGGATTATCTTCTAGTGAATGTTTTTATTTCTTAAACTCTAGATTCAGTTAGTCCACAAGATATTTTCTTTTTCCATGTGACAAAGATAATTATTACGAGGAGGTTCAGAAATTAAGGTTACAAGTCCAATATGTCTGGAGTTTCGTCTGTTATAGAGCAATGACGAGTGTACAGTAATTGTAATATATGGAGTTGGCATCTCTGCAAAGTTTTAGCCACCCGTCGCCTGCGGCACTAGTTGTAGGTAAACACAAATGACGACTCGCTTGGAAAACTGGTCTTGCGAAGAACTCCGCTCAGTTATTCGATTTCTGAGGGCGAAACATGTAACTGCGGCTGAAACTCACCAGCAAGGAATCTGGTAGAAGTTTACGGAGAGACTGTAATCTCTCATCAGCATGTCGCAGAGTTCTGTCTAAAGTTTGCAGCTGGTAGAGAAAACGTCACAGACTAGGTGTGCAGTGGCCAATCCAGTACGGGATCAACACGTTTGAACACAGCTCGCGTGGCAAAACTGATTCAGGACCACAGGCGGATCACGTTACGGCATTTGGTCGCACTTTCACGCCTTCTCGCACTTGAAAGAGCACCTAGGAGTCCGTCACTTTGCCTCACGCAAAGGAGGTGAAACACTTGGTGACAAGGTGACAGGGACAGGATTTTTTTTTTTTTTTACCAGGAGGGAATTTTCAAACTCATAACACAATACGATAAATTCCTCAACCGATATGGAGACTATGTTAAAAAAAATAACCCAATGTATGTACTATCTGGTATTGGCTGTATTGGTTGTATGAAATAATATATACACGTTTCACTGCAGGCTTTGTAACCTTACTTTTTGATCAGTCCTCGTGTTTCTATTTTCTTAAATTTTCTTCTATTTTTTAAATTTTCTTCCTTGTAATTATAGTACATGTCTCAGTATCTTAAGTTTAATATTAACATTTTAGTACAAATTATTTTTTAAACAACCCATTGCTCCCAGTTTACATGAAATGATTTAATTTGTGATTCATAAACCAACAAATCGTTATTTATTTGAAATGATGCACTAAAACATTATACAGTATTTAGAATTCTGTGGGTACATGCAAGAACCTGATACGTTACAATTAAAGTATTTTGAAATAAAGAGCTGCAAAGTTTTCGGGCTATAATACCTACATTAACTGCTTTGATCATTACATTTTCGTTTCAATATTTAGTAAATGATCATGACAGAATGTCCAGAAATCGCTGTCTGGTTATATGCGAAAATATTACGTACACAATTGTTTGAAAGAAAAATGGCACTTTCGACAGACAGTTCTTAGCGTGCATGAACCTGATATGTTACATGATGATGACACTAGTTTCGATTGTCACCAGTTTCTTCCTCTGCTAGCGTTTCTATTTCGCTTTCTACATCTAGACCTCTTTCGGTATGTTGACCTGCAGAAAGCTGTAACTTTTTTGGCGGTAAAGCAACACTCTGAATATGCGTGACATTCAAATCGTTCTCAACAGGTTTCTTTTGCACTCAAGTAGAACATTTATCCTAACCGCTCATAAATAACATTCTAAACAAACCATAAACGGCACGAGTGTAATGTCTATAGACGGGCTGCTGCCATCGGTAAACTTATACAAAAAATTAGTATATTTTGCTAATATATCAATAACAATGGTAATACAATAATATAGAAAATGTTAAAAAGTCATTTTAAACTAAATCCAACATATTAAATATGGAGCTATAAAGATTATACAATGTGTTCACTAAGTTTGTACATGGCTTTCTGTACAAGAAGGTAAAAAATGCAACAAGGTTTTTCTTCTACCAGCTCAATCGAAAGACTATCCTCAACTAGAAGTACTTGTTGATTTATCTCTCTTATGTAATAAGGAAACATGTGACTTACTTTAATGCTGTTCAGCTTCCTTTTAAGCAGTGTGAAGATTTGGTTGCGCTGACTTTACTTCCGTTGTAGCCTCGCACTTCTGGTGGACCGTCTCATATAGCCTCGCTGCTGAAAGGGACGTTAAACTCAAAATCAACTCAACTCAGCAGTTCTGGTGGAATATAAGTAAGAAACTTTCGCAAATCCTTTACTTTCGCAGCAGACAAGTTTCTTCATCCGAAATACAGAGCAAGCAATTCCTAGAGATGTGGGTGCTGGCCACTCCCGGCGATGATGACTTTTTGCCATTTAGTTATATCGGAGAGTAAGCGATATGGACAATTCCAGATTCCACCTTCGTAATTCTAATTTTGCAAGTTTTCTGTATGTAAACTAGTTCACCCTAAACACACTCTTTGTGGAAGACTAATGATGAAATAGGAGGAGCAAGGGGAAAGAACATATTTCTCGTCATTTCTGTTACTTGGAAAGATCTGACTCTTTTTGAAGTCCTAATGAAGTCGGCCCATATGTGGAATGTATACTGCTGTTGTAAACCTTTATTTCTTTTCAATCCCTGTTACAAAATAGGAAAGTTCGACCAGGTAACATAAAATTGTGTTGTGCATCATTAAAAGTCCACTACAATGTCCTTTGCATCAAGAGAGGGAACAGTAGAATGCAGCATAAACATATCATGTTCTTGTACGCTACAAGCGTTAATTCTAATTCCTGATACGATGTGCAGCTCAGCTTTTGGTGGACTTGTAAACTTCCAACAACTCTGATTTTTTTTTTACAAGAAGTCGAATTACCTCTGGAGCCTTCATGAATGGCGATAACTCACTTTTCACAAAAATGTCACATATCAGGTTCTTGCATGCACCCACAGAATTGTTCTTATTTGTATATTTCTTACAATGCATAGTAGCTAGTGTATTAACGCAATATTATTTTATTTTCTATAATTAACAGCATCCAAGTTGACTGCAGTTCACTGGCGCCCAAAGAAGTGAAAGTGTGCATTCGTGGTGTATAAAATAGCACGAGCACACAATATCCACTGCTGCGTTGCCACATTTTGATATTTAACATTACACACACACACACATATATATATATATATATATATATATATATATATATATATTTGAAGTTAGGCTCTTTTTGTTGCATGAAAAGTAAATATCAAGAAGTATGCTACACAACTATTGCATTAAAACATTTCAAACAAAAAAATTGAAACTAAACATTTTGATACAAAATTTTCAAACTTAAAAATTTCGAACAAAAATTTTGAAACGAAAAATTTCCAAACAAAAATTTCGAAACAAAACTTTAAAACAAAAACTTTTCAAACAAAATTTCAAACTAAAACATTTAAAACAAAAAAAAATTGAGACCAAACATTTTGAAACAAAAGTTTCAAACTTAAAAATTTCAAACAAAAATTTGGAAACTAAAAATTTTCAAACAAAAATTTAGAAAAAAATTTCAAACAAAATTTTGAAACGAAAGATTTTTCAAACAAAATTTTCAAACTAAAAATTTCGAAGAAAAAATTTTGAAACTAAAAATGTTTCAGTTCCTTAGAATTAATGTAAACCAATTGTTTACCTTAGAAAGAAATAAGTAAAACCAGCTGTGGTCTAGAAACGTATTATTCCGTAACCCAAACTTAAGGAGTACCGCAACAAATTTCGAAAAGGAGCATTAAAGGAAATGAATCCCTGTACACTATCATACATTCATAAACCTTATGAAGGCCAATAACACCTTCCACATCGTACAACGTATTGCTTACGTTTATATTTTGGTATTTCTTTTACCCATAGGCGGGAATAATAAAGACCAATGAGATGTATATTACGTAATTTCATTTTGACAATTCTCAAATTTAAGCAGTGATCCTACAAAGCTTAAGACGAAAACGTATCAATGTACTAATAGCATGGATCCCTATATAAGATAATAAAATCCCATCATAGTTCAATAAATGACCATGTGACCATACTAATATTTGACGATGATTTACCCAAAGAATGGGATACGCTGAATTACCCAATTTTCTACAACGACACATATTCGTATTCTAAGAACAATTACCAATTATTGATTTGAAAATTCCCAAAATTTAATGGTGAAGGAATGTACCCCTCCCAAAATTTAAGATTGGTGCACAAATATACCTGTGTCTTACGAAAAGTAATAAACCCTGTTCTCATATAAGATAATAAATCCGTATCCAAGAACGTAAAATAGGTCAATAACCTTCGAAATTTGAATATTTGGCAATTTTTATACTAATAAGAGAGAACGAAATAGATACCAAAATTTACAATGGGTCCTAGAGAACGTTTACCGAATTTTGTTATTTCGTAATTCCCAAAATTAAGAAATGGTTCTATGTACCCCAACAAAATTTAAAAAGGAAGCATCAAATAATACATGTACTATAAAGGAAATGAACTCCTGTACACACTCATATAACGTGTTAAATCCTTATCAAAGGGGTGTCAATCATTTTTGACAAATTTTTACCCATGAAAGGGGACGAGATTTATGAGGGTATTTATTTGGGCTCTGTAGACTTCCTATTATAACAAATTTCTAAAATTTAAGGAGTGAGCCAATGTATCTCTTCTAAAATTTTCAATGTACACTCATGTCCAAAATAATTGTCGCATATCTATAACTGTCTTCTTGTAAGAATATAATTTGATAATGATGTTGCAGGTCACTTTTAATACTGATACTATGTGTATAATCGGAAAATGTATATTTGTGGTAAATTTCATAGAGAAAGAATTATAAATACGAAAATTAGAATGAGTAAAACAAAATCTTGCTAAATGGAGAAGAAAGTTTTATTTTCGTGTTATTGTTCTTATTGACTGCTCTTTTGACATGAAATTTGCCACATACATGTCTTTGCCAATTATACACATACTAACATTTAAGAAATACCGGGCGAATCCGTTATCAAATTATATTCCTAGAACAACATATTTAAAGATATGCGACAATAATTGTGGACATGAGTGTACCTATATCTTAAGAAAGAGAATAGACCTCTGCACACGTCTTATATAAGCACATAAGGTAATAAGACTTCATAAAAGGGAATACATTTTGTCAATAAACCAACACGTGGTCGTACTCATTTTTGGCAATTTTTTTAACCGTAATAGGAAACGAGATAAACAATCGAAATTTGTAGTGATACATGTTAGGGTCCTATACTATAATACCAAATTTTCAAATTGGACAATTTCCAAAATTTAAGGTGTGGGCCAATGTACGCCTCCCAAATTTTGAAAGGGTTGCACCAATGTACCTATATTTTAAGAAAGAGAATAAACCCCTGTACATGCCCTATAATCATATAATGTAATAAGACTTTATCAAAGGAATAAATTGGGTCAATAAGCCCCGAAATTTGAATATTTTTCAATTTTTTACCAGTGAAAGGAACGAGAGGTATCACCCAAATTTATAGTGGTACATGTTGGTGTTCTATACTACTATACCAAATTTTTCAATTTGACAACTTGCAAAATTTAAGGGGTGGTCCAATGTACCCCTCTCAAATTTTAAGAAGGTTAATCCAATGTATCCGTGTTTTATGAAAGGGAATGGGCCCCTGTACACACCCATATAACCGTATAAGGTAATAGAATTTCATCAAAGGGAATAAATTAGGCCAAAATATTTAACCCGTGGTACAACGTACTGTTTACTTTTATATTTTGGCAATTTTTTACCCCTAAAAGGGAACGATATGGATCACTCAAATTTATAGTGATATATATTAAGGTCGTATACTATATCAAATTTTTAAAATTGGCAATTTCCAAAATTTAAGTGGTGGACGAAGGTACTTTTCCCATATTTTTAGAGGAGTGCACCAATGTACCCATGTCTTATGAAAGAGAATGCACCCCTATACAGGCCCATAGAACTATATAAAGTAATAAGATCTCATCAAAAGGGCATAATTTGGGTCAAAAACCTCCGATATTTTAATTTTTGGCAATTTTTTTACTCATAAAAGGGAACGGGATAAGCCCCGAATACTTATAGAGGTACATACCCTGGTCCTAGGCTACCATACCAAATTTTTAGATTTGGCAATTTCCAAAATTTAAGCTTGTAGTCCTATGTACCACTGCTAAAATTTAGGGGTGGGCCAAGGTACCCCTGCCAAAATCTGGACGGGATGGTCCTAAGTTCCCTTAGGTTATTGACTCTGGGCCAGAGACCATGGGTTCTGAGGCAGGGACCCAGGGGTCAAAAGTGAGACCAAATGACGCAATTACTAATGTTGCAATAAAATTATTCTTACCTGCATAGGATTCTCCAGTGACGAAGAAGTCATTATCCTGCAATTCTGGGAACATTGTGAAGAACTGGATAAGAGCAGCGTACAGATCTCTGCCAACTTCCGCTTGGCTTGTCACGTAGCCACCATCGTCTGTGAAACTATAACCTGAACATACATAAACAGAAAATGTCAATTTACATTTTTGGTAACTATGCAACATACATAAATATACAAAATGTATTTGCTGGGAATATCGATTAAAATGAAATATGTTTGATAGAAACTTGGGATAGAAGGTTAATGTAACCAAATACTACTCAAGAACTAAACATATCTGACGTTCAAACTGTACAGAGATTTCCGTTTTAATAAATTTTGCAATCCTGTGGACACTAACCATAAAATGTAACTATAACAACGTGATACGTAATCAAATAAAGTTAGTTGAATTCGTTCATCTAGTCGCTGCCTTAACATAGATTTCGGAGGAAATGTTATTCTGGCAACACTGTAATTTCTATGGATGGCAACACTGAAAATTCTTCAGGTTCATATTTTCTGTTGTAGAATAACATTATCTATGATTGTGGTAAGTTGCATTTCATTATCTCCTTTCACTTTGGAAAACAAACAAAAGAAAAATGGTAAGTTAGTTTCAATTCCACGTCTCATCTCTATAAGCGCGTCTTGCTGTTAAAATGGATGCGAAACTAATTAACCAACCAAAAAACGTACTATGTTCTCCACTTATGACCAAATATGTGTTACAGTTTTATTGAAAAACATCCGCTAAATAGTAAATATGAGGATGGATAGTTTCCTGGGAGAACTGGGCAGTGTATGGCAATTTATTAGTTTATTACAGGATATCTCAACCTGGGGGTCGGAAGATAAGCGGAAGAGATAAATATAATTAGAATCTAATTCCGGAAATATTTTTAAATATTATTTTGAATTTTGCTCTGATAGGCATATTTTTATTTTCATACATACTGTTAAGAACAACAAATATCTAGGTGTACTAAACATTTTCAACAAGTGCAGAGTTGTTTAGAAATCAATTTAAATGAAAGAGGTACGATATGAAACTAATGAGATTTACATATTGAAATACCAGAAAAATACAAATGCAACAAAACCTGCATATTGAAAATCAATTCAAATTGAAAGCCAATAAGATACCTGAGCACGGTGTGATTTCACTAGTGCGGCAATGTCCGGTTCAATCTTCGTCACACATATTATCAAGTCATTTAAAATACTCAATAACCTTTTTAACAACTGTCCAAATTTTAAAATTAAAATTAGAAATCACTTTTTTTTTATCATATGACCCAAAATTAAGGGAGTTATGAAGTTTTAAAATTTTCAAACGGCCTCCATTTTGAAACAATATGACGGATCGGATTTGTAATATGAATGAACTGACCACATTTGGTTTTAATCCGTCCGCTTTTAGGGAAGTTACTGTATCCACTATATATAAGAAACTGATTCTACTATTATAGAAATAGATAGATATCGTGAGATCTCCGCAATAGGTATATTAAAAGTCTTACACCCGCTTATTACAAACCAGAAATTATAAGGGGCTCGCTGGCAATAGGGTGTGATAAAATGGAGGTCGTGATAGGCATTACGTTGAGAACCACTGGCTTATTAATATGGTAATTTGTTAGTTTCTGGCAACCTGCAATTCTCGTAATGGTGATTAGATCAATGTTAAGAGAGGCAAATATAGAGTATTTCTATTGTCATGAACTCACCTGTTCCTACGGGATTGTCAATGTATATTACGTTGTGTTCGATATTCCAAGAATACTCATTTTCTACAAGAGTCATATCTTCAGTGACCTTGAAAGGACCACTTTCCCAAAACAACCCAAAGAGTGAAGAAGATCCTGGCCCTCCTTGTAGCCAAAGAAGAACTGGCGCATCTTCAGGATTTGTCTGCAACAACAAAACGAATATTAATATTAGTCCCATGTGGGGCACGGTGGCTCAGTAATAGAGCGATTACCTCTTGTGTGTGGGGTCCCTATTTCGATACCGACAAAAGTAAATTTGTGGTGGACAAGGTCGTGTGTGTGGGTTTTCTCGGGGTACTCCCGTTTCTCCTACATTTTCATTCCACTGTTTTTTATCATCATTCATCTGCCTTAATAACCCATCTCTCTTAGTCTAAAAGGCATAATCGTGGAAGGTGAAACTGAAAGATTCCATTGCATTTCATTTCATTTCATTAATATTAATCCCATCAGAAACCGAAACCCTAATCTTCCGTATTGACGATAAAACGCTGACTATTTATTTACAAGAAGTTATGGTCATGTATTGTGCAGCAAAACTGCTTCCACTTCAAAATTTCATTCGTCGATAACTAAAATATAGGATTTATTAGGAATTAGGAATGTCAATCATTATAAACTTAATCAGAAGAGCACGTGCTTTTTTGTGGGATAAAGTAAACTTGAATGGAAAAGATCTTACTATAAGGTTGCTGAGAATGACTTATGTTGGCTTCATTTTTTTTCTTTTTTTTTCTTTTTTTTTTTTTGGCCGAAACTTAAACTTCGGCTGTGTCCAGTCTCAACCAAGTTATGGAGGTTTATCTAAGAATACGATTAATGGACATCTTTCTAAGTTTAGTCCAAATTGATGGAGCTGTACAATTTCACCTCAGTTTCTGATTTTTCACTTGGTCAAATTTGGTCCAAAAATGAAATAGAAATTAAAGATTTTTCTTTAGTTTAACATTCCACGATCCTGCTCTTATGCTAGGGGAAACGGATGATTAAGCATGTAAATGATGATACGAGAATCGGTGGAATAAGAATGTGGGAGTACCACGAGAAAACCCATGAACATGATGTTGTCCACCACAAACTTACTTGGCTGGAGATCAAAGCACAGACCCCACACAATAGAAGTAAGCGCTCTACCACTGAGCCACCGTGTCCCCCCCCCTGGTATTTTCCAGTCTTAATTAGAAATATCATAAGTAATCTTATTGTCCGGCAGTGAACGTCATTCCACATTTATTCCAAATCGATCAGCCCATCTTTGGAAAGTAAACGTTCATGCGTCAAAAGTTCGAAGACTAAAATTTCACAGTCAACAATTCATAGATAACTAGATAATGAACAAGAAATTGAGAAACAAGACGTTTACAGATAAGAAGCTCAAACACAAAACATAACAGACGAAATATTTGTGAGCAAGAAAAAAAAATTCAATCATAAAAATTTCAAAGATAAGAAGTTAATAATTCGAAAGTTGACAGATAAGTTATGTAATAATTTAATTTAAAGGCTTGGTGGGCGCGGTGTCTCAGTGGCAGAGAGTTCACTTCCGGTGCTTGGGTCCCTGGTTCGATCCCAGCTAGCGCCGTGTGGACTTTATGGTGGACAAACACCATGCTCGTGGGTTTTCCCGGGGTTCTCCTGTTTCGTCCCACTCTCTTCATTCCACCATTTCATTCATTTCTCATCATCACCGTCTCCTTTAGCCTAACCGGCATAAGCATGGGACGTAAAACTGAAAGATTTAATTTCATTTTAATTTAAAGCCAAGACATTTAAGGACAATAAATTCACAGACACGTAGTTCATAGACAAGACACTTACGGTGAAGAAATTCAAAGCAAAACTTTCACAGACAAAAGGTTCATAAACAAAGAATTTAGAGGTAAGAATTTCACAGACCTAGTCAAGAAGTTCAGAGACAAAGGAGTACGCCACAGGTAAAAATTTCGCATACAAGAAATTTACAGACAATAAATTCACAGACACACGTAGTTCATAGAGAAGATATTTACGGTCAACAAGTTCAAAGCAAAATTTCAGACATAACCAAGTAGTTTTGAGACATAGAAATAAGCCACAGGCAAAAATTTCACATACAAAAAGTTTACGAACTAAAAAATTCACAGACAAGGAACGGATCGAAGACAGACGGACCCACCATAACAGCTCGCAACAGAAGATATAAGAAGTAAATTCTCACTCACTTGGGCAGGGAAATACCAGAAGAACATGTTGCCGTTGTATTCAGGATTAACAGTGAAAAAACCTGAATAACTGGGAATTCCTTCGATGCCAAGATCTCCTACCAGAGACAGATTACGGGCTTCTTCAATGTTTCCTGCTTCAATTAGTGGCGTCAGAATGAGAGGGTCACCAACGTCTTCTTGTACAGACACTTGTCTTACTTTACGATGTATACTGAATATTTTTCTTTGTTCCGGATATTTGTTCGAGTTTCCAAAGCATTGTGTAAAGCCCAAAAGAAGGAATAGAGCAAAAAGTAACTTGTAACGAATCGACATTGTAAAGGACCCTCTTTGTCAGTTAAACTCTAGATAAGCAACTAGCGTTTGATTCTATGTTCCGGCTATTTATGAACTTCTACTGTGAGTATTATCTATTTAATTATAATGCTACTTGTGACAATTCAGTTTTTGTGTCCAGAATTGCGTAATAGCAAAAGATATGATTTCAAGATTACAAACAATATAATGTAGACGATAGCTAAATGTTCGAAGCAAGTCCTATCAAAGATAAGAAATTCTCTCTATTATTATTATTATTATTATTATTATTATTATTATTATTATTATTATTATTATTATTATTATTATTATTATTATAAGGGCTGCAGAATGTTTTGATTTTCTCTTAGTTTGGATTACGTTTAGACGAGACATGAAACTATTTTTAGATCGATACAAGATCAGAAATTTTTAGAGCTCCTAGGCAACATTAGTTCACTCAAGTTCTAGAACTCAAACACTGTTTTAGTATTATATGATATATGACAAAAAAAGAAAAGCAACTTAAATTGATAAAGTGGTTTTCACGAACGTGAAGATTTGATTTGATTTTGGAAATAATGAAATGAAATTATTTTTTTAAAAATTTAACCTCTCTTGATTATGCCCTCAAGAGGCCTAATCACTGCGAAATTAAAATACCGCTAATTTTACAGTGATTATGTGATATCTTCAAATACATAAAATATCATTGGAAAGTGGAACAAGACCTCCCTAGACAATATTATTTTACGTGAGATACCGTAATACGAGTAATAACTACGAGTAATTACGAGTAATAACTACAGAAAACGCGAACAACCGATTCAGAAAACACATACTGTAGCTATATGCTACAGGAGCAGCTCGATTCACACGGATTGCATAAAACACTGGGAACACAGTCACTTCAGTGGCATTTTTACTGACGCCAAGAAATTCGAGTGAAAGATGTAATGATTTCCCCCCTTTTTACATTCTATAAAAGAATTCAAGTAGTGCCGGTACTTGTGCAAGGCTCTTGCGCAAGAGTCTTGGTCTTTGTCTTGGTCTTGCAGGTATGGTCTTGGTCTTGGTCTTGGTCTTGCACCCCTTGATCTTGGTCTTGGTCTTGCATCGGGATACCTGGTCTTGGGCTTGGGCTTGCATGCAAGAATCTTGCAAAAACTTCAAGACCAATACTCTTGCGCTCATCACTAAAGATCTCACGCTCCACGATGATCACTCCATTGCATGAGCTATATTATGCAGGTTAAAGTTTTGAAAAACGCGTTACACATTTGCTAAAAGACCAGTGTTGCTCCCCAAGAAGAATAGGCATAAGCAGAGAGCCAGGCCCATCCTCGAACAGGGTTCTTCCTTGGAATTCCGTTAGACCATCGGTAAGATGTTTTTCTTTAATTCTCAAAAATAAGGGGTCATGACTGCCTCTATCAGAATATCCTAGTTACGACAACGGCAAGTTGGTTCCGTAATTATCGTTAGCGTGCGTCGTAATTAAAATGTGTTCAATTCTAGCTTATCTGTTCGATGTTCCGTCTCATCGCCAGTGTTAAGTGTCCCGTAACTGGAAGGACATGGTGTATGCAGCAAAACTTTCATGAGCGACAGTTTTTAGCTACTATCCTTCACGTAATTCAATTACGAGTAGTGATGTCAACCGGCTCGGCTCGGGCTCGATTCGGCTTGGCTCAGGTGAGCCATCGGCTCTGTTCGGCGCACCTCAGGTGAGCCATCGGCTCGAGCCGGCTCACTTGCGATGAGCCATCCGGTCAGTTCGTCTCGGCTCAGGTGAGCCATCGGCTCGAGCCGGCTTGGTTGCGATGAGCCACATGCTCAGTTCGGCTCGGCTCAAGTGAGCCATCGGCTCGAGCCGGCTTGGTTGCGATGACCCATCGGCTCGGTTCGGCTCAACTCAGGTGAGCCATTGGCCCGAGCCGGGTCGGTTGGGTTGAGCCATTGGCTCAGCTTGGTTCGGCCCAAATGAGTCGAGGCTTGAGTCAGCTCGGTTTGGTGAGCTGTTGGCTCGGCTCGGCTCGGTAGTGACTGAGCCGTGAACAGAGCCGCTCGAGCCGTTGACAACACTAACTACGAGTTGTGATACTGCTCTTCAGTTGTAATCTGTTTTCTCCCTCTCTCTTGTTTTCCTTCCACTACACATTTATCATGTACCTTACATTTTTTCTCTGAGTCAATGAGCTAATTAACAACTCATTCTAAATTTATATTCCGTTATTGTTCATTGTTTCTTTTTTTTTATCCCTAATGGGGCGTTTACACTTGGTCGATTTAGTCGCACGGCTAAATCGACTCGCTGCATTTGCGACTAAATCGAAGCAACTAGGCCGAATCAGATAGATGGATGTGTTCAATTGTTTCAACCGAAATTGAATGCTGCTTGTCGACTCGCTCTCCTCTGGTCGATTCGAAATCGACTGGCAATTTTAAACATGTCCAAGCAAAAAGTAATTGGTACAATTTACGGTGTTATAGCAGAAGAAAATAGAATCGACCACAGAAAATAGAACGTCTTTCAATTCAGTTGCTAGTCGATTAGTCGCTTTCGATCAACAAGCGATTAAGTTGAAGTCCTGTTTACACGTCGATTAAGTTGAAAGTGACGTCAATTCAACTGAATCGAACGCAAATCGACTAAGTGTAAACGCCCCATAACATATCTTCATACGCGTTCAATTCGACCCTCCAAAAATTCTTTATTCGTCCTCACATCCACTTTTCAGAAATATCTAGCTTTGTATTTCATGTCCATGTTTTCTCTCTGTGTGGTACAATCTCTCATAGTTTAGTGGTAGCCGGTGTTGTATAGTCGAACAGTCTATCCCAGTAGCTCTCAACCTAATTTCTATCAGGACCCCTATTTTATCACATCCTCTTGCCACCGACATTCCTTATAATTTCTGATTTGTAATAAGTCTGTGTGGGATTTTTAATATACATATTGTGGAGATCTCACGATTTCTATCTACTTCTATAATAGTAGAATCCATTTCTTGTATATAGTGGATACAGTAACTTCTACAAAAGCGAATGGATTAAAACCAAATTAGGTCAGTTCATTCATCTTCCGCTTATCTTCGCGACCCTCGGGTTGAGGAACGATGGTCTATCCAATACACACACTAACGATCGTGCGTGAAGCGAAATCTATTAAGGTTTGAGTCCCTCTGAAAGCCAGGTAGTCAGGCGCACCCCCAGAAATTATTGTTGGGAGGGTTCCAAAGTTTGTGGGGGTCAAATAATACGAGACATTGTGTTTTATGTAGTATTGAACGGGTTGTATTCTACAACCCCCCAAAAAAAAATAATAAGTATTTTTTAAGTACTGATACCTATGCTCTCACGAAAATGATAAAATTAGATTTTTATCAGAAAAGAAATAGTACGGATGATGAGTAAGGTCAAATCTTTAGTCTATATCAAGTATTTCTGTCCTAAAGAAGTATAGTTTAATTAAGAAAATGTATTTAGTGTATGTCGAGTTAGCAGGATTTTGGGGTAATCCGGACCCGGCCGACCTCCCGTGAGTACGCCTCTGCATATACTTGACATTTCTGTGTCCGTGTCTTTGTCGTATATGATCTAGTTGAAACGTTTAATACGATTACTTAAAGACAATAGGGACTATAAAAAAGTGGAAGAGTGCTCATCTCTAGTGTGAGGGGTCCCTGGTTTGATATAAGTAATGTGAATTTGTGGTAGCCAATATCGTGTATATGGAGTTCTCGTGTTTCCATTCTCAAGCTTATTTTGTCAATTATTCGATAATCGATCACGTACACTAGTCCTACGTCTTCTTTACCCTATAGACACAATTGTGGACAATGGAGGATCTAGAAAGTGAAACCAGGGGGCAACCAGAACACAAACTATGATAGATATACCATAAGTTTACTACAGTGAAACCTTCCTTAACGGACACCTCTCAATAACGAACACCTCTATAATACGGACAATTTTTTTGTCCCGGAAAAAATATATGTTCTCTTAAGGAAGAAAATCCTCCCTTTTACGGACACTCTCAGATACGGACAGTCCTTTTTTACCCCCAAATATTTCAACAACCACTTCATAACGGATAGGAATTATTCTCGGTTCTGCTATATATGGCAGTAGGCAGAAAAGTCTTTTCCCCACAAATGTGACAGTCCTTTTTTACCTCCAAATATTTCAACAACCTCTTCATAACGGATAGGAATTATTCTCGGTTCTGCTATATATGGCAGTAGGCAGAAAAGTCTTTTCCCCATAAATGTATCTATCATCAAACAGAACAACTTCAAGCTGAACTCGAAATGCTTCTTTTTTTTCTGCCCGCAATAAACTGCTTTCTGGTGAAAATCCTAGAAAATCTTCAATAAGCACTAACACTCATGCAGGGTTAATCGTATGGTCAAGAATTCTACACGGATCTTCCCTTCCGTAACAAATTTAGTGCTTTTTCCTCCGGGCCTTGCATCTTTTCCGACAATAGATAACAAAAGAAATATTGTTTATTTTGCAATAACATTTTTCAACGAGCAATGTTTTCTCTCTCAGTTTTTTGAAAAAGCAAAATTTTTCTTTTGTAGAAAATTGGTGTGTCAAACAGTTGAACAATTAAAGAAATTTGCCATTAATCGCGGTGAAACAGAAGTTCTCCAATTGATCCAACAGTTGCAATCAAATTTCGAACAGAAACTAGTGTCCGTAGGATGTACACGGCAGACAACTACTGCAGACATTTTCCCAAGAAATTTGGTGAGTTTCTTCTGCACATTTTCAGTATTTAATAAGAATATTGCATAGGCATTATCATTTGCAGCATATGAACATATTAACACATTCCCCAATAATAATATTATTTAACAAAAATGATTTTCTCCTTCATCCCTCCCGGTAATTCAAATATGTAGCCCTACTAAATAGAGTATTTTCATATTGAATTTTACGTATTTACGCTCATACACAATGTATTTACTGTATATTACTGCATACAATGACCGTTGAGAGAAATTAAATTTTTGTAACCTCTCTGTAACGGACACCTCTCAGTAACGGACAAAAATTCCCGTCCCATTGGTGTCCGTTATTCAGAGGTTTCACTGTATAAAGTTTCAAAATAAATAAATAATACCTTAAATTATTTTTGAAACTCAAAACTTGGGGGCTTAGGCTTCCTCGGCTCAGAGCTAGATCCGCCACTGATTGTGGGATGTTAAAGATTTCAGTTTTTCAAAATATTTGACGAACCTTAAGGTTAATTCACACATGTGCCGTGCACATGCCATTCCTCTACCATGCTCTGCCCGTGCAAAGGCCGCGATCATTCACAGAACCGTGCCGTGCCGCTACTGCCAAGGACCATTTCCCTGGGTTCTGGTTCAACTTCGTGTCGCTTCGTATGCTCGAAAAAAGCCGAAGCATCTCACCCGACAAGCCACGACCAGACTGGTTTCTCTTCAAGGCGGCCTGTCGGGGCACGGCATGTCATGTATGAATTTATAAAAAGATAATCCAATGACTTTTAAATGTCAAAGTCTGAAAAGAAACTTTGTGGACCACGGCACACTATGTGTGAATTAACCTTTAGGTATCTTTCTTCTTAAATGTCTCTTTCCTCATTCCTCCCCTTGCTTTTATTTCCCCTTATAATATCGTATTTCAGACTTTTGCTAATAATACTACCTAGGTACCAAAAGCATGTATTTCAATCACGCTCGGCCTTAGCAATAGGAACTAAATACACGGTTCTAATTGGTTGAAGTTATCCGTTTCTCGCCAGGTAGCATATATATAGCATAAACCAAACGCCAACTTGTGTCGGTCCTCATAGCCGAGCATGATAACGCACCGGCTAGTAGTGAAAGTCGCTTTTGGCGTAGGTTCAAACCCAGTCTATTTTTTAAAAAAAATTAAATAACACTTTTACCATTAAAATAAGATAGAAATACTCATTTGTCCCTGTACGTAATATATGATGAATAAAAAGTGATTTAAATAAGTTACGAAACAGCTGAGTGAGCGTCAGCGAATGAAGGGGTTAGAAGCGCGGCAGGGCTCGTCTTGTTCCACATAGACCCCCATAATAATACCACGTGACATTACGTCACATTCGGATGATGCAATTTTGATGTAAATCTAGCCTGACTCGCTTCCTTGTGACAAAACAATTGGCTAGGGTAGCGCGTGAAAAAATAATAGTACCAAAAAGTTTACCTGTTCCAGTTTCTTTCTTTCAATTTTCATAGATGTCGCTGTTAATTTTGTTTGAGTCACTGATCTTGTTGTTGCAATTAGCGTTGCTCTCTTCCCGTCAGTATCCATCTTTATCCCAAATTCTTTTAAAGCAGAAGAGAAATGTTCTTTGAGTAGTATTGGTACAATATGGAAGGACAATTGCAATTTAAAAACACTGGCATGCATAAGAGTCTTTGGTAGAACAGTGCTGAAATGGTAAAGTGATTAACACTTACCAGAATCTTCAATATTGATTGTATTGGCAATTCTGAATATTTTAATGTTTCGTGCGTGTTAATACTGTAATTGATAGAGCTACAAATTTATTTAAATGTACATTGATAATACCGCTCGAGCTTTCTGAATCAGAGAATTGGGAAAGCTAGAGCAAGGGCGTCATTTCAGATTCCGCTTGGGGGGGGCAGCAGGGGAGCAAGAACACCACTGACGTAAGACTTTCACGTTTTGTATTAGTATATTAGTAGACACTCTATTAAAGTATATGTATTCCTCAAACTCTTGTCCCTCCTGCGCTCCCTAAAACGACGCCCCTGCCCTAGAGAGGCCACAAACTGAGGTGATAAACGTAAAATTAGGACATAGTAGCGGGAAAATATATGTTTAAAAGATTATTTTGATACATTTTTTTTTATTTTCATATTTTTTCTCAAACTGTTATTCTTATTTCTATGAGGAATGATCAAAAAGTAAGGTTACAAAGCCTGCAGTGAAACATGTATATATTATTTCATACAACCAATACAGCCAACAGATAGTACATACATTAGGTTATTTTTCGACATAATCTCCATATCGGTTGACCAAAGTAAATCACTTAATAAATAGGAGGATTGATCAGAAAGTAAGGTTACAAAGCCTGCAGTGAAACATGTATATATTATTTCATACAACCAATACAGCCAACAGATAGTACATACATTAGGTTATTTTTCGACATAATCTCCATATCGGTTGACCAAAGTAAATCACTTAATAAATAGGAGGATTGATCAGAAAGTAAGGTTACAAAGCCTGCAGTGAAACATGTATATATTATTTCATACAACCAATACAGCCAACAGATAGTACATACATTAGGTTATTTTTCGACATAATCTCCATATCGGTTGACCAAAGTAAATCACTTAATAAATAGGAGGATTGATCAGAAAGTAAGGTTACAAAGCCTGCAGTGAAACATGTATATATTATTTCATACAACCAATACAGCCAACAGATAGTACATACATTAGGTTATTTTTCGACATAATCTCCATATCGGTTGACCAAAGTAAATCACTTAATAAATAGGAGGATTGATCAGAAAGTAAGGTTACAAAGCCTGCAGTGAAACATGTATATATTATTTCATACAACCTATACAGCCAACAGATAATACATGCATTAGGTTATTTTTCGACATAATATCCATATCGATTGAGTCACTTATCGCACCGTGGGATGAGTTTGAAGATTCCCTCTGATAAAAAAAAAAACTGTCTTTGCGTGTTTAGTCACGTTGTCACGAAGTGTTTCACCTGCTCGTCTGACGGCCTCCTAGGTGCTCCTTTGATTGCGGGAACAAGTGAAAATCGCTTGGAGCGAGGTTCGGGCTGTAGAGAGGATGGTCTAATTTGTTGATGCCGTGCTGGGTCGGCCATTACGCTCCTTGCCAGTGGTTTTCTCTACCAGCCGTAAACTTTTGTCACCATTCTGCTACATGCTGACGAGACATTACAGGGTCTCCTTAAACATCTACTAGCTGTCCTTGAATTTCAGTCACGGTTACACGTTTCTCCCACAAAAATCGAATTATTGAACGGACATCTTCGCGAGACCAGTGACGACGCCAGCTATAAGTTCCTAGGGGGGGCAAAGGAGGGGCAGATACATTTTCCGAGGGGCGGCTATTTTCCACATCAAAAATGAAATTTATTATGTTTGACTTACTTCACATTGTGTATTTCGTTGTTGTTTTTATATTAGGCCTATATAATGAACTTATTTCAAGTAAAATTTGTAACTAACAAATAAGTAACGTCTGCACATGAAATATTTCTCAATGCAACTTTTGAAACCTAAATTATATATATATATATAAAATTTACGAGGGGCTGCTGAAAATCTCGTAATCCAACCCAGAAGGAGTGTAGGTACTAGATAGAAAGATGAAACTAGTTTTGAAAAACGTGTTTTCAACAAATTTTCATATTAATAATGAAGTTCTTATTGCTTTCTCAGGCCTCTGAAGTGATTATGTGTGCCCAAACAACGAATTTCATGAACATCCAGATCACAACTATTATAACATTTTTGTTCCACCAAGGATAGTCACCAAAGTAAATTAATGAGAATATCAGTGAAACACTACGGGACTCTCCTCCATTATATACAGTGGTGAAGAAGTGATGGCTTAGTTCAAACGTTGCGGTTTCTCAACAAATTATGCTTTGCATCCAGTGACTGTTCCCGAAATCATGGCATTATTCTTGAAAATTGCCAGCCAGTGGTGGATATAGCCTGGGGCCTGGGTTCCTAGGCCACCCCAGTTTTTGAGTGAAAAAAAGAATTTACGCTATATTATTTATACACTTTTTAAAGTGTATAGTAAACTCACGATATACTTATTATAGTCTGAGGTCTGGCTGCAATCCCCTTCCCCAGTTTTTACCGTCTCAGTAAAACTTGTGTCAGAGATTGTGAGCATTTCTTTGGAACGCGTCGGTAGTATAATTCAGAATGGCTTGGGTATGCACAGTTTCTCGACACAATGTGTTCCCAAAAAAATCAGTCAGAAGAATAAAAGAGTGACGGCATTAAGAGAAGTCTTCTTCCAGTTCGAATGTAATGCTGATCATTTCGCTCACGAATAGTAAACATGGACGAAATATGGTTGTACCACTATGATCCTGAAACGAAACAACAGTCAATGGAGTAGTAGCACTCATTTCTCCCTCGCCCCAAGAAGTTCAAGACACAGTAGTAGGTTGAAAAACTGTTTGCAACATTCTTCTGGGACAAGTATGGAGTCGTACTCATAGACTACCTCCGCAACGGTCAGATATTTAATTGAGAGTCTTTACATTACTCAAAAAAAAAAAACTGAAAGAAAAATTCAAAGCTCAACACCGCGGAAAATGAAAAGAAAGGAATTGTGTTCCTTTAAGAGAATACACCTGTCCATCGAACCCCTGCGAACACAATTAGCATTGCATAATCTAGGATTTCAATGTCTAGATCATCATCCTTATTCCTCAGATTTAGCTCCGTCTAACTATTGCCTGTATTTATTTCCCAAACTTAGTTCTGATTGAACTTTAGATCTGATAAGGGTAGTGTTACGAACAGTGATGCGAGGAAGTCTCCAGATTTTTTTAACTTCTGCAAAACTGGAGCACTGTGCAAGGTAGTATATTGACTCTCGGGGGAAGTGTAGAAGAAGTAAAACTTCACCATCCATGTGCACTCCTGGGTTGGGCTACGAATTTTTCAGCAGCTCCACGTACATTTCTAGTCAATATGTTGGACGTCATGTCAGTACTTTGAAACAAAATAATTAAGAGAGCACTAGTGCATACCAATTACACTGAGAAAAATCCATTATCCGGACAGCGGTATATTGTACAAATACAAGGATTCGTTATGTTTACTAAGGAAATCTGTACGGAGCGTACTTTATCCATATACTACATAGGTACTGCCTTTTACCCGCTTAGATATTACATCATGTCTCTGCAGGATGTCTGATATCTAACAATCTTCTGTATTTTACATACGTATACGTATGTTAAATACTTCAGCTATACGTTATATACGTCCATCTGTGTGTAAGATCCAGACCGCCTATAGACACTCTTTCTTTCGCCATGGCTGACGTCATTGAACTACCGTCTTTTGCTTGCGAAACGAGGTTGTTTACAAACGGAACAGAAGAGAGGAAGGAAACCTGGGAAGCCTGGGTAAGTACAATAGTTAACTAATACTTTAGTTAAATATTCCCATTAATTATATATTCTTTTAGTGTAACTTGCTTTAATATAGTACTAAGTAAGTAATGTAGTTTATGACTACAATTCTTACTATTGTAACTCGTAAATGATTGAGGAGAATGGAATGGGTGAATCTGAATTTTGAAAAAACTTTGAATATTAATGTTTTGAAACATATTATGTTTCAAGGTAGCAAAATGAATGTTATGTGTTTATTCATTCCATTTTATATGTGACGATTTATTACTTGGTGCAGATTTACTACAGGACTGCTTAACATAATTGCTAATAAACCGTTTTCAGCGCGGAAATTTCCTTGTGTAGTGAAGATTTAGGATTTAGATTTCTGGGCTTTCGGCATCAATGGCCTTGTTACCCCATATGAGGGATGACTTTCCTCGGCGAGTACACTATCCGGGGAAAGGAAGGGAAGAAAGGATTGGGGAAGGAAGAAAACGGCCTGGGACCTATATGTTAGGTACCACTCCGGCATTTGCCTGCTGTGAATGAGGAAAACCCAAGGAAACCTCATTCAGGATGGCTGGACTTAAAATCTTTTGATACTTTTTCGACCGAGTTCTCCCCCGGGATCGAACCCGGAACCGTTCGCACCGAAGGCGAGAGCGCTAGCGACTACCCTACGCGGGGCCACTTGTGTAGTCTAGAAAACTCATTTTTACTAGGATATTTGCAAAATTTTTTTTTTTTTTTTTTGCTTTTAGTTTAACGCCCCATGATTGTACATCAATGTAAGAGAGAAGCTGACAATGAGATACATGATAATGGTGGAATCAAGAAAATGTAAGGAAACTGGAAAGTCTTAAGAATAACCACACCTACAGTGTTCACCAAAAGGCTATTTGTCGGGAGCAGGAATCGAACCAGGGACCTAACGCGTCAGAGGTAAGCGCTCTACTACAAAGCTTTCTTTTGTTTAAAGAACTTGTTTACATTGAAATATATATATTTTACGAAGATACTAACATATTTTACAGCCTCACTGAAATTAAAAAAAAAAAAAAAAGTAGTCAGGGAGAGTTTACTTGTCAGATTTTTATTTTTTAATTTAATTTATTTTTATTTTTATTTATTTTTGCTTTGTTATGTTCCCTAGTTAATTAATGTTTGGGTTACTGAAAATTAAAACCTTTTTAGTATTATTGTTATGTCATCACTTTGGAACCAAAAAAGTTAGATTTTTTTTCTTGTGTTTTCATATAGGAAGTTGGTAAGTTTGTGCCTTAGCATTGGTTTGGTTTCTAGAACGTAATTGAAGGTCATGTTGAGTTGAGTCTTGGCGGGTTTAGAGTTCGTGAAGTGTCAGGCACTGCTTGTGCCCCTGTCTTCTGTCTGTGATGTTTCCTGGCTTTGGGCTGTGAGGTATTTATGTTGAGGAGTACCAACGCAGGCCGCGTGATATACAGGTAGCTTCAACAGCTACGAGTGCCAGATGTTCATCTTTCGTTACGGCGTGACTAATGCAGTATAGTACTAGGTTCAAATTCTATGGGTGGTAAAAATGGTCGTGGTGTGGTAAGAAATACAACGTAATTGTTATTAGTTTATTAGTGTTTCTTCATAGTATAGTTTCACTATTTCTAGAAGGAATTAAGTATTAACGAAGTAATAAATAAGCAAAAGCACACTGATTGGCGTTAACTATTTCTCATACTCCATTGAGAATGTTTTGATCCTCAGTTGCGCAAACATCCAGTGTGCGTTTTTTTGTTTGCTTACACTGCCTTATAGATGAGCTCCCTCGTGGCTAAGTGGTTAGTGAACACGCCTTTGGCGTGGGACACCCGGGTTCGATTCCCGGCCGGGAGCCGCGGTGGCTCAGTGGTAGAAGGTTCACCTCTGGTGCTTGGGGTCCCGGGTTCGATCCCAGCCCCGCCAAGTGAACCTTGTGGTGGACAAACACCGTGTGCGTGGGTTTTCTCGCGGTTCTCCCGTTTCCTCCCACTTTCTTCATTCCACTATTTAATTCATTACTCATCACCGTCTCCATTAGCCTAACCATCATAACCGTAGGACATAAAACTCAAAGATTTCATTTCATTTTTTCGATTCCCGGCCGGAGCTTATGTGGTTCGGATTCCACGTTAATCTGTAGGTCCACGTCTCATACAGCCTTGCTGCTGAAAGGAACGTTAAAATCAAATCAGCACTGTTTTACAGATGCAATTGTTCGATTCCGAGTTCGAATGAAGCTTTTTACGGGCAGGGGGCGACTTTTATATATACAATCCAAGGATTTTAGTTATTAGTCAGTGATGCAATATATAGACCTATATATATTACAAAATTGAAAGTGACTATGTTTGTGACTCTTAATCTCTTAAGAGCTGCGGTGGCTCAGTGGTAGAGCGTTCACCTCCGGTACTTGGGGTCCCGGGTTCGATCCCAGCCCCCGTCAAATGAACTTTGTGATGGACAAACACCTTGTGCGTGGGTTTCCTCGGGGTTCTCCCGTTTCCTTCCACTTTCTTCATTCCACCTTTCATTCATTGCTTATCATCAGCGTCTCCTTTAGCCTAACCGGCATAACTGTGGGACGTAAAACTCAAAGGTTTCATTTCATTTTTTCTTAATCTCTTTGGAATCTTGTACTTAGGTTCACAGCGGAAGCGACGAAATAACTCGACTCATCCATTGTAGCTCTCTTCGCAACCAGTTTCCAAAATGTTGGCAATAAGTTTGCGAAACGGGATATGACGACTCCAATTTTGGGTGAAAAGTCGCTATAAAAAATAATAGAGAAATTCATTGTCTATAAGCATTGTTTTAAAGTTGTAGATGTAAACTAAACAATATGTTCTACTCACTGGCGCAAATCCGTGGGGGGGGGGATGACGGATACATGTCCCCTCCAATCTTGGAACTGAGGGGGACTTCTCCCCAATAATCCGATTTGAAATGTGTTTTTTGGGAGAAATTTGATTATTTTTGTCCGATTGCTACAAAGGAACGTGAGATAAAATAGATGTCCCCCAGATAAGCCTCAAATCTGCAGCCTCCCAACGCTGAAAACAACTCTGATCCTCCACAACATTGTTTTTCAACTTCATAAGTATTTTGGACATCGTCAAAAAAAAGTATGGTAACGGTCTTACCCCCCCCCCCTCCCAATGTTGAAGACAGATTTGCGCCGCTGGTTCTACTCACATCTTTGTAAATAGGGCGCAACCAATCCTTTAATTCAGGGATCATTTTTTTGTAAAAGAAAAAGTGCAGAATAATTAAAAGACCCCAAAGGACAAATATAACAAACATCTTCTTCGCCTTTATTCACGCAATCTATAGCTAATCTTGTTGCTATCGGTAATGATGTATTACGTGTGTTTCTCAACGGAAACTCTGCGAACTAAAGGACATCAAGTTTGTAGTTGTTCTTCGTTAGAGGGCAAGGGTAACATAACAATGCAGGATTGTGGGGCAGTGAGTATGCTGTATTTCCAAACTCTTCATCAGTTGCGCTGATTAAAACAAACAAACAGAAAAAAAGAACGTAAAAACTGTTTTGAACTAATAATGCTTCTCTACAGATGAACATTTTGTTTGGAGCAGAAAGTCGCTAAATGTGTAAGTAGGTAAATCGTCATTTAAAAATCACCCAAAAAAGTCTCCAATCGGAAAAAAATATTTTTTGTCGCTATCGTAGGGCGACCATACGTCCCGTTTTGACCGGGACAGTCCCGTTTTAGTGGCGTGTCCCGGCCGTCCCGTCAGTAGATGGAAAAAGTAGTATTCGTCCCGTTCTATGTAAATGAAAGAAGTAAATAACAAACCCAGTATCTTTACTCCTTTTAAAAGTATTAATAATTAATAATAACAAAGAGGCAAAAATTGAACTGAAATTCCCTATATTAAACATACTCTATAGTTCGCAGTACTGCTCGAAAGGCAGCAGAGGTTTTAGCAGTTGGTTGTGTGTTGAACAAATTTCAACGTGTCTTTCCTTTTTCATAAGTACCCGTTCTGTAACAAAGAGAGAGAGGAGGAAATCTGATATCAAGGCACTGATAAGAACAAAGGTAGATCTAAAAGTCTAGGGTTGCAAGAACCTGTCCCGTTTTTAACTGAAAATTTTATGGTCAACCTACGCTATCGTTGAGGTCGAATTCCCCTTATTTAGCGACTTTACCCAAAATTGGCAACATTGACCCCCACCGAACAACCAGGGTTGAATTCAGGGGGTAGCCCGGGGGGAATCTCCCCCCCGAAGAAAATTCATTCCCCCCCGGAGAAACTCCCAAAATTTCAGTCACAAAATGTAGAAATTACTTCACCCAATTATTTGCTTTTCTGTCCGTGTACGTGCAGACGAAATCCGATCTCTCAATATACATATAAATGACGCAGACCCATTCTATATAAATGTTAACATGTAACATCTAAGATAGAATACCAAATAGTGAATAAAACTTGTATTTCTTAACGCTATGACTGAGTTTGGCAGAACATGAAATTGTTAACTGTTGAAGAAAGGTTTGTATTTTAGTAGGTACTATACTCTCGCCCTATATTATATATTAGTAGGTAGCACTAGCACAGGTTGAGATACGAAAGGAAAGATAGGGAAGATCTTTCGATCATTCCATATAATCTCTCATGTCAGCAGACTTCAGTTCTTGAAAATATACAGTTCCTACATTATTTGAAATAGGGCGCCTAAATCCCATTTCTCGCATCGGAAGTAACAGACGTAAATGTGTTTTACGATTGTTAAAGTAAACACATCTTTCTTTAATTAAAAATAATTCAGTTAAAGGGTGAGATTCAGTGGGCGTCATTTAGAGGGATCAGGGAGGAACAGTTATCCCTCCTTGATTAGAGACTTATATAGAATTTATCAATATGATAATAGTATATAAGTGAAAGATTGCTATTGAAGGTGGCCAAGATCCTGCTCAGTGCCGTTCCATGGGGGAGGGGCAAGCGGGGCGACGGCCCCGGGCGCCGAAGTAAGGGGTGAAAAATTCGGGAGGGAAAAAGAAAAAAGAAGGAAAGAAAAACAGAGGAATGAAATACATGTGGACATATATAAAATGAAAGGAAAAAAGTAATGAAAAGTGCTCAAAATCAAGGAAAAGCAGGGTTTACTTTTTAAAATTTTCCCACCTTTGGCGGCTGGTCTGTCGACCTCACTCATATATACGGGGATGCCGTCGTATACTCTCGCGCCAAGCGCTGATTTTCCACGACACGGCACTAATCCTACTGAAGATTTCGTCAACTAAACTATTGATGTATATGCAGTGAAGAAACCAAGGCTAATATGTTTGATTTAGAATCAGAAGTGTGAGAAAGAATGATAACTTTTTATTAAGATATTCCTAAGTATGTTTGTTTTAGGAGAAAAAATATTTCAGTTAATTTAAATCTTTTTAAAAATTTTTACATTAGTAACAAACAGTAATTACTGAATATAGGAAATAATAAAAATAGTTACTGTAAATAGCAGTTAAAGTTTAGTCTAAACTATTTTTGCCAGTCTTTATTTAATGTTTTAGATGAAATCAAACGATTGTTTTCTTAAAATTATAATCTCATTGAATATTTATCAGCAATTAGTCTCAATATTAGGTAAGATGTGTATGTGAATGGAATTGTTAAATATGCTGCTTTCTTGAAAAAAATACAGAAAAATAACCCTCCCCCGAGCAGTTGACATTCCCCCCCGGGTGTAAATGTCTGAATTCAACACTGCGAACAACACCCCGTTATCTTTAGCCTAGCCAGCATAATAGTGGGACGTAAAACTTAAAGATTTCATTTCGAACAACACTCCCAGAAACCTATTGTTATACCATTCCCAAAACACCCTTTTGTACAGTTCTCCCTATTCGAAAAAAAAATTGTAAATAGCAGTGTTCATATATAAATATGGAACTCAATTTCCCTGAATTTTCCAGGTTTTCCAGGTATTAATTTTTCAATTTCCAGGTCTAGTGGAAGAAACTAATAGTACGAGAACACATAAATTTTAAGAATACTATATTTATAGTAAGACTATTCATGGCTTTGGATTATTGTTCTGGATATATGGGGAACATGGATATATGGGGAAAAGTAAAATTTTAAGCTTTGGTCAGTGTATCTTTTGTTAAAACTATATTTATATATTTGAGAATGGCCACCCTTCTCCCCAATGAACGATTGCAATTAAATATTGAGTCACAAGAAAATAAATAATTAAAATAAATAAAATTTAAGTTGAAAAATATGAAGTTGAGAAACCTACTAAGGGAATTATATAATACTTTTGTTCCATACTTGAATACATTCAAAATATACAAAAATATTGGCTTGGGGAAGAAAAAAGGGCCCGCGAGATTTTAACTGATTCTTATAGTACTCGACAACAGAAATAAATTACTGAAAGAATTTTCAAAATCGGCGCAGGTAAACATGCAGAAAATCGCATTTTCATGTACCGGTTCAAAATGGGGAAGAAAAGACGACCGCGAGATTTTAATTGATTCTTGTAGTACTCGTCGAGAGAAATCGATTAGTGAAGGAATTTTCAAAATCGGCGCAGGCAAACATAGAGAAAATCTCATTTTCATTTTCCGGTTCAAAGTGGGGAAGAAAAAAGGGCCGCAAGATTTTAACTGATTCTTGTAATACTCGACGAGAGAAATCGATTAGTGAAGGAATTTTCAAAATCGGCGCAGGCAAACATGGAGAAAATGGCATTTTCATGTACCCGTTCAAAATGGGGAAGGAAAAAGGTTCCGCGAGATTTTAACTGATTCTTGTAGTACTCGTCGAGAGAAATCGATTAGTGAAGGAATTTTCAAAATCGGCGCAGGCAAACATAGAGAAAATCTCATTTTCATTTTCCGGTTCAAAGTGGAGAAGAAAAAAGGGCCGCAAGATTTTAACTGATTCTTGTAATACTCGACGAGAGAAATCGACTAGTGAAGGAATTGTCAAAATCGGCGCAGGCAAGCATGAAGAAAATGGCATTTTCATGTATCAGTTCAAAATGGGGAAGAAAAAAGGGCCCGCGAGATTTTAACTGTTTCTTGTAGTACTCGACGAGAGAAATCGATTAGTGAAGGAATTTTCAAAATCGGCGCAGGCAAACATGGAGAAAATGGCATTTTCATGTACCGGTTCAAAATGGGGAAGGAAAAAGGTTCCGCGAGTTTGAACCGCTACGATGTATGTTCACGAATGTCCCCGTCTTCTCAAATTTAGTTAATTACTGTGACACTGAAACATGTGACACAGAGTCACATTGTGGATGACTGCAATCGGCAACCACTGCACATATACTCCTCCCGCCCCACAGTTTGATTATTTCGATCCATTCCTCACGTGCTAACGGCATGGTTCAACATCTGCAAGAAAGAGGTAAATGTAACGTTCAATTGGCAATAGCTTTTCACCAAATTAAGCTGCATGAAATCTGATTGCATATTTGACATACTGAGAAAATTCTAGTCCGTGGCCATATGTATCACATATCCCATCAATTCATAAAAATTTTGAACACAAAATTACGGTCGTCCGTGTGACGTACTCCCAAAAGGCCTAATGTGTATCACCCACCTCACATTCAATGAAACCACATCCGTGTAGAATTTAGAAAGGAACTTCTTATGATGTATACAGGATGTCTCAAACGTTCCCTGACATAGGATAACTCTGTTATTATCAGAGTTACAACAAAATGTAAGAGGAAAAACATCTCGAAATATGACGTTTTCAATCTAAAGTGAACACTTTTTAAAAAAAATCGGACGAGATGTTTGTGCTGTATACTCTTTATGCACCCAATTTTAAATGAAAATGCAACGTTGTCATTTACCTGGACCCACAACATAAGTGAATGAAGTTACTGTTTGAAACGGGGGCTGGCCATCGACATGTTAGCGTAAAAGACAGTAACTTCACTCACTTACGTTGTGGGTCCAGGTAAATGGCAATGTTGCATTTTCATTTCACATTGGACGCATAGCGAGTGTACAGCGCAAACGGGTCATCCGATTTAAAAATTCCTTCACTTTAGAATGAAAACATTATATTTGGAGACGCTTTCCAAAGTAGTATAATTTAGTTTGTTTAAATTTACAATTTAATACAAGTAGATTCGGATTTATATGCGTAGGATTTTGTATGCATCTAACTAATGAATTCTTTATTTTCATGCTTAACTTAGTGACTTGGCTTTGGACTGCAACTGATTATTGTAACCCATTATTGCTTGAGAAGAAACAAGATATCCGAATCTTCATTTGGAGAAATCAAACGTCTATTGGAAAGCTGGGGATTACAATCATTAATTTCTACATTTCAAGGTGCGTAAATTATATATTCTGTGTTTGTTGTTAAATTACTATTACTATTATTGGGTTTAGAATCAATCAAGCACTTCATGATATTTTATGGGGATCAAGATGGGTGCCGGATAGATAAGTATTTGAGCGTCAGGCTCTTATTTCTTTTCAATTTAATATTTAATCAATGATTATTTTTCTCCCTCATTATTCCACCAAATCGTATTCCAAGATCATATATCCATTTTTGATCGATATATCCATATTTTTGATCTCTTTCATATTTCTATATTTTCGATTTTTGATATTGTTTATATTTCGATATTGCTGTATTTTTCGATATTTCGAACAAGTTTCGATAGTTTGTCAATATCGATTATCTATATCTAAATTCGGATATCCCAAAGCCCTATCGAACCCCCTCCGAAATGAAGTTTTTGGCTATGGACCTGATTAGGGATGCGCACGAGACAAGACGAGACAGAATTTTTGTTACGAAATTCGAGACGAGATAGAGCTCTTCCAATAGAAACGGATCCAGTTTTCGAGACGAGACATAACTTTCGCGGCACCTTTTCGAGAGGAGACAATCTCAAATCTTTTCTCTTGCGCATCCCTACACTTGATCATGAGGTATCAAAAAAAAAAAAAAAAAAAAAGTTAATGAGAAATACCGGTAACATGTAAATACAATATAGGTAGCTAAAACATTTTTGTTTTCATTCTTCAGTAATGCATTATTATTAATCTCAGGGGGGCGCGGTGGCTCAGTGGTAGAGTGTTAACCTCCGGTGTTTGGGGTCCCTGGTTCGATCCCAACTCGCGCCGTGTGGACTTTGTAGTGGACAAACACCGTGCTCGTGGGTTTTCTCGGGGTTCTCCCGTTTCCTCCCACTTTCTTCATTCCACCATTTCACTCATTTCTCATTATCTCCGTCTCCTGTAGCCTAACCGGCATAATCGTGGGACGTTAAACTTGAAGATTTCATTTTTTATTAATCTCTGTATTTTATAGTGTATTCTCAAGCTTAAGGTGATGTATAATTAAATTTTGAATTCAGTTAACTTATTTTGTTTCTCAGATTGTTTTTAAAATGTATGTACAAACGTTTATTTTCATTCTTGAGAGTTTAAAGTGACGTATAGTTATTAAACATAGTATTTAATATTGTACTCTTAACGTGGAAGTGATATACAGTTAACTTTTGAATTCAGTTAACATTTTTCTCTCTGAAATTGCTTTAAAAAGTATGTAAAAACGTTTTTATTTTATTTCTTGAGTGCTAAAAGTGATGCAAAGTTATTAAGCTTACTACTTTATATTGTATTCTTAACCCTAAACTGATACACAGTGCGTTTTTGAATAAATTATGTCAAGTTATTTGAGTGACGAACACTGGTAGAAAATCCTGACTACTACTGGAACATTTTGATTTTAAGGTGACGACTACTGGTGCAAGGATTTTAAAATATTGTTTTTCCTCCAACGGCTACTCCTTTTTTAATTCTAACTACATGGTCATTATAGGAAGGATCAGTGAGTCTTTCCAACTATGGTACAGCTCCGACAGATTCACGATGCTCAGAGAAGAGACAAAATAGTATGTTTTCAACCTTAAAGTGAGAACCACTGGCGTTTTTACCCTGCTATGCAAAAGTAAGTGAGTACTCCAATGGAGTTCCAATGCGGTACTTAATTTCTGCGTTTTAGATATATGGAAATACATGTCTCTAAAATGTAAAGAACTGATTTTTTTTTTTTTTTTTTACTGAAAACTGCAACTCGGTAAGCCTTATGGATACCGAGGTATGGGAAAATAAACTATAGGTATGTGGGGCTTGCATACTTGAAGCTACAATTTGGAAATTGAATTAAAATATGACTAACGGCTATCAAGATGTTGTCAAATAAAGGGAGGACCAACACAGTTAAGGGGTTTTCGTGTTAGATGCTAAAATTTCCGAAATCGGTCATGGAAAGTTAATAAACACCAGTAGCAATTTCATCTTAAAGTAATTAGATATCTTCATGGGGTGTTAGAACATCATGGAGTCTACCAAAATTAAATTTTAAAAGCTTTTGAAAATATAATCTGACATTTGTAAACAGTATTTGAAATATGTATTTACCCAAAACTTCCAGCTAGTACATCTAACATCTGGAGAAACACTGTGAAATAAAAGCTTGAAATTTCGGAAACAATTATTGGTCGCAACAAAATTAAATAAGATGGTACTTCTATGGGTTAAATCAGTACCTCAGTACAATTTCGATCGAAAGATTAGTTCAGTCCTAGGTTTTCTTCAGGCAATTCCAAGGGTTCATCGAGCTGTGCAAAAGAATGAAAATTCGCTGTCAATATCTAAGATAGTAAATAAGATATAAGGAATTATATATTTTATGACGTGAAAATAGAGATCTTTATGGATTTGTACTTTTGGGTCTTTCCTAAAAGAAACAAATTCAGAAAACTACTGTATATACCTTAATATACAATTCAGTGGGCGGGGACACAGTAGCTTAGTGGTAGGGTATTTAACTAATCTTTTTTTTTTTTTTTTTTGCAGAAACTATTGGAGTATTCACTTAACCCATAGAAATACGATCATACTTAACTCCCTATTTAATTTTAAAATTAAATAAAAGGAAATATTTCAGTGTAGCGACCCACGATTATGCATTTTAGTCTCAGGGAGATTATGATTAAAGCAAGTGAATGTTGTTGACAGAATTGATGGAATGCAAAGGTGGGAGGAGAGTACCCCGAGAAAACCCACGAATACGATGTCCACTACAAACTGACTTGGCCGTGGATCGAACCAAGAACCCAATACACCAGAGGTAAGCACTCTACCACTAAGCCACTGTGCCCCCGCCCATTTAATTGTCTATTAAGGTATATACGGTTGTTTTCTGAAATTTCTTCTTCTTACAGCAAATACTCAAAAGTACAAATCCATGTGGGTCTCTATTTTTACGACGTCATAAAATACATAATTCCTTATATCTCGCTTGCTATATTAGATATTGACAAAAAATGTTCACTTTATTTCAGAGCCCGATGAACGCTTGGAATTGTCCAAAGAAAATTTAGAGCTGAATTAATCTTTCGATCGAAATTGTACTGACGAGTCTGAGGTTCTCACTTAACCCATATAAGTACCATCTTATTTAACTTTTGTTAGGATCAATAATTGTTTTCTGAAATTTCAAGATCTAATACGCTTTTATTGTATGGTGTCTCTCTAGCTGCTAGATGTACTAGCTGGAACTTTTAGGTAAATACATATTTCTAATACTCTTTACAAATGTCAAAATATATTTTACAAAACTTTTAAAATTTAATCTTGGTAGACCCCATGATGTTCTTAAACTCCATGGAAATACCTAATTATTTTAAGATGAAATTGCTACTGATGCTTATTAACTTTACATGACCGGTTTCGGAAATTTTACCACCTAACACGAAAACCCCATAACTATATGGATCCTCCCTTTATTTGACAATATCTTGATAGTCATATTTTAATTAATTTTCTAAATTGTACTGTCTAATATGCAAGCTCCACGTACCTATGGTGTCGCTTTTTATTTCACCATATTTCGGTAACTGTTAGGCGTACCGACTTGCGGTTTCGGTAAACACACACCTCTAACGTTCTTTAAAACGTTATTAAGACATATTTTAGAATATTTAGAAATGAGAGTTCTGGGAATATCATGGTACCCGAAAACCCCCATCAGGGCGTGTGTGTAGTGTATTTAATTGAAACTACTTTTGAGGTTGTTGTAAGCCCTCGTAATTACGTTTCCGAAACTGCACCATCTAGTACGCAAACTCCACAGTTCTGTAGTGTCGCTCTTTATTTTCCCATATCTCGATATCCATAAGGCTTACCGAGTTGAGGTTTTCGGTAAACAGTTGTCAGTTCCTTACATTTTAGAGACATATATTTTCATATATCTAAAAAATACAGACATTAGGTACCCCATGGTAGCCCGAACACCATTGAGGTACCCACTTACTTTTGAATGGTAATACATTTTGAGTTGTTGTTCAGCATCAATAAACACTTCATAGTTTTTCTACGTGCAACCCAAAAGTCCATACCTGACCTAACAGATTTTGTCCATTTAATCTCAAAAATGTTAAGATACTTTGTATTGTTAAGTACAACCAAATTAAGCACACTGAATATAACATTTTAAATATTTTCTGATTTTTGTTGCAGGTATTTCGTGCATCAAACCAGGATTCTGCTTGAAAGACAGTCAAAAGAAGCAGTGTAGGTTGTGGCTAAAAGTACGCCCTTTCTGAAGACAGACTCAGTTGTACTTACATTATTTTGTACGAATATATAACCCTAATAAAGATACTGTACTACAAATTATTTCTTTCTTCCATAAATTATAATAAAATATTATCTCTGTTTAAAGAAAACGATTGTTAATGTTAAGTCATTTTAATTCTTTTTCTCTGTAATAAGAACATTATCCCTAGCAATATTTTTTATCTTTGTGCTATTGCGATTGGATGAAGTAAAATTCTATACGAAGCACTATTATTTCAGACATGCATTAATAACTAATGTATTGTTCTGTATGTAAGACAATGTGTATACTGAACATGTCTAGCGAAGGTGTTGTTTTAATACAGAATCTATAACTCATCTTTTCAGTAGTCAACTTTATTGGGAATCCGAAGAACGAAGTTAAAAAAAAAAAAAAATGTTGGACTTACCAGCGTGTGTGTGTTCGAATTCTGGACTAATCCAAATTATCCAGAGAAATCATTATATATTTCTTTGTTGCTATTTCAGATGTATCCTTTATCCAAGTCGTATGAAACGGAGACTTCATACATCGCTATACTTTGTATGAACTATGTTCCGTATTTACTTAATCACTTTGTAACTTTCTCTAGTGTTGACAAGGCCGCAGGTGTCAATCGAATAGTTTAGTGTTTCACTCATGTCACCTTGTGACTAAGGTACGTCCTGTCGGTATATATATGGTACTGGGTTCAATTAGCGATAAAATACATTTTTAGCGTTAAACAAATGCAAAAATCTATACGAAATGAGATACCGTGATCTCTGACTTACGGATAACACCAAGCAACTAATGGTACTGAGTGTGATTGAGTTTACTAATTACTATTTGGCTAAAATCAGTGTTCCTTTATCTATAGTTCTTTTCGTGCTTTGAATTGCAAAGTTTGAAATAACCGTTTTAAATTATTGTGTATATATATCTTCCGAGTAATTCTGAGAATCATTGCTCTTTCTTTAAGCAATGTATGAGACTGTTAAATTGCTCTTTCCTTAAAATGTTGCACTAAGAAGGATGCATCCAGGAAAGTCCAAATTTGCAGAATGTCTATAGCAGGGAAGAATAAATATGTTTAGTCGATGGCTGCACAACGCCTCCGCTGTCACCACGTTGTCACACAGCGAATACAGCGAACGTTTAAGAGTATTCTGCACTTACTATTAGGTATCGGCCTGGGAACTTTGGCGCATCTACCCAGTCTCCTTCTTGGTGTTTCATTTTTAATGGCGAGTACTGAGTAGGAATAATATTGTAAGCGAATGCGTTTCCGGCTGACACCACACTTTTAATTATTGCGACATTTAAAAAAAAAAAAAAAAAAAAAAAAAAAAAAAAAAAAAAAAAAAAACCTGTTAATTAAAATGTACAGAGAAGTTATTTCTGGAAAATTCTATTCAGGCCTCTTGTGGTAACAACTGCACTTTAGTAGAAGATACTATTAAGGAAAAGAATGAGGTAAAATAATCTTTATATCGTACAAGCAATGGATGATAACAGCTTAATAAATGATTGTACGTAAATCTTGTTTGAGTTTGAATATAGGATTGTATAAGGCTGTGCATTTTGCATTATTATTGAGGTGCTGCAACTAACTAACTGCAAACCATATGATAAATTCTTACAGTAATATATCACATATTGATTTACTCTGTATGGAAACGAAAATAGTTTAATATATGGTTAACCTCCTTTGTGCCAGGGGCGGATCCAGAGGGGGGCGATCGGGGCGATCGCCCCCCCCCACAAGAGGAAACTTTCTTATTTTATATATAAATAAACCCATCCATAACAAGTTTGGAGCTCTTAAAAGTAGCAGTATTACCGCCGACCGCCCCCCCCCAGAAGTCCGTCCTGGATCCGCCCCTGCTTTGTGCCCATAATTTTAAAATTAACGCTTGTGTCACTTTTCAACACTTGACTTTGCAGTAGCTTTCCAACGAATTAGCAGGAAGCCCAAACTTATAGGACACCCTGCAGGTAAATACATTTCTTTGGACAGTTTCACTGCTCCAAACTAAGATTTGAAAAGTGTAGTATTGTTAATTTTATTATTATTGGCACAAAGGAGATCAACCATATTTTAAGCTATTTTTGTTTTCATACAGAGTAAAACAATATTTGACAACATTACAGTAAGAATGTATCATGCACTTTGCAGTATGTTGCAGCACTTTAATAATGGTGCTCTATACGTACACTCTAGATCCTGCATATGTCCGATCCATACATTACAAGAAGGCAATACGTATTCGATACAGGTAAAATCTGTATATTTCATATGGACAACCTATTAGCTATATACATCCAATCTATACATTACATATGGCCAACCTGTACGCGACATACGTATAATCTATATGCTGCATGCAGACAGTCTGTAAGCTACATATATGCACTCTGTATGGTGCATACGGATATTCTGTATGCTGTATCTGGACAAGCTGTGTGCGACATAAGGAAAATCTGTATAATACATACGTACAATACGTATACTGTATCTAGTCGTACGTATGGGGCACAAGTACAATATAGATGCTGTCTCGGGGTTGAACGCAAGAAACATACGTACAGAACGTATATTGCATACTTCTTGAAATCATGCTCCGTCCTGATAGTCAGTGTATGTCGTCATTATTAACCCACATGCTACATACGACCCTGACGTCACAAAGCTAGATATTACCTCCGTATATACTTGTTACTGCAGATAACGTCACACGAATGACGTCATTGCACTTGTGCAGACAGTACGTATAATACATACTTTTTCAGCTATACGTTTGCTGCAGGATGTTATATACGGTTGTACGTTAAGTCCAGAAACTACAGGAATTACGAATGTAACCTACGTTTTTAAGTATGCCACCTACATTTTTTTTTCTCAGTGTACTAACTAAAGATCAACACTCTGACAATAAGTTTTATTGGGAGCTAAAAAAAATAATCGATTTAATTCCATACATTTATTATTATTATCATTTGCAGGATAGAAAAACACAACTTTTTTTCCTTCAAAAACTTAAGCCCTCGTAGTCGCAAATTAAGCTGTTATAAGCCCATCCTCCGAATATTGAAAGCCGAGAACAATGTTTCAGGAAATATAAGTATAAAATCTTTAAATAAAACAAAATATGAAACTGAAAACTTCAAACCTGGATAAATACAATACAAACAACCTGGATAAATACAAACAAACAATAACTGGTTTTACCTTTCTTTTGTTTCTAATCGAAGTTGATCCAATGAGAAGAAAACAAGTCGACCAAATCTACTATTGTTCGCTAGGCACAGTAAATAAAATTCATAAGAAAGAACTGTAACTAAAATTTACCGGAAAAGGCGCTAAATTAGAAAACAGAAATATGCGTGCATACCCAGACGCTCAAAGAAGAAAGCTTGAGGATTAATCTGCCACATAGTAAATGCATGGAGAGTAAACTACAATTTGACAATGAGATTGGTTATGATACTGATAAAATACTATATGTAGAATGTTTTATGATTGTAGAAGTCTGGGGGGCAGTCTGGATGGCGTTCAGGGGGGCAGGAGTAGCCACCAGGAGGGCGCTCGCCCCCTTGCCCCCCTCTGGCGTCGTCACTGCGCGAGACTAGTTTTCCAAACAAGTCGCCATTTGTATTTACCCTACGACTAGCACCATAGGTGGCAAGTGGTTGAAACTCTGCACAGTTGCCAACTCTATGTATTAAAATTACACTCCTTATTCCTAAATAGCAGACGAAACTTCAGAAATATCGGCCTTGTAACCTTAGTTTTTGATCTTTCCTCGCACATACAGTACCATTTTCTATGGGTAGGATGAATTCATTGTATTTACATTGATTTCAATGGGAAAATAATTTCGTTTTACAAACAATGTTGCAGAAAAGATTAAATTCGTAACCCGAAGTCCATTCTATTCCAATATTTCCACTTAACGATTTTCTTTTGAGACGTTGGATTGCATCCATTGAAATTATCTTCTACTGCTTTCTCAGGAGGCTTTGAAGTCCGCCACAGAATTATCTGTCAGGATAAATGTAATTTGCTACTTATGAACTTGGAAATAAAATTAAGACAAAACTTATTAGAGATGAAATGTGCTATTCTACAAAGACATTAGTACGGATGATGCATGTTATTGAAAAGATAAAACGATTTGTTACCGATCGAGTTTTGCAAATTTTCCTCCTATATTATTTCCTTTATGCAACACTCTTTCGTATTCCCAATGCCCTGCTTCGGACAACCATACATTCAAATTACGTGTGAAACTTCATCATCATCATCATCATAGGTATTCTGCCTTTATTGGCAGATCACTTGCCGCAGCTGAGAAGCTTCCATGCTCCACGGTCCTCCACTAACTTCTTCGTCTTCACGTATGATCTTTCTGTTTTTACATCATCCATTAATTGTAGTCTCCTTCGCCCCCTCCCTCTCTTTCCCGCCACCATACCCTCTAGGATGTCCCTCATGATACAATCTATTCTTAGGCAATGTCCCAACCAGTTTCTCTTCCTCTTCCTAATAATATCTAAAAGTGTTCTTTTCTCACCCACCATTTCTAACACTCTCTCATTCGTTTTCTGCTCGATCCAACTAATTCTTTCCATTCTTCTCCACACCCACATTTCGAAGGCTTCCAATCGATTTTCGTCACCTTTACGTAGTGTCCACGTTTCCGCCCCATATAGTACAACACTCCACACGAAGCATTTTATGAGTCTTTTTCTCAACTCTTTGTTCAAGGTCCCACAAAACAGACTTTAGTGAAAATTAGTGAACTAATAATTCCAGTTTTGCTGAAATACATAGCAGATGTTGAAATAGACGTTTTGAACATACGAAATTTCTAAATGCGAAGCCATTATCTTAAAAAAGTGCTGCATTTGTAAAGGATTTATTTCCAGCAAATGTGGTGATGTTGTATTTTATTCTCATTTAATCAGTACTACTTATATTCAGTTTTTTTTAAGTAGTTTCTGTGATACGATAGGAGTGTTTACTCATAAATAACAATGAAAAGAACTTCAAAACTCTCTACCAGTTATAGCTATTTCATTTACCACAGAAAATATTACTGCAGGAAACTACTGCCCCAGCGGCCCCTAAAGGAACTAGTCCGTAGTCGTTTGTCCATGCTACATGGGAAAGCGCGGCGATATCTGACCTCTTGAGAGGTCAAACGCGGAGATTCTAAAGTTTATTCAAAGAACGTTCAGTACCTCGTGTAAACAAATACACGTGGTGATTGTTTGAATTTATTGGTTAGAGAGCCTTAGAACACTCATGCGGCAGAAGAAAATAGTCCTTGCTTATAAGGCTCATTACTAGAATTCCTTAGAATTAGACAACAGAAACACCACTTTATCTAAGAACTAAATTGAATTCATGCAATAAAAGAGAATATGCATGCATTGAAAGTGGTTTTGACCCAACTTTAGCGCGAATCACAGTTAACAATATGGTCACATGCGGGGAATAAGTAAAACATCGACAGGGTACAAGCACGTGTTTCTCGAAAGAAGCGCTGACCGATAGCCAATCATCCGATGACTGGCGGAGTAATACAGTTCTGCAATGTTTACATCAGGATCAGAAGGTTCGTTGAGTGAACTTTACGGTAATCAAGGATTTTCGCTGTGTATTTAATGTCCTAGTATATGGTTATTATCTCTTTTAGTTTGTTGATTATATCAACGTAATCCATCAATTTAATACTAATTTTACAGTTATTCTAATATTGTTATTACCTGTCGCAGAGGTTCGTTTCGCTTAACACTTGTAATACAAAGCTAATACCATCCTACTAATATATATATATATATATATATATATATATATATATATATATACAGGGTGTTTCAAAACAACACCGACAACGTTTGCGAGGTGATTCCTCACATAAAGATAAGACAAAGAGTATAGACCAACCTGAGTGCATAAATGCTTCCTTTCGGAATTATAGGCTGTCGAAAACATGAAAAAATGAACTTTAAAGGTCCATAGCTTCGAAATTATGCGACCTACCGTAGTTGGGTCAAGACTTCACTTAGGAACTAATATGTGGGCTATCCAAAAATTCATGTTTCAGAATCCTAAGGTTCTCACACAACAATTTTTGGAGAGAGAGTTTAGCTATCGTCTTAAAATTTGAAGTACTCACAAACTACCTCTACAAAAATTGTTACGGAAGTACCGCAGGATTCTGAAACATGGATATTTCGAAAGGGCACATACTAGTTCCTAAATAAAGACTTGATCCGACTACGGTGGGTCCCATAGTTTTGAAGCTATGGACCTTTAAAATTCATTTTTTTTTTCATGTTTTCCCCAGCTTATGACTCCGAAAGGAAGCATTTGTGCACCCGAGTTGGTCTATACTTTTCGTCTTATCTTGGGGTCAGGAATCACCTCCCAAACGTTGTCTGTGTTGTTTTGAAACACCCTGTATATAACTTTTCAGAGTTTTCCACTCCCTCTGTAATTTATGGGCTGAATTCGATCCGGTAACCGTAAGTTCCAATACAACGGTGTGATTTTTTTAATTAATTGATCAAGTTGAGAGAATAATCGGGTACTCAGCAATGAGACTTCATTGATTAGAGTTTAACGACACTTTTCAGCATCGAAGCTGCTTAAGACAAGACCCAGTAGCTTATTGTTGGACCCAATTGTTTTTTCTTTCTGTCAGAAGCTTTTACCTCATCGTGGATCGAACTTAAGAACACGAATTCAGAAAGCAAGCTAGTTAGCTATTTGACCATTAGAAAGGCAATGTTTTAAATTTGAAATTTAATATGGCTGGTAGTGGAAAATGATTTCATTGCGTAGAAAATATTCATAGAAATTGAACTACAGTTAAACCTCTCTGAACGGATACCTGTCAATAGCGATCATCTAAATAATACGGATAGTCTTGTGTCTCGACAAAAATATACAGGGTGTTTCAAAATGAATGTCGGGGCTTTAAGGCCTTGTAGTATTTATTACATTTAACGCACAATTATAAATAATACATGAAATGAAAGAGCAACTCAAACAGTTTTTGCTGCAAGTATTCAATGTAAGCACCATTCGTCACACGGCACACATCATCGAATCGATAGGCAAGTTCTTTCCAAGCCTTGATCAATGTGTTTGGAGTAATTGTTGCAACTACTTCAATCCTGATTCTTAAGTCGGGTAGGTCATCTGGCAGCAGAGGCACATATACATAATCCTTTATGATTCTCCCAAGGTAAAAATCGCATTAGGTCAGATCTGGTGAACGTGGAGGACATGAGAAACAAGCTCTGTTATTCGGCCCCTTGCGGCCAATCCAGCGGTCGGGAGGACATGAGAAACCAATTCAACGTTCGGGTACAATGTCATTTAACCAACATCTAATAGCAGACACAGGTAAGAGTGCATGCGTACAAAACTGTTTGAGTTTTTCTTTCATTTGATGTGTTAATTATAATAAATACTACAGAGCCTTAAAACCCCGATATTCATTTTGAAACACCCTGTATATGTATTATTATGAGAAAGAATTCTTTAACAAATGCTCTCAGATACGGACACGGCCAGTTTTCTTTTACCACCAACGTTTTAGTAAGCTCTTCTTCACGGACAGTAATCATTTTCAGCTCATACAGGAAATACTTTCTGCTATTTGGTAATTAATTTCTAAATGGTCTAGTAGTTACAACTGATCTAGTAGTTACAAGCAAATTTGGATTAAAAAAAGATTTGTGTCTACAGGATTATACGACAGACTACTAATTCAGACGTTATCCCAAGAAAAAAAGCAAGACATAAATTTGCTCAATTCTGTCTACGTTTTCGGTATTTGATAATAATATTGCAATATTCCCTCATATTGAAAACATCCCGTAGTACTTGAATAAAAACACGTGCTTCGGCAAAAACACCAGCAAGCAGCCGACGGATATTATCACGCCGATGGAACCCGAAGAGAAACGAAGAGGACCCCTTCAACTCCTCCATACGCTCCGCCTCCAAAGACTGGCTATAAAAACGGACATCTCGAGGCAGAAGATATCAGAGTTGTTAACTGGTCATATCCTCGCTATTTCTCCAGGCTGCAAGGGGCCGGAGAGACTCCTCTAACCTTATCTCTGTGCTGCATCGGGCAAGAGGTATCTTCACCTATCTCCGAGCTGCAACGGGCAGGAGATACTAATCCTATTTTTGAGTTGCAACGGGCAAGAGGTTCCTTCAGACCGAGCTCCAACGGAAGGGTCATTCTTAATCAGCAAACCTCAAACCTCGGAGTTGCAACTGACAAGAAGTCCAATTATTAAGGAAAGAATTTTTACAGACTCACTTAATTATAATTTTATGTACAAACTGTATAAACATTTTTTATAATAAAACAAATGTGAGGGAAAACCCATGTATCGTTACTTTACGGAATATTGCATGGTGGAGGAGCCGAATATTAAATATTAAATGTTCTTATGTTACTTTTACTTTAAATACAATCAGAAATCGAACTAAGGGACTTACCTAGAAGTGTGGTTTGTACTTACCTGAAAATAAAATTATCACATAAGGAATATATTCTAGAGTAGCGCTTGCATATAAACTCGGCGATACTTTTGTTTCTTTACAGGGCTGGATTTTCCCCTCATTCCCCTAGTAATTCGAACACTGAGTATATGAAAGTTTATACATAGCCTATATATTTACTGCATACAATTATCACATCAGTTGTAACCTCTCTATACCCTTCTTATTTACAGACAAATACTGTAATCATGACATATTGTCTAGAATTATGTGAAAATATTCAAATAAAGGGGAAAATGTGATTACTTTTAAACTACAGCCTATGCAGAAAAACGGAATACATATTTGAATTCACTTCTCAAGTGTATATGAGAATCACAACTTTTCTTTCAACCAAAAATAAAATAATACAATGATACCTCATTGGAAACTAATTTTAAAAAATCTACAAATACCATAACGCAAGTTTTCTCAACCTATATGATTGATATGACGATTCCCCCTTTTATTAAATTCTTTCACCAACGACTTCTACTTTGCAATTTGTAATATTCTTTTTAATTATTTATGCCTATCTCTTGCAGCTGAATTGTATTTCAATCTGAGGCAGTTACTGCTGTATTTCTGAGGTTTCGCCCTATCTTTGGTTAATATAATGCTTTCAATATTCGGCTAATAAGTTATGTAGATTTTGACTGTAAGAAAATCAAAGTAAATAGTTTATAGTAAACTCGAGATACACCTATCATAGTCTGGGTTCTGGCTGTTCCCTCAGTTTTTACCTCCGCCCCTGAAATTCTAGTAGTAACGAGAAAGAAACATTCCTAAACTGACAATTTGTAATTCTCTTATTACTGTTGCACATAATAAAGTATGGAATATAACATAATTTCCAATTTCTGTATAATTGTGGGAAGCATTGAGGGTTATGTGTTTTGTCGCCAGATATCGAAAGAAAGGTATCCAGGTCCTGAGGAACCCAAGCAAACTGGGGGGGGGGTCCCTTCATGATAGCTCTCCATGGGATGTACAAATTTCTCAGTCAAACTATACTCTTGGGTGTTTACTCTTTCCTTACTGAAAGCGCTATTATTATTATTATTATTATTATTATTATTATTATTATTATTATTATTATTATTATTATTATTATTATTATTATTATTATTATTATTATTATTATTATTGTGCTCCCGTTTCTTTCAACATTCTCATTAAACCAAAGTTTCCATCATCATTCACTTGCTTTAATTATCCGTCTCCCCTAGTCTACAGGGCATAATTGTGGGACGTTAAACTGAAAGATTTCATTTTTAAATACTGAAAACAACTTTTCATTAATTATTCACAAAATGAATGTATCACGTAGTTTGACATAACTTATACAAATGTTTTACTCAAGAGTTCAAATTAATAATTTAATGCCTTCTAATATGTCTTCTATGAAAACAAACTAAAGGTCAATCTTCAAACGAGCTTACACTTTCTGAGCACGATCCTTAACACATAATGAAATTTTTTGTGCGATGAGTAAATCAAGTTTTAATATCTTCTACGAGATGGCAGCATTAGAACTTGACAGCGTAAGCCAATCGTTGCATAGTTTAGTTATCACTCAAGAGATGGCGCCAGAGTAGACTTACAGACGGCGACGGAGAAATTCTTGAAAGATACGTTGGACCAGATGTTCTCGGAGATTTTTTTGTGGAATTTCCTTATATTGTATAGTAGAGAAACAGATGTTTGTATTTCTAATACTATGAGATGATATTTAAATTTTGCTCCTCAAAAAAAGTATTTGGAATTTTATGTAAGCTTCGAAGTTTTCCGTAAATTGTGGGCTACACATTGTTGTAATATATAAAAGCAAGTGTGTCTATTTGTCAGTGTATCTGCCATCAGCAGGGCTCGGGTTTATATGACCTAAAACTTATTATTAAAGAATTTATACCTAAATATGACCCCTTCCCAAAAGCATCTTTCAGGTTGCAGGAGGGGAAGCAAATGCTCTTTTCATTTATATATACTCTTGTATAATGGATATCCTATATATACGAAAAATATCCGTATGTTCAGTGCTAACGAGAGAAAGATGAGTCTTTTAGTAGAGTAATGGTTTCAGGAGAAACAACGGGAAAATTTTCTCCTAGGGTAATATCCCAACGTGGCCCTAGTATTTTCGCAGTACTACATTCATCCCCCGTTTATTCATCCCCGCGGTGGGTTGTAATACTGCCACTTAGAACTACTTTTAAGAGTTCCAAACTCTGGAAAGGAATCAATTACATAGAAAAGTGAAAGAACAATCACTAGGACACATGATAAACATCTAAAAGATGTAAACAAATGCTTGTTTGTGATTGACCAAAACTGAAAAATGTAAACAAATCCTTATCTCTGATTAGTCAAACGCCTGAACATGCTATTTAAAGGAAATTTTAGAAATATTTATTTATTTATTTATTTATTTTCTATTATAGTTTTCCTTAACAGTTTTCCAATAACCATTTGCCAATGGTCACTCAAAGTTGAAATGGTAATATTTTTCTTTCTTCATTTTTAACATATTGAGATATTTATAATTACGTGTAAGTATTACGGGATTATCCAAAGAGCAACTTGTTAGCGGAGTGATTTGTCACAAATTAACTCATTTTGGACACAGTTGCCCATTGTTATGAGCATAATTAGGGATTTTTGGTCAGATTAAGCTCGGAATAAGAAACAAAGTCAAAATTATCGTTCAATGAATTAGTAGTTTATTTTCATGATTTGTAATAAGAATTCAACTAGTACATTAGTAGATAACTTCTCTTCTGAAACAAACAAATATTTCTCTAAACTTTTGAATGTGGGCCTATTTCGTCAAGAATTTCTTGACATCTTTTGAGGTTACATATTGAGTTAATGCTTTCTCTATTCTTCTGTCCAATCTTATGTACTGATATCGTCTACGTTTCCCTTCAATGTTTACAATTTTTCTTTCATATAATTAGGACGTAGTTGTACACAGCCTCTTGGATACTTCACCAAACAGTATACATTAGGAGTTGACTTACCTATTAATGATTTAAGTCTGTCCACGTCTCATATAGCCTCGCTGCTGAAAGGGGCGTTAAACTCAAAATCAACTCAACTCAATGATTTGAGTCTGTCTGTTGACTCTAGCAATTCTACATAGAGACGTCATACCGGGATTGTTCAACCACTGTTCTACTAAATAATCTAAAAACTTCCCAAGTCTTTCATAATGTGGTGCTGCATCTTCCATAATGGAAAGCTACCCAACATCAACATTATCTACAGAGAAGAATGCTAGAGAAGAACACATTCTGAGGCGAGCCTCGCCTCTGGAATTGATTTACAGTCATTCTCCACAAGCACTGGTAGAAATGGAAATAACCCCTACTAATGTGCGTTTTCGGGAACAGTGTTCTTAGAGGTGTTATTGCGGCTTGCTCGAAATCCAATTTGACTAATTGCGGATTCCAATCATTAATATTAGCCTTCACCAAACTGAAAAATCTCTCATACGTTTTACTCTCTCTTGCTGGTAGATCCGAAGATCAAAGGGATAATATTTGTTTCCTCCAAGTTACATGCGATGTCTGTATGTGTCAGTGTTTCTTTCAGAAATAATGTTCCGGGGGGGTCACTCTCAGGGCTCGGGAGCAGTGCCTCCCCCCCAAAAAAAGTCTGGAAGAAACACTGGTGTGTATTGTATATAATTGAGCAAACCGCCGACTACAACACTTGGATGTCCTGACCATGAAAAACGCTGTGTACCCAGTTTCACACTGCCTTCCCTTTGCAGTACAAAATATAAACATTCTTCCTTCTTCTGTAGTGTTACTCTTCCATTCTGTGCTAGAAGCAGGAAGTTTGTCTCGTCATCTATCTTCAGAGTGTACATACGTCACACAGTGTGTACCGCAAATGTCCCACTGTCTAAGGGAAAGTTTTGAACAGTACCGCAAATGTTCCAGAAAAACTGGTTTTCTCATTGTACCGCAAATGTCCAGTACCGAAAATGTCGTCATACCGTTATTTATTAATCTTCATTCTTTGGCACTTTTGTACTTCCTATTTTCCCCAATACAATGAACTATAAGTTACAGCAAAACATCGTTAGAAATGGATCTGTTTTTTTTTTTTTCAACACACTTAACATTGAAATTTTCGTACATTGCCAAATGTTCATGAGATTCCTTTTTCTCTTCCAAATGTATTTATGAAAAAAGAAGAGGAGGACAAAAGTACTAGATTTGTTGATGAACGTACTAGAACACTAAAATATTATAAAAGGCACTAGATCTAGTACGAAAGTACTAGCGGTGGCACTTCTATAGGGTTGCCAAGTTGAATTAACTGTCCCGTAAAACACTTCCAGGATGCCTGTTTGTCTCGGTTTTCGTTCTTCAGATTAAAAAAGGAAAAATCAACCTAAAATGACTAATATATCTCACCTAAAAACGGAAGATTTGTGTAGCCAATTATTTTCAATAAACAAACAAGAAAGAATTTGAAAATCATATCCATTCTTTCATCCTATGGCTGATTTAGCTTTCAGAGGGAAAAAATATGGATTTAAAAATATTCAAGAGGGGATATGCGTTATGGCAATAATTTTTTGAATATTACTTTCAATGGAAAATAACTTTTTTTTTTTTTCGATGACGGACTTGAGCTACTAGTTATTTTACATTTAACTACTAGTTTATAATATGAAAAAATGGAAACAACAAAGCTCCAAAGACAAGAAATGAAACAAGAATACAAAGCGCCTTGTCACTCACTCTCTTCACCTAAACCACTGGCCGGCCGACTTTATCGGCCGCATGTGCATCCAATCATAAGAAAACATTGCACTCGACAAAACCGGAGTCGGCGATATCGTCGGTAATATCGCGGGCTTGGCCGACAACACCTTCCGTGTCGTAAGATCGGCCGATAATGTCGGTGGCGAATGCAAGCTACGATTTGAGTTAGTGGTGGACACAAAAACCGGTTTTTCTGTTTGGTTTTCAGAAAAACCGAAACCGCCCTACGAAAAAATTTTAAAACCGGTTTCGGTTTTCTTCAAAGACCGGTTCTTCTTTTCACCGAAACCGGTTTTCTTCAAAACCGGTTATCGGTTTTCTCCAAAACCGTTTCGGTTTTTCACCATATCTTGTTTAGGTTTTCTTCAAAACCGGTTCCGTTTTTTTTCCAAAACTTATTCTATTTCTGACCAGAATAGTTTCGTTGTTCTCCGGAAACCGATTATGTTTCCACAGAAATAGTTTTATGTGTTTTCCAAAAGTTTTAATCGAAACCAGTTTCGGAGAAAACTGAACCAGTTTTGGAGAAAACCAAACCGGTTTTGAAGAAAACTGAAATGTAGGTTTTACGGGTTTCGACTTTTCTAGGAACCGGTTAACGGTTTTTATAAAAACCTGTTTTTCCCATCCCTAATTTGAGTACATTGAAGTCGATTCCACCGCCGACATTATCGGCGCTTCCACAGATATTATCGTTGCCGTGTACAAACGACCTTACCATGAAGGGCATAATCGTAGAACGTTATCTCAAAGATTTTATTTCTTTTGTATTTTCTTTTCGAATTGACGATGACTCCAGGTCAATTACTTTTGACCCTCTCATACTGATTCCTTTAAATTCACACACAAAATCAAATATTTGTAAGACTTTTTATATATAGAAGAAGTTCCAAATGAAATAACATCGTTTCTATATTTCTGAGCAATAAGTGAAATCCGCTTTGAACATACAAATATATATATATATATATATATATATATATATATATATATATATATATATATATATATATATATATATATATGCTTTTATATCAGTTCGGACGAAAATAGGCTTCAGAGCTTAAATAAGGCTTAAATATGTTACCAATAAACACTGTATTTTCATGTTTGCAATAGTCAATTAGAATTATAAAGCCACTAGAATTATTAGTGAACATATAGTTCCACAAAGAAATAAAAAGTTATGCTACAAATGGTGAAAGGTTCTTTTTTTTTTAGTTTTGTTGCATCTTTGACTAAACAAGAACAGTTAGAGGTTTTTGCAATGTAGATGTGGAAAACAAATGGAGGAAGTTCAACTGGTTTCAACACAAAACGAATAAACAAATTAGTAAGTGTTAGGAATGGTAGGTGAAAGAAAAGAATATTGGCTGTAATCAAAACTTAAAAGAAACAATTAGAAATATTATTTCAGAAAATATATTTATAAGGATTTGAGAAAATGTACACTGGAAGGTAAAACAGGGAGGAGAGCATCATTGTTATTGATAGATGTTACAAGAAACGGAAAACTTTTACTTCAAGATAATGTTGCTGATAAGATAATTTATTGTGCATGGAAACTTCTAAATTTGCAGCAAGCGATTTGTCAGTGACCCGGAAAATACTTGGATCACGTTTCTTCTCCTAAAGACTTGCACTAAAAGAAGTCACTGGAATGATCTTTTTTAAGTTTAACGTCCCTCATTTATGCCCTTAAGGTTAAGGGAGACCATGTCTAAGACAAATGAATGATGATGAAGTATTGTTAGAATGAAATTGTGGGAAGAAATGTAAGTGTCTCGAGGAATCGACGTACACCATATTGTTTACCACAAACTTACTTTGCCGGGCAACGAACCAAGGATATCATGCACCAGAGGTAAACGCTCTACTACTGACCCACCGTACCTCCCGCAATCAAACAAGCAGGTGAAGTACAACTTCAATAGATTCAATCCTCAAAAGAGACCTGTTATAGTCCGCGCTACCCTAATTGGTGTATGGCATCAGCCAATAAGCTGACAGTGCGCTTTTACTAAACCTTCAGAGAGGAATCGAATCATTCATAATTGATTTTGTTCGTATTTGTGGACAATTGTGAAGGATTCGATTCCTCTCTGAAGGTTTAGTAACAGCGCACTGTGAACTTATTGGCTGATGCCACACGCCAATTCGGATGACGCGGACTATAAAACGCTATCAGTAAATACCCTGCGATACCCATCCTTCGCACGGGAACAATACGTTTCTAGATTTATTATCTGCGGAAATTTTGAATTACTTCTCTCCTCCTTAGGATACAATTCAGTCAATCTGAAATTATATAAACGTAGATTGTTCTAAATGCAATGTTAAAAAAATCATTTCAAATGGTTTCCTTGTATTAGCTATTTTATCGATACAAAGTGGGGAATTAATATATTTTTAGAAATTTTCCCTTCTCCAAGAAGGTTCTATAGAGTTATATTCGTTCTATTCAACTAAACTTGGATTTAAATATTTTCGGGAGAACCACCAATCAGCTTAATACCCTGAAGACCATAGACTGGACAGTAATCTATGACATTTTGAATATTATATTTCTCATCCTTTGTCACTCTCTATGCCAATTGGGGCTGAAACGGGACTTATTATCGGAACTGTCACTATTCATCATTGAGACACCGAAAAATTCGATACTAATATCGGTCGGTTTCAATTATTTTTTTTTCACATGGCACCCCTTATACTCCCACCAATAGGGTTTCTAGGGGCGCATTGGTCAAAATTGACCGAGGCATTCCAGAGCTATGCTGGAATATATATAATAAAATAATGTGTATATGTCTGTCTGTCATCAGTTTTCTACGTAGAAATGGGATACCTGGCTCGAGGCATAGATGCAAGGGGGCTATAGCCCCCCTTGACGCTCAGGTGTACGCTGGATAAAATGGGCTTCAATCCTGCTTTACACTGGATAAACCTGCAAAGTAAAGTCTAGACCCTCCCTTGATCATATCCTGGATCCGCCCTGTCCAGTACCATCAATTTTGTACACAGATGAACCTTTATCTGAACTATTCCTGTACGAACTTTTGGGTCAGAGGGATCAAAATGTATCAACTTTCAGGATGTGAAAATGTATGTGGAAACGTAGGCACGTTTTACGCGGTTTCTGATAACGCCGTGCGTGTATGCAACCCCATTAGTTCCCGGTTGTGCAGGTTTATATAGCAAGAGGGTAGATACTGGAAAATAGAGTATGCACTTCCCCTCTCTTTAAATCAATTTTCTGAATTAAGACTCGATAACGACGGTATGTTACAGCTAGTATGAAGTATATAGATTAAAAATAGTACCATAACAGTGACACACATATTTATAACAGTGAAGCTCATATTACTATTAAATTACACAACAAATCATAAATAAACTTCCGTCCTATTCTTCACATTTAATGTTGTAATGAATGGTTCATTGCGCAGCATATTGCAAGGTTTCACTCGTGCTCCCAACACCACGTGCTGGCTGTAAACAAACTTCAGAAGACAACCACGAAAAAGACATCATCATCCTTCGTCAACGATCGTCAAGTAACGAAGATTAATGAAGTTAGTAACATCTCTGGATAAAAGGGGCCACAACACTGTAGAAGGCATCAATCTCCACCGATTGGTCATCACCTGCAATCTCTAGATTGCCTGGTTTTTAAGTTTTATTCCCCTCTCTAGGACGCCTGGTCTGTGAGAGCTCCTTTATCCTTACCACTCTCTAGGACAACTGGTCTCTGAGAGCTCCTTTATCCTTACCACTCTCTAGGACGCCTGGTCTCTGAGAGCTCCTTTATCCTTACCACTCTCTAGGACGCCTGGTGTCTGAGAGCTCCTTTATCCTTACCACTCTCTAGGACAACTGGTCTCTGAAAGCTTCTTTATCCTTACCACCCTCTAGGACGCCTGGTCTCTGAGAGCTCCTTTATCCTTACCACTCTCTAGGACGCCTGGTCTCTGAGAGCTCCTTTATCCTTACCACTCTCTAGGACAACTGGTCTCTGAAAGCTTCTTTATCCTTACCACCCTCTAGGACGCCTGGCTTCTGAGAGCTCCTTTATCCTTACCACTCTCTAGGATGCCTGGTTTCTGACAGTTCCTTTATCCTTACCACTCTCTAGGATGCCTGGTCTCTGAGAGCTCCTTTATCCTTACCACTCTTTAGGACAACTGGTCTCTGAAAGCTTCTTTATCCTTACCACCCTCTAGGACGCCTGGCTTCTGAGAGCTCCTTTATCCTTACCACTCTCTAGGATGCCTGGTTTCTGACAGTTCCTTTATCCTTACCACTCTCTAGGATGCCTGGTCTCTGAGAGCTCCTTTATCCTTACCACTCTCTAGGACAACTGGTCTCTGAAAGCTTCTTTATCCTTACCACCCTCTAGGACGCCTGGCCTCTGAGAGCTCCTTTATCCTTACCACTCTCTAGGATGCCTGGTTTCTGACAGTTCCTTTATCCTTACCACTCTCTAGGATGCCTGGTCTCTGAGAGCTCCTTTATCCTTACCACTCTCTAGGACAACTGGTCTCTGAAAGCTTCTTTATCCTTACCACCCTCTAGGACGCCTGGCTTCTGAGAGCTCCTTTATCCTTACCACTCTCTAGGATGCCTGGTTTCTGACAGTTCCTTTATCCTTACCACTCTCTAGGATGCCTGGTCTCTGAGAGCTCCTTTATCCTTACCACTCTCTAGGACAACTGGTCTCTGAAAGCTTCTTTATCCTTACCACCCTCTAGGACGCCTGGCTTCTGAGAGCTCCTTTATCCTTACCACTCTCTAGGATGCCTGGTTTCTGACAGTTCCTTTATCCTTACCACTCTCTAGGATGCCTGGTCTCTGAGAGCTCCTTTATCCTTACCACTCTCTAGGACAACTGGTCTCTGAAAGCTTCTTTATCCTTACCACTCTCTAGGATGCCTGGTCTCTGAGAGCTTCTTTATACTTACCACTTTCTATGACGCCCGATCTCTGAGAGGTACGTACACACTCCTTGGCTACAAGAGCCTTGGATTTTGTCACCCTAGGACCCTTGGTCTTGGTTCCTACAAACTCACAAACAAACCAACAAATATCTAAGAGAAACTTATATTTGAACTCTAAATTATTATTACTACTGTATACAGGGTGTTTCAAAACAACACCGACAACGTTTGGGAGGTGATTCCTGACGCAAAAGTAAGACAAACAGTATAGACCAACCTGGCTGCACAAATGCTTCCTTTCGGAGTTATAGGGTACTGAAAACACGAAAAAATCAAATTTAAAGGTCCATAGCTCAGAAACTATAGAACTTACCGTAGTCGGATCAAGACTTCACTTAGGAACTAGTATGTGTTCTATCCAAATATCCACCTTTCAGAATCCTGCGGTGCTTCCGCAACAATTTTTATTGAGGTAGTTGTTGAATACTTCAAGTTATATACCCATAGCCAAACCCCTTCTATAAAATTTATTGCGTGAGTACCTTAGGATGCCGAAACATGGATTTTTGAATAGGGCACATATAAGTTCCTAAGTGAAGTCTTGGTCTGACTGCAGTAGGTCCCATAGTTTTAAAGCTATGGATCTTTGAAGTTCATTTTTTCGTGTTTTCGGCAGCCTATAACTCCGAAAGGGTTCATTTGTGTACCCAGGTTGGGCTATACTTTTCGTCTTATCTTGATGTCAGGAATCACCTCCCAAACGTTGTCGGTGATATTTTGAAACACCCTATATAAGAAGAATTTTTATAATAAAAGGTGATTGGAAAGGTTTAAAATTCCCGTGTACCATTTAAGCTCTATCCTAAAAGGAATTTTACAATATTAGTCATAACTAAGTCATGATTACATATATGAACACGTCCATAAAGTAAGTTTCCCATTCGAGGAACAGACAATGTGGTGCTAGATGATAGTAGACAACAAACGTGAACATACACGCAAAAAAAGAAACTTGGACATACGCACTGCTGAATAATGTTGGAAACTAGTGTCATCTGTGCTATATCTATGGCAATAAATATTTGAAAGTCACTCTATCTTCTTTGTGTTTCTGGGGAAACTTACTTTCTGAACACGCCTCCCCCACCCTCTCCCCGTTTTGGCCCACGTTTGTTCACCAGGCGCTTGCTATGACGTTTTATATTGGCCAGTTAGAGACTAGTGTTTCGCCACCATCTTATCAGAAAATTCAGCGTATTGGTCACTTAACACGGGACACTTTTCTTTCTTCAAAACAATACCTTCCATTTTAATCTTAAGAAAGAGATAAAAGGTAGAAAAAGGACTCAGAGAATAATGAAGGAAAAGTTTAGTTGAAGAACTTTTCCACAAAGGGAAATAAAAGGGAATAAAAAAATCGTTGAAGCTGATTGTACGGGTGAAGAGTGATTTTTATAAGACAAAAGCTTTTTTTTTCTTTCCTGTATGTGTCTCACATGGATGCAGGGAGAACTGGCGAGAGAGAGAAAGAAAGAAAGAACATCCGTGATGCCCCCTGTCGGTCAGGAAGGGCAATTTCTTGTCTCCCGACACAGAAGGGTAGAAACTATCTCTAAAGGATTCCCCTTTGGGTCGATCAAGATTCAATTAAGCTGAAAGGCGAAACCTCCCATCGAGAACAGACAGAGAGAGAAAGTGAACAAGAAGAACTATTTTTTCTTTCTTTTTTTTTTTTTTTTTTTAAATATAAGAAACTTTTCGAAATCGATTGCGAGAGATAGAAGTTAGCAAGGGAATGCGGGTCACTCGAAATTGCACGACGGCCTAACGGGACAAGACAACTTGGCAGCTACAATTTGCTTCGATTGGATTTCCCTCCCTCCCCACCTCCCTTTGTTCAAGATTGTCTTAGTCTCTCTCTTCTTCTCTTGCTTTTTTCAGGACAAAAAGAGAAAGAGAGGGAGAGTTGGGCAAACAGAAACACAAAACAGCTTCCGATGCTGAGTGCTTAATTTTCTTAATGGCCAAATCTAGCAGATGAATGAATGTCTCGTAGGAGATTGATCAAAATAAACATGTTCAGCTTTTTCTTCTATTGAAAAAAGGATTGAGAGGTAACAATTGGGACTTGAAATAACTTTCACTTGACTGAGTATCTACTGATAGAACTTAAGGAAGATCCTCTATTGGAAGCTTCAAGACTCTTGCTTTCAAGTTTCCATTTTTCTCAATTTTATTTTTTTCAGAACTTAGAAATAATTCCGATGATGTTGAATCTAGATCATGTTTAGAAATAGTTTACGTTTTTTTCTTGTAATTAAATATTTAGTTTCATCCAAGAAGAGTGATCTAGAAGTAGAAATAACACGCAAAATATTTAGTCTCATACAAGAAGAGTGATCTAGAAGTAGAAATAACACGCAAAATATTTAGTCTCATCCAAGAAGAGTGATCTAGAAATAGAAATAACACGCAAAATATTTAGTCTCATACAAGAAGAGTGATCTAGAAGTAGAAATAACACGCAAAATATTTAGTCTCATACAAGAAGAGTGATCTAGAAGTAGAAATAACACGCAAAATATTTAGTCTCATACAAGAAGAGTGATCTAGAAGTAGAAATAACACGCAGAATTCAAGAGAGATGACGAAATTAGAAGAATATGACGTTCTGTGTGACAGCAAAATGACTATACAATTGGAATGAAAGGAACTCTTTCAGTTTTACGTCCCACGTCCCACGAGAAATGAATGCAATGGTGGAATAAAGAAAATGGGAGGAAACGGAAGAACCCCGAGAAAACCCACGAACATGGTGTTTCTCCACCACAAAGACCACTTGGTGCAAGCTGGGGACAACCCAAGGATCCCACCCACTAGAGGTGAACGCTCTACCGCTGAGCCACCGTTCCTCCAAAATGACTGTAAAAAATAAATGGATGATTTACAGTGTTTAGGCCAACAATGATATAAGGAGTAGAAACGTGATCAATAAAGAAACCAAAGAAAAAAAAGATTGAATGTTATCGAAATGACAATGCTGGATGTGTGGGATAACAAGAAGAGACAGAATGAGGAATGAGAGAGTAAGGTGAATAGACAAGGTTATAGAGATATCAAAGAAAATCTAAGATTAGGATTAGGAGTTAGATTTCTGGGCTTTCGGCATCTATGGCCATGTTAGCCCGTCACTAGGATTAGGATTAGGAATTAGATTTCTGGGCTTTCGGCATCTATGGCCATGTTAGCCCGTCAGTAAGATTAGGATTAGGAATTAGATTTCTGGGCTTTCGGCATCTATGGCCATGTTAGCTCGTCACTAGGATTAGGATTAGGAATTAGATTTCTGGGCTTTCGGCACCTATGGCCATGTTAGCCCATCACTAGGATTAGGATTAGGAATTAGATTTCTGGGCTTTCGGCATCTATGGCCATGTTAGCCCGTCACTAGTATTAGGATTAGGAATTAGATTTCTCATCATTCGGGATCTATGGCCATGTTAGCCCGTCACACCTATGAAGGATGACGTCCCTCGGTGATCACACTGCAAGGGGAATTGTAGAGGAAGCAAGGAAAAGGCCTGGAATTATTATGGTAGATATTATCCCGTCTTTTGTCCGGTGTGAATGAGGAAAACTCAGGAAACCCTACTCAGCATGGCTGACCTGAAAATGTTGTTGCACCCTTTCAACCGAGTCTTCCTACTGGGAATCGAACCCGAGACCGCTTGTACTAAAGACGAGAGCGTTTGCGACTACGCTACGTGGGGCCACAACAAAGAAGTCTGCAGTGGTATGGTCATTTAACGAGACGAACAAACGACCATGTGGTCAGAAGAGTGATAGCAATAAAAGTGGCTGGGAAGAGAGGTAGAGGTAGACCAAGAAGGAAGTGAATGGATATGGTTAAGAATTACGTCAGGAAGAAAGGTCTAACAGGGAGAGAATTCCGGCTTTATGAAGACTCACCAGAATCGTCGACCCACATGAGTAGGAAAGACGGAGAGAAAGAAGTTTGAGACCGATTAGCGTGGCCCAGTAATTCAATTTTCTCGGAGGCAATATACAGTAGTGAGGAATAGCTTATACTGTCAAAGTTTCGGTTGCATGATTGTTGGGAGTCATTATGAATAGTAGGTTCTGTCCTTCATAACCTTCATTATTGCATAAGGGAGTAAAAATATATAAAACTTAAAGCAAAAAGTTTCCTGTTTTTGCATGATTTTAATCAACTGGATTGCCTTCTCATTTGCCTTTGAGTTTAGCTTAAATTTTGAGGTCAGTTTATGATTCATCTCTCTAGATGATTACAATTATTTGTTTAAATAGAAAGGGATATTGCCTCTCATCGACTTACCAACGTTGTTTAAGGTCTATGTAGATGAGATAGTGGAAAAGATTCTACTTAAAGAAGATGGTATTTCGTTAGGAGATAGAAGGGGGACCAGAAATATGAAATTTGCAGATGACAGGGAACTACTAGCGGAATCTGAAATAAAATTAATAAAATGTTAGAAAACTACAAACAAAGTAGGAAGGTGTACAACAAGAAATTAAATATGAGAGATATAAATAAGTAGCAGTGTCACGTGTACGCCACGTGAAGGAATTTGGTTTCTACGACGTGCTATTTTCTCAATTAATATTGAAACCGGAAGTGATAATACGTTTCTACCACTTCTGGTTTTAGTACAGAGATTGTAGTAGTGATAAAACATATTTTAGGATGCTTAATAGTAAGCAGAAACATCCTAAACATCGCTATCTATTACAGTTTTTACTCCAACGTTAAAACCGGAAGTGGTTGATTACTGTCAAATTTTGATTGAATAGATGGGTAAGAGAGAAGATGGTATCTATTCTTAGAACACCAAATTGATTCCTTTTCCGCTAGAAAAACGCTTTTCGCTATCTGTTTTTTGTTCTTTGTAGATCGATATTTAAACCGGAAGTGGTGGTGGATTTCTATCACTACCGGTTTTAGTGGAGAGTTAAGAATACAGATTCTTACCACTTCTCGCTATCTATTACCGTTTCAGCTCTATAGTTATACATATACCACATTAACTTGACACCTGTCCTTCCGTTCCAGGCGCTGCTATCGGCTGAAGCAATTCCTCTTCTTTTCGCTAAGACTCTCTCGCTTAGCAACAGCTGAACCCTTATTGGCTCAATGCGTGGGTGTGTCGAGGGCGTGAGCTTTAGTTCTCATTTTTGCCACGGCTCAAGACATTTTGGCAGCACTAAATCTACGTTAAAACTGTAAATTGTTGATTTCATCTACTGCCCTTCCACGAACGAACTCGATTCGTAAGCTTTTATCCTCTACATCTCCGTCAATCTTTCTTTCTTTCAATTTAACGTCCCACGGCCATGTCCATTAGGCTAAAGAAGACGATGAATAAAGGATTATGGAAGAATTTATGGAATGAGAATGCGGGAGAAATTGGGAGTACTTCGAGAAAACCTACGTACAAGACCCATGGAGAAAGCCCACCACAAACTTATTTGTCAGAGGATCGAACCAGGGTCCCCAGGCACCAGAGAAGCGCTCTACCACTGAGTCACTGTGACCCCAACATCCTGGTCAAAATTGATAAGAACTTTATGAAGTAGTTCTTAAAAGATCTTTTTGTTTGTTTGTTTGTTTGTCTCCGAATGGATGATCAGGCTAAATAGTTGCGGAAAACGAAGCTCCTAAAAAAATCACCGACGATTGAAACTAAACTGTTAGAATCAAACAAAGAACTCGGTGACAAAGAAGTGGAACAAGTAACTTGTTTTCGGCATCTACGCAATGAGGCTAGACGAGTGGACCTTCAGTGCGAGCGATCCCGGATTCGATTTCCGGTGGGACACTCGGTCGAAAAATTGTAAAACGCATTTTCAGGCCAGCCACCCTGAATGAGGCTTTCCTGGGTTTTCCTCATTCACACCAGGCAAAAGTCGGGGTATTACCTAACTTATAAGTCCCAGATCGCTTCTTTCCTTCCTCTCCTTCGGATAGTGTGATCGCAGAGGGACGCCATCTCTCAAAGGTGACAGGCTAAATGGTCATAGATGCCGAAAGCATAAAAATCTAATAATCCTAAATCCTACCTCCTACGAGACGTGAAATAAGGTTTTCTTGTCTCCTCGTAAACTTTGTAGAAGTCTCGACTCGTCTTGATTCTCGGAAACCTTTTTTCCCGTCTCATTTTATGATTTCATGGATGATCATTTGTTCATTATGATCGTACAATCACATTATCAATTTCTAGTGTTATACTATGAATCATGTAATACTGATACAGTGATATCTAGGAATTGAAAAACTAGTGTTGCTCAAGAGATACAAAAATAATTTTCGTCTCGTCTCAAAAACTACACGATAATTGTCATGTTTTTCATTCCGTGTGGCATTTTAAAAGGTACTTCTCATCTCATTTTCGAGACGAGACGTAAAGTTTATCGTCTCGTGGGAACACTACTACGCAGTATTATTAGTGCTAATATGAAATGCGAACGTGAAACTAAATTGACTAAAGCAGTGATCGTCAGACTGTCGATCGCGAGCTACTAGTAGCTTGCGGGGACATTTTCGGTAGACCATATTAACGCTTCGGTTGGCTGACCTTGATTCCTCCACTGAACTGACGCTAACGACAGGGGGCTCTGACGACAAAAACTGCTTGCTTCTCCCGCGCAACTGCGATTCAGCTTTATCTCACAGTTGATTGTATACGCGTGGGGTTGTGCACGTTATGTTTTCCGTGTGTGTATTAGACATTTGCTAAACGTTTTTTTGTGTGTATATTAGACATTTGCTAAACGTTTTTTTTTCGTGAGCATATTAGACATTTGCTAAACGTTGTTTTTCGTGTCTATATTAGACATTTGCTAAACGTTATGTTTTTCGTGTGTATATTAGACATTTGCTAAATGTTACGTTTTTCGTGTGTATATTAGACATTTGCTAAACGTTATGTTTTTCGTGTGTATATTAGACATTTGCTAACTTGGACACTTTGATTTCATATTTACTAGAAATGTAAGTTTATAGGCAATAAACAAATGTAAGATTTAAAAAAAAGTTAATATATAAATATATTTCGGTTGGTAGCTTATAATATGATTTAAAAACGGAACGATACCTCAGAAGCTCCATAAGTTTGGCAACCACTGGAGTATAGGAAACCGAAGCATTTAGGAAAAAGTGGTCTATTTTGTGGGCCCTTGAATAAGGAGTTATGCAAAAGACACAGAAAATATATCATGTGGAATATTGTAGCTTATGCAGCGAAAACACGAACACCACACTAAATCAAAGAAGATCAATTAGCAGCTTTTGAAATGTGAGTGTGGAGAAAATAAGATGTTTTAAATGGAAACCAATGAGAAAGTGTTGGAAATAGATTGGAAAAGAAAAAGAGGTATCAAAACTGGTTGGGGTATTCAACGGAAAGGAACTGTATCCTCGAAGACGTGGGAAAATACACTGGAAGGAAAAACATGGAGAGCGAAAGAGATTATTATTGATTGGCAATATTAACACAGGTAACTATTTTCCTAATAGATGACAAATTCGAATTAATTTTGTGGTTTTGAATGAAAGATCACGAAACAATATTAAAAGTAGAAAATAAATATCAATTTTCGAAGTTCCTCTTATTTTAGTGCTTCTGTTGCACCTCCCTAAAGCGTGTTGGTGTAAATAAACTTTCTGATACCAAAGCTCAACGAATAAAATTTTACAATTTCCATTATGAGAGTATTTTCATATGCAAAATCTTAACGAGGGCCACGGTGGCTCACTGGTGGAACGTTCACCTCTGGTGTATGGGATCCTTGGTTCGATCCCAGCTCGCGCCAAGTGAACTTAGTGGTGGACAAATACCGTGTGCGTGGGTTTTCTCGGGGTTCTCCCGTTTCCTTCAACTTTCTTCGTTTCACCATTTCATTCATTTCTCATCATCACCGTCTCCTTTAGCCTAACCGGCATAATCGAGGTACGTAACACTCAAAGATTTAATTTTCAAAGAAGGAAGAGAGAAATATGAGAAGGTAAACTTGTGTACTTCTGCATGAAATATTCATATTCAATTAGAGATATTTTTGAACCGACGAATGTAGAAGAATATTCCTGGCGTAGTCGAGGATACTTTCTGAACACGTAAAAAATTTGCAATACAATGCAGAAATTAGAAAATGATATAATTTGTTAAAACTCGATAGATTATATCCTCCCTTGAATTTAGCCAGTGATATGATTCTTATAAGTAAGGAAATCCAGAATAAATACACTCTTTTGGACCAGTGGCGGATCTAAAAGGTAAAAACGGGGGAGGGGCAGCTAGAACCCAGACTACGATAGGTATATCATGAGTTTACTATAAACTTTCAAAAATATATAAATAATAGCTTAAATTATTTTTGTCACTCAAAAAACTATGAGGGGCCTAGCCCCCGACCCCGGGCTAGACCCGCCACTGCTGTGAACTTAGGTAGTAATATGCTTCCTTAAGTGAGAAAATTACGTGCTCCTTTGAACTTAAGAAACGATAAGATCTACCGAACTTACCTAACGATGTAATTCTTTGCTCCGAGAAAATTAAAAAAAAAAAAAGAAAAAAGAAAAAAAAAAGAAAAAAGAAAAATTTGTGAAACCGTTGTCGCAACTTCTTTGGACCAAAATTGAGAGATGAAGCTAGTCTGAGAGGTTGTTTTGATAGAAGTTGCTATCAGCGCCGCCAGGTGTTAATTTTCAGAACTACGCTGTAAGCTGGGCGTAAGCATGAACGGTACGCCTTCATAATGAAGCAAGCTCTTTACAGGAAAGGTTGCACGTGTAGTCTACGAGCTGATAAAAGTTGTGTAATATTAATGAACCGACTAGTAAATGCTATAATGAGAAGGCTACGTGTAGGTTGGAGATTACCTTACGCACGGAATGACCACATGGATTTCAGTAAGTGCATAATGTTTCCTATAATATTAGGTAACGAGCTTCTGCTTTCTGAGGATTCAAGATGAAATTGAATATATAAAAATATTGGTAATAAACTGTATTCTAGTTATCGAATTTCGAATATTACTAACATTCGTACAACGCAGGGGATAAAAGTGAGGAGGAACGCGGGCGGAGGTCGTTCCCCCACTTCCAAAAATTATCTATGGCGTCCCCCCACTATCTAAAATAAATTACAATGGGAAAAGATAGGCACGGAGGACGGCATGACGTCAAGCATCCCATCTTTTCAGATCCACTTTTACCCCTGATGTATTGAAATGAACTATTGTGATTTTTTCATAGTCTACCAGTTATTCGACGTTTGTTAAAGAACTGTATTTGTGCTATTTTATATAAAGCTACTTTAAAAAAAAAAAAAAAGAAAAAACTTCTCTTTTAATCCGAATGAAGAATTTATTGAATGTTCAAAGTAGTAGTAATTAAAACTAATTAATAAGTTCACAGAATATTGTGTAAGAAGAATTCCGTAGCTTAAGGGTCTTCACTACAGCGAAATTAAACTACCGCTAATTTTAGAGTTTTTCTGTAATATCTTCGAAACAAATAAAAAATATTCCAAAAGTAGAAACGTAGTGAACTAGACAATATGATTTTGCATGTGATACCTTTATCATAACTCACCTATTTGCTTTTAGTATTCCGTTATTTACAGAACCCGCAAAAAATACTAAATCTTTCTACAGTTACAAATCGAAAGCAGACAGATGAGTTGTAATAACGGTATCACATGCAAAATCGTATTATCTAGTTCACTACGTTTCTGTTTTTCGAGTATTTTTATTTGTTTTGAAGATATTACAGAAAAAACTCTAAAATTAGCGGTAGTTTAATTTCGCTGTAGTGAAGACTCTTAAATTTCAGCACAATTATATTGGAATTAGATAATACTCTGTCTCTTGGCCTCACTCTTCAGAACAAACCAACCTAAATAAAACGTGGGGTGGTTTCTCTAAAGAAGAGGGGGGAGTCACCTTACCCATACGTCTGTCTCCAGCTTATTTCGGTAGGCAACAGAAGCACAGCGTATCCCACGACATACTCCTTTAAACTTAGGTAGCACTGTGCTTTTTCTAACTTTGATGTGCCCCTCTTAAGTAAGAAATTCATTGATAAAGTAGAAAATTTAGGGTTCTTTTTTTGATAAACATTTGAACTGGGAATTTACGTTGATTATATATGCAGAAAAGCTTTCGGCTCTCTTCATTCCTTAAGTAGACTGAAAAAGACTTTAGCGCTCGTCAAAAAAAAGAAAGAAAAAGAAAGAAAGAAAGAAAGAAAAGAAAAGAAAAGAAAAGAAAAGAAAAGAAAAAGAAATACATTAGTGGAAAGCTTAGTACTTTCTAGAATAGAATACGGCAATAAGTTTTATTTACGTTTTAGCGAACATCTATCGAATAGACTGCAAAGAATTCAAAATGCTTGCGTCCGTTATATAGTCTATTTAACTTGAAATATGCAGATCATTTAAGTAGCTACTTTAAAAAGGTGAAGTGGATGAAATTGAAGATAAGACGTAAATATTACAACTTTAGTTAAGATATTAATAAGTTAAAAACCAGAGTAACTAATGTCGCGTTTTTAATACCAGTGCGAATCTCATCAACGCAACACCAGGAGTAACGAAACGTCACTACTTTCTCTGCAGAGGCATAAATCTAGTGCTGTATTAAATTCATTTACTATCACAGCCGTGAAATTATCGAATGACCTTCCGGTAGATATTCGAAAGTCATCCTCGATAGAAATGTTTAAAAATCAACTCAAACATTCAGCGACGTAACTAAGGGGAGGGGACAAATGGGACTTGTGTCCCGGGCGCCGGAATAGGGGGGCGGAAAACTTGGAAATATTTATTTTCACTATAAAGCAAGAAGAGGAATTTTAGGAAACTAAAGATCATTAACAAAATTACCTCAGAAACTTAACAGGTCAACAGCAACTCAAATACTAATTATAAAAAATGAAATGAAATCTTTAAGTTTTACGTCTCACGGTTATGCCGGTTAGGCTAAAGGAGACGGTGATGATGAGAAATGAATGAAATGGTGGAAATGAAGAAAGTGGGAGGAAACGGGAGAACCCCGAGAAAACCCACGAGCACGGTGTTTGTCCACCACTAATTGCACACGGTGCGAGCTGGGTTCGAACCAGGGACCCCAAGCACCGGAGATGAACGCTCTATCACTGAGCCACCGCGCTCCCTCAAATACTAATTAGTTTGGTGTTTTATCTTGTAGTAAAAATTAAATTATGTACAGCAATTTTGAAATCAAGCTTTACCACTTGAAAAAGAAATGGAATAGGAGAATTACTGTGTGATGCCAATATCAGGTGTAATCGGGGAGCGATTTGGTTTGGTTGGTCGGGGGGGGGGGGCACTAGGGCGAGTTCTTACCCTGGGCGACAACTAGCATAATTGCGTGGCTGCAAAAATTACTTCTTATTTCAAATTTACCAGCACAACTAACTGAATCAAGTTCGGTATATATTTTAACACATGGTATTTACTCGTATTTTTAAATGTTTTATTTTAAATATGTTCTCTTCTTTTTTTAATGTTTTCGACATGCTTGATATTTTCCATTTTCGCTTTTTCTTTTCTATTTTATTTTTATTTGTTGTTGTTAACGATGTAAATTATGCAGTAGACCGAGTGGAAGATAAAGCACAAGCTTTAACTCAGTCTTTAATAAACTGAAATTGATTTTGGAAGTTTCTTGCAAATGTTGCGGCATTTGTTTAAGAATGTAACTGAAAGGTTATGAACAACGTAGCTGTGTTATTAGCATGTCTAAATAAAATATGATATTCAATTGAGTCATATCCTGTGTACAGAGACAAGAATGTACTAGCATTTCCTCGTGATTACAGAGTTAGGAATGGAGATGTAATAAAATACTTATTATAGCGTTCTCAGTTATGTTCTAAAGGTTGAATCAGAAAATTGTCCAATGTAAGTGAATAGTTGAGCGGCTCGGGCAAACACAATGGTAAGCGCCACTTCCGGTGAAATTTAAAAAAATGAAAATGAAATCTATAAGTTTCACGTCCCACGGTTATGCCGGTTAGGCTAAAGGAGACGGTGATGATGAGAAATAAATGAAATAGTGGAATGAAGAAAGTGGCAGGAAACGGGAGAATCCCAAGGAAATCCACGCACATGGTGTTTGTCCTCCACAAAGTTCAGTTGGCGCGAGCAGGGATTGATACAGTAGGGCGTGTCATTTTTGAGGGTGAAATATACTTTTCGCAATTTTTCATTATGAGGGGTCTTAAAAATATGTTTTCAGGTATGAGAAATTCAAATTCGTACTTTGTTTTGTGATTAAAGGAATTCTAGCTAGGTAAATCAACTTTTGAATACAGCACAAGAGCAGTTTTTGGAATTTCATACTGAAATACTTCCGAAAATGCCATGCGATGCTATAAAATAAAATATTTTTCCATTTAAAACATTTTATTAGTCACCAAACATATTGATACAAGCTAGAAGTACAATAAGAAACAATAAATAATCAATACTTTGAAAAAACACTCAATGAAATTTCTGCACACACAGACCTACGTACTCAAATACTGTATTTAGACATTATACTATTGTATTGCTGATACTACGAACAGAAAGAAAGTATTATTTTGATTACATACTATTATATTTTATAATTGTTGTAGTAAAAACATTAAACATTCTCCATGCTTAAATCGTGTAATATCTGTGTTTCGAATTTTGAGAAACGCATTTTTCATAGACTTTTAAAATATCTCACTGAACCACATTGACAAGCTACTATATATATATATATATATATATATATATATATATATATATATATATATATATATATATATATATATATATATGCTATATTTGTGTCACATTTTGTGATAAAACTCTCCTTGTTTTACTTAATACAAATGTATTCAAGAAACAGTAATAAGTAAGCAATACTATATTAACGCACAAGTTATTCACAAAACAAGTTTCATTAAGCCCTGTTTTGATTAATTTTTGGACATCGTCTGTCAACTTGCTTTTTGAACTTTGATGTACCCCTCACGTTCTCATCCGTATCGACTTTTCCTGCTGCCTCTGTAACTTGTTTCATACACCTTTCTATAGATTGAGCGTGGCATGGCCACTGTGGTACTTTCATCGGAACGTTTACAAACTTCTATAAGTCTGCTGTTTGCATGTCAAGGAAGGTTCATAACCACTTTCTGACTAATCGATCATCTCTACCAGGGACGAGGCATTGGGGTAGATAGCAGTGTTTTTTTTTTTTTTTTTTCTCCGACGTACAGAGAGATTTCCTTGTGCTGCCTCACCTCTCAAGTACCTTTTGAACACCAGTTTTTCTTTCCTCAATGTAATCCGAGCACAGAAGTGTCTGGATTACAATGTCACTGAATGCATACCATGCAGAGCGCCGGGTCGTTGGAAGTACAGCATCCACAACAATCTTCTGCATTTTAAGCCGCTGCAGTTGAAACAAGATGTGGCGTGGCAATTTCACCCACTAGTGCTTGACTTTGATGTTGAACCAGCATGGGTAATAGACACCAACATTGTATTCCACTAGCTGCCCAAGATTTATGAGATCTTTGCCTAAGATTTATCAGATCTATTTCAAGTTCAGTAACTGCGCTAGTATATTACCAATAGTACCTTTCCACTGACTACTCGAGAAAGTTCCGTCATCCAGTGTTGTGATTAAGTTTCTCGAAGAATAAAAATCCCTGTGAAAAGCACACACTAACCAAAGGTATCTCGTTCGTGTGAAGAGCACACACTAACCAATTTAGCTTATGGCCGAGTTTGACTTCTACCCAATGCATAGCACCCCTTCCAACCAGTATTGATATTAGTAGAATCAACTCCAATTGCTTGTAAGATTTTATCAATGTCCTTTTTCTTCATAAAATCTGCAAGTTTATCAGCAATAATTTCAGCTTGTTTTTTATTGTCACAATCTTTTTGAGGAGTGAAATGATAAAGGTAGCGTCCACCAGGCTTGCTGCAAACAGAATAGTGTTGTTCTTTTATAATCCTGGTAAACTGGTGATTTGAATTTTCTGCTACCAGCATAACATTTGTAACATCTTCACGGCCGTCAAAGAAGATGCAGTCGATTTTACCTTGCTGACAAAACTCATGAAGTTGCTGGTCTATGGATGTCATTATTTTTTCTTGTACTGTCTTCACTTTATTGTGATCAATCACAAGCTTTTGGTCTTTGTCAGTGACCAAGTCAGAATCCATAAGGGCGGCAGTAGATATGACCATACCTAATGCTCTGCATGGCAACATTGGGTATTTGCAACGTATTATATTTTGTTTTCTTCGTAGTGGAATGCATGCTTGAATTTTGCAATTTGTATTAATAATTTCCATTATCTGCATTTTGTGTATCAGGTGTTAGTTCTTCACTTTCACTATCAGAGATTTCACTTTGTACTGTTGAAATGCTCCCTTTACTTCTATCTCCATATTTGCATAATCGTCTCTTTTGATCTTCTAAGCGTTTCTGTTTCCTGCCTTGACTAATTCTTAAGTGCATCTGGCAAACCAATCTAATCGGGTCCAATAGAGCCAGTCTTTTTCCGTTGTAATTTAATGGAAAGAAGTTCTTTCACAGGGATTTTTACCACTTTGGTACAAGTACAGTCAATGTGTATTTCTTTTCTGCAACCATCACGTTTGGAGCAACCTAGTTCAGAGCATAAAACCATTCTGGACTTGAAATTGAGAATGTCAAAAAGTTTGTCAAGTCTTGAAACAAACAAACAAACAAAAAAAAAACCCTTTCACATCTAACTTTCCTCTTCCAAGAGAAATGTTCCTTGCTTGCCCTCAACTTTTCTAGATCTTATTTAGAATGGTAACTCATGAATTTAACGCTTTAGCAACGAAAGAGTTGTTCGCTCTTTTCCACTTCTCAAGCACTTGGGGTAAACATTTTCTGCAGGACGGTCTAAAGAATAGCTTCGGTTGTCTTTAACACTTTGCTCTCTTAACAGTAAACCACACCTGAGAACTCGCGTAATGTTGGAAATTCAGAGGGTAACAATTCTCTCCTGGTTCCAATCAAATTACTCATATGCGTAAATTTATTAGTTTCCTTTTCGTGTTTTAAGTCATTGTAAAGAAACATCAAGAAGCACGATGTTAACATTAATAATAGTTGAAAAAGGTTAGATATTAAAGTCACAATCACTAACACAAAATAGATCTGAAACATTGTCTTAAAAACTCTTACAGACAGACAGACAGACATTGTCGGGTTTAAGTGTTTGAAGTACCGGGCTTTCGCCCTTGCCTTCCATGTGAGTTGTGTTTGGCTTGACTTTTGGGTTCAGCGTTGTTTCATTGTAGGGCTGCAACTGTCGCAGGCCCTATGTTGCTTCCTTGTGGGTCAATTGGTTCAGTGTGGTCTGGGCATCCGGTAGATTCTTCTTCGTGGATCTCCTGTGGCGATTTCAGTGACGTAGTGGTTTTGGTGTCTTTGGACTGTGTCCCAGAATCTTCTTGACTGTGCTTGTTGCACTTCGGACAGCAGCGGAAGCTCTAAGTCTTCGTGTATTTGGGCGATTCTCGTGTCACGGCTGTGGCCCGTTATGATACGAGCTGCCCGGTTCTGAATGGTCTGCAGTTGGCGTAGGTTTGTGCGGGCTGCGTGTTCCCACGCCGGGTGGGCGTAGAGCAACGTCGACCTGATGTACATTTCGTAAATGTGTCTTCTCGTCCTGTGCTCAAATTGTGGACTCAGCAGGATGGGAAGTAGATACCGAACTCTCTGGGCTCCTTTATCGGCAGTGTTTGTTATGTGTGTGCGGAAGGTGAGCTTGCGATCCAGAGTTACCCCGAGGTATTTTGCTTCATTTTGTAGTGGGAGTGGAGTGCCGTACATGGTGAGGCGGTATTCTTTCCTTCTGGTGTTCCTGGTGAAATCCACCAGTGCCGTCTTGGTGGGGTTGATCTTCGTCTTCCACTTCTGCGTCCACTCTTCTATTAGGGAGATGTGGCGTCTCATGGCGACTTCTGCGTATCGATGATTGCGGTTGCTCGCAAAAATCGCCGTATCATCCGCGTATGTGGCTACCATTGTAGTGGGCGTTGTTGGTAGGTCCGCTGTGAAGAGTGCATACAGAAGTGGTGACAAACATGATCCCTGTGGCACTCCTGCATGTATTGGCCTTGGATCCGTGGTGTGCCCCAGATGTGAGACCCGGAAACTTCTTCCTGCGAGGTAGCTCTGGATGGTTCGCACTTGGTATGTTGGGAAGCCCGCCCGATGTAGTTTGTGTATGACTCCGTTATGCCACACCCTGTCAAATGCCTTCTCGATGTCCAAGAAAAGTCCTAGGGTGTGGCCTCCATCATTAAACTGTTGTGTGAGTCTGTCCACCACTCTTACAAGTTGGAGTGTGGTATTGTGACCCGGCCGAAAGCCAAATTGGTGCGGTGGCAACAGGTCATGCTGCTGGATATGGTTTATTAATCTTCTTTGGATGACTCTCTCTACCACTTTACTGAGGTGGGAGAGGAGGCTGATCGGGCGGTATGTCTTGGGTTCTGTTCTGTTGCCCTTGGACTTTGGTATCATAGTCAGGCGGGCTTCCTTCCATTCCGCTGGAAAGTGTCCCTTCTGCAAAATGGCGTTTGTGATTCTCGTCAGCAGTACTATTGCTCTTCTTGGGGCCTTCTTCAGAGCGAGAGGGGGTATCCTATCTGGTCCTGTGGCCTTCCGGTTGTGGAGCCCTTGAATAATGCGCTGAAGTTCTCTTGGTGTTGCCAGGTCCTCCGGTGGGGGTGGTATCTCTTCCTGTATGTTGCGTAATGTTTGTTGGACGGCGTCTTCTACTGCTGCGTTTGGCGGTGTGGTGTTTTCCCTGAAGATCTCTTGCAGATGGTCCGCAAAGAGGTTTGCCTGGTCTTCCGGGTTGTGCACGAGTCCCTGTGTGCTTTTAAGTGGTTGTACCCTTGGGGCAGTCTGCGGTCTGGCTAGGCTACGGAGAAGCTTCCAGAATTCCTGGGATGGTGTCTCCATTTCTATTAGTTTTTTGTTCCATTCTTCATATGCCACTCGGTTGAGACGGTTTTTTACTCTTTTGCTCAGCGAGTTCCAGAGTGTCTTGTATTGCCTTTCCCGGGTGGTCTGCCATCTTCTTCGGGCCCATCTTTTCATTTGGATCAGCGCCGTGGTTCGCAGGTCCTCCGGTTTTCGTTGGTCTATGAGCTGTTGTTCTCGGGTGGATCGGTGGTATGCATTCTTAATTGCTGCTGTCAGATGGTGTACTGCGGCGTCTATGTCTTCTGTTGTTCGCAGTGGGAGTCTTGGATCCACCGTCTCGGCCAACCGGCGTGTATACTCGTTCCAGTCCGTGTCAAACCGTCGAGGCAGGCGCTGGGCTGGAACTTGATGTCGGGTGGCTACTGTGAAGAGGACCGGAATGTGGTCCGACTGCATGTCCGGGAGAACACTTGGTCCTTCGATGATCGCTGTGTTGGCCGATAAGGTCATATCCAAGACGTCTGGGAGCCATCCGTTTGTCGGATAGAAGGTTGGTTCTGTTGGTGCTGCGGCGAGGAAATCGATGGTGCGGAGCGCACGGTGTAGTGCTCTGCCGTTCACATTGGACACTCGTGAGTTCCAGGCCGGGTGCTTGCAGTTTAGATCTCCTGCTACAAGTACCCTGTGGCCTAGGCGGCGGAGCATTGCTATGTCTGGTGGATGTAGCTGAGCGTCTGGCGGCTTGTATGCGGACACAATGTGGAGCGGTCCGTCTGGAGAATGCAGGGTGATGGCGGTTGCCTCTAGTGACTGCATTGGTGGTAGCTGCAGTGCATCGTGGGCGATCTGATTTTTGACCAGGATCGCCGTTCCTCCTTTCCTCCTGTCCAGGCGGTCCGTCCTGTGTACTGTGTAGTTCTTGATCCGGAAATTGTGGTGTTGCTTTAAGAACGTTTCACTAAGCAGAGCCACGTCAATGTTTTCCCGTTGGAGGAAATCCGTGAACTCGGCGCGTTGACGGTTGACGCCTTCCGCATTCCAGCACGTCATTCGCAGGTCTCTGAGGATTCTTGGATTAATGTGCGCCATCATCCAGGAGTTCCGCTGCAACCTCAAGGAGTGTGGTGAATCTTGTTGTCTGGTCCTTGGCCTCCTTGATTTTTCGGAGACCTGTTCGTAACTTGTCCAGGAATTTCTTGACGTTCATGCCTGCCAAGAGGTCAAGCACTTCCTTGATTGATGAGACCAACTCTCCGTCGAACATTGGGTGTTTGTCTTGTGTTGCTTCTGTCGTGGCTGCCGTGCTGGAAATGCGGGGTGTATCTTCTGCGGTGGTAGTGGTTTGTGATGCACTGACGTCTGATGTTGGTGGTGCCTGAGGGTTGGAGTTGGATGGACCTGGTGGTGCTGTTGGACGTTTCCTTGACGGTGGTGGAACAGCAGTGGGCTGGGATTCCTCTGCGGTGTTTTCGTTGCTTTCTGCGTTTGGGTTCAGCAATGGCGGAGTGTCCGGTTGCTTGAAGTTTTTCGGGGGGGGCGGTGCTGGGAACTTCTCCTTCTGGGATGACCTCTTCTTCTTCTCAGCTTGAATGTACGGACACCCCTGGTAGTTTGCCGGGTGGGCGCCCGCACAATTCACGCATTTTGCTGCAGTGTCTCTAGATTTCTTCTGGCACACTTGCGTTTCGTGTGACTCCCCGCACTTGACGCATCGAGGATTTGCACGGCAGGTGAGCTGTGAATGGCCCACCCGCTGGCAGCGGTGACACTGAAGTATGTCGTTTCCCTTATAAGCTTCGATAGCTACTCTGTAGCAGAGTAGCTTCTTCAGCTCATAGATGTCTGGTGAGCCTGTTTGTTTGGTTAGTGTGGCCATAAACAGTGGAAAGTTTGGTCTGTTGCCGGTTGCGTCTGCTCTACCTCTGAGCTGACTGACTGATTTTACAGGGAAGCCCAGGGTAGTCAATTCTTCTTTGATGGCATCAGGGGGAGTGTCTATGGGTAGCTTTCTGATGACTACCTTCAACAGGCGGGCTGTTTTGGGTAGTTCAGTTGAGAATTGTCGTTTTTCATGTAGGAGGAAAGCTTCCACTTTTAAGTAGTCCTTCCACGACGCACAATGAATTTTAACAAAGTCACTGGATTTGTATATATCGGGGGGGCTATCCAGGGTAGCTGCGATTGATTGCGTGAATGCAAACTTGTTCTTGACATCATAAATGAAGAGGGGGGGCACTTTCCTTGCTGGTAGACTGGTTGTTGCTCTAAACGTGGCGTCCCTGCTAGCGGGGTCGTGGGGGGTTGCACTGTCCCCTTGGGTTTCCTGCTCCTGTGCGCAGTCCATCTTGTCTTCCGCGTCCTCGGCGGGGGACAATGCTGAGTAACGGTTTCGACATGCATCTCTGAACTCCACCATGGAAGTGATTGGGCCGGATGCTGCTCGTTTGACTGCTTTCCGGGGGGGCTGCACGAAGCCCTCGTCTGACAGATTGGCATCTTCTTCAGGGGGGTTGTGGGCGGGGGGCACTGCTCCTGAGGTGCCAGGTTGGATCGCTGTTTCTTCTTCTTCTTCTCTTCGGGGAGAGGGGGGAAGTGCTTGGGGGACTCGGGGTCCGGTACTTGGTCTTCCTCCAATGTTGCCGGGGGGGGCTCCTGTGGGATTTTGGATGTTTTCTTGGCTTTGTTCACTATCATGCGACGCTTCCGGACTGGTCCTAAAGCCGTAAACTTTAGGCCCTGCAGTTGTTTCGTGACATTGTGTAAGTTGCTAGCGGGGGCTTTCCTGGTGCGGGGCACCTTGGTGGAAGATGGTTTTCCCTTGCGCAGAGCGGGGGGGTCTGGGTTCTCTTGGCTCATTGTCTGAATCTTAGAGGACCTGATCGCACTAGTGTAACACTGTTCTGGTGGCTCTTGAAAGGGCCGTAATCTATTGGACGCACTTGGATCGTTTATTTTGTTAATGTTCTGGTGGCTCTCGTAAGGGCCGCAAGGTCTTGGAACACTGAGATCTCACTAGAATGCACTGTCCAGATGGCTCTTGAAAGGGCCAGAGTGTTTGTATACAATGTATTTTTCGCTGTGAGGGTTTAGCTTTTATGCCGGGAGCTTCTTAGGCGTGCTCCCGACAGGCCTATTTTTCTTTTTGCCGGTATAGGTTTTCTTATAGTTTATTTCGGACAGGGACCTAGTTTTTATTTTCTTCAGCTGAAGCGCCGGGCTCCCGCACAAGCGGGGAACTGAGCTGGGCAGAAACAGAAAACAGAAAAATTATAAATAAGGACGCCCCTCAGGAAAGCCCGCGTCCTGACAGAGAGTAAGGCATCAACCATCTGTCTACATGCCTCTCCTCACATGCAGTTAATAAACTAAAGCATCTGTCGGGTGGGAGTGTATGTCGCGGCTTCTATCTTTGACGGAGACATTTTCCGCGGATCTACAGTTGTGTAAATAGAAAGAAAGAAGGGTAAAGAAGAAGATAGGAAAGCGCGAGAGAAGATTTATTATGTTTTGTGAGAGGGACAAAAAACCTGGAAACCAGGAAAAAACCCCCTAAGTCGGTCATGCTGCATGCATAAGAATTTACATGGCAAAACCACGTATGAAGGGTGGCAAAAATCCATGTAAACATGTCTGTAATTATATATCTTATCTGTTAAATTAAAAACCTATCTGAATTATTAGTGATACCTATCTGTGTTGTCTGTAATGGGGAGTGTATTGTTAGTGGGGTTTGTGTTATTTTTTAAACATGCAATGGCCTCTTCTTGATCCAATGTCGGTGCTGTGGTCGTCATCTGTCTGCAGAGGTAGCGGCTGGTCATCTCCCTACATCTTGGGTGTGCGTGATTTTCGTGTTACTTCCCCTGCGTTGTTTCTTGGTGGCTGCCTGCGGCTTTGTGATGTACAGCTGCCCGTTTGTTGTTGGGATGATGTTGATCGTAGCTTGGAAAATTTTTCTAGTTGTATTGGAGATTGCTTCGGTTATTACGTGCCTGCTTTCTGGTGGGGTGGTGGAAGTTAATATTGATGTTACCCAAGTTATGATTTTATTTGTCGCCTTTGCTATTGCATCTTCTATTTCTTCCATTGTGGGGGAATTTGGGTTTTTTCGCTCTACATCTTTGTTTTGTTTTTCATTCTTGTTTGCAGCCTGGCTCTGAAAAGGTTTGTCCTTTGTAAAATCTTCTTCTGTGATTACAGTGGGTTTCTTCATTTGGATTTGGTTTTTTGGACGTAGAGGGCAGTAGCTACTCCCTGTCCTGTGTCCAGACATCTTGCAGGTTGCGCAGAATTTCTTGTTTTGTGGAAGGTCACATGGGTTGGTGTGCGAGTTGCCACATCTATTGCATACTCTATCGTTATGACATTGGTGTTTCAGATGCCCATATGAGTAACAATTCCAACAGGGCATGGGGCGCGGTTGATTTCTTGATTGCTCAACTTTGTAGGTTTTGTTTTCTGTCTTCAATCCGTGAGTGATTAATTTGTTGACGTCTTCTAGTTTGGTGGAGAATAGTCTCACTAGTGAAGTTGGTCCATTGGTTGTTTTTATTCTCGTTATGGATGAGAAATGAACACCTTGTTTGCGTAGTTCTTCTTCGAGTGACTTTACTTCTTGGTTAGGGGGAAATCCTTTAATCACACACGTGAATATGGGTTGTTTTTTCGTCTTCCTTATGTTCTTGGGTTCTTCGTTCTGTGTAACTTCCTTTGACTTTGCTTTGGTTTCTGATTGGTTGCCGTTTTCAAAAAAGCTGGAATCTGATTGGTCTTCCTGGTGTAAGGTGCTTGATTCACTGCTGCTTCCTGATTGGTTGTTCTGTCTTAGGTTGCTTGGTGCGCTGCTGTCCTCTGATTGGCTGCTCTGCTTCTGGATAGTTTTAACACTGCTGCACTGTGATTGGTTGTTCTTGCCGTGATTGCTGGGTTCTGATTGGTTGTTCGCTGTACGTCTATGCTGGTCCTGGTAAGGGCCGGAGACCTGATTTTCAGTATGTTTAACGTTGGTTTCCACCTGTGTGTGGTGGTTTTTCACCTGTGTTTGAGTGTTTTTCACCTGTATGTGAAGGGTTTCTTCCCTTTTGGGTTCGGCTCTCTCCTGTGTGGGTCTTGGGTTTTCCACTCTTATTGGTTGCTGTTCTAAAGCTTTCTTGTTTTTTCCTCTTCTACGGACTACATGAAATTCTCCATCTTCTGGGTTTGGATTTCCTGACGCCGTCTCGTTTGGAGCATTGTTGTTGCTGACACTGATTTCTTCCTCTGGGTTCGCTTGTGAAGTCTCTGCCTCGTCATGGGAACTATCTGGCCAGTTGAACGAAGTATCTAGCACAATATGCCCACCAAAATCTTCTGGTTCGAATGCTTTCAGGAATTTTTGCCGTGTGGCCTCATTTCTGAAGCACACTTTGGTTTGTTTTCCATCATCTACCACTAGGAAGTCGTCTTCGAGTTTCTCCACTCTGTTTTGCTTGTCGTCTTTTTTAGATTCAGGGCGTCTTCTGGGTGTGGTTGTTCCATCCTTGGCGTTCCAGAGCACTGGATCATCTTCTGTTGGTGTTTTCCTGACTGGTGGCTTCTTTGGAGGGCGGGGCATGGCTCTAATAAGGGCCGTATTTGTACTATCTAAAAGGGTTTTTTTTCCTCTAGTTTGTGTATGGTGCCTCTCTATGCTATCCCAGAGAGATAATATTGCGTTCCCGTCAGCCGACTGTCGCCAAAGGCTGTACAACCTATATGGCCAGCGCGAAGCTTGACTCACAATAGGGGGTCAAGCCGACGGAAAACAATGTTTATTTCTCCAGGAAGCGGTGTGTGTAAGTGTGTTGTTGCAGTTTTAACTTTATTGAACACACGACTCTTCTCTAAAGTTTTCTCTTTAAGTAAAGAGTATGCTCTTCTTTGCTGCTGACCACACCTTCGTTAACACCGCAAGGTCTCCCGGTGTGTCACGGCGTCTTCAGCTGCTAATCTCGGCATCTTCAATTCTTCTAACACAGAATTCTTCTCTGTTAGTCGTCCCTCCTCTCTGTCATTCTCGTCCCTCCTCTCTGTCATTCAGATATGATTGGGGACCCTGATATTTATATGAAGTGCTAGGGCAAAGGCGACTTCTGATTGGCTCCCTTGCTCGCGTCACCCCGACCAATCAGAAGCTTGCTCTTTGGTTTGTCGTCTCGGGGCCACACAGCTATCCGAACAAAACTGATCTTGACTCGCAATATGGCGCCTAGTGTGCTGGCTGTGCTTTGTTGCTATCTACTCCTATCTACAGCAAACTAAGCATGCAACATGCACACTGCACAGCACTACACAGACACTTGCACTGATTCACAACACTTGAATGTCTCAAGTCACTAAAAATAATGTTTTCTCAGTAATTGTAAAGGTTCTGGTGGGAAAAATGTTTATTTCCTAACGAAAACACGGGAATTGCGGAGCACTGTCACACGCGTGACGCGCACTTCGGCATCTAACTCACGTTTTTTTTTTGAAAAAAAAACTCTTACATTTCTAGCTCTCGGCTATATACCCTAGGAACTATTATATAATAGCTGTGAGAACTTTGGCACCCGTTTTAAAGAACTGAAAACATATCTAATCTAATGATGGTAGAATATAAATTTGACATAATATTAAAGCTGTAACTTAGAAAGGTGTAAATAGATAAAACTAATCTTAACAAGCATTTATTTCTGCTCAATAATGGAAATACAACGCTGGCGCCATCTGTGAACAACAAAAGTAAATTTGAAAAGAAAAACACTAAAATGAAAAAAAGTTTGGATTGATATTTACCTAGCAAAACAACATTTTATCGAATTTGTAAATATATGCTTCGAAATACAACGCTAGGTCTCAACTTTTTAGCACCCCTCATTTTAGGAATTGAAAATTGAAAAAATCGACACGCCCTATTGATACAGGGATCCCATGCACCAGAGGTGAACGCTCTACCACTGAGCTACCGCAGCTCCTTGGGTGAAATTGAGTTACTACGTGCAGTCGGTTGGGATAGAACCACAGAAGAGTATTAGGTTGTTTAATTTCGAAAATGTACCGGCAAATGGCATGAGAAGCTTGTTTGGTATATGCCATTGCATTGCATTTCATCGGAATGCTAAACTTTGTTTTCTAGTTTACTTGAAAGTTAAAAATGTTACATACTATTGTGTTTCCCAGCGTCGCTCGTTACGGAAGGACAAGGTGTATTATAACTTACATATATTCTAAAATCCACATATACAATATTACGTTTCTTGAGCAACTATTGCGTAGGCACTTGTAGCATGACTCGTTCCGGCAGTACCAAAGAAGGAACAATACGCTTCAATCTGTAATTCATAATCGCTACTTTATTAAGCCCACTTTTGAAGGCGGATAAGTCCAATATGCGTACGGTATCCTATGGGCTTCACAACCAACTTCACATTGGGGTTGAACCGGGTCACATACGCACCATGTTGTACCTGGTACCAATAAGAAATTAAAATACCTTGGTAACAATTAGTGACAGGTTCGTCTGGTTTCATTTTTCTGTAAGAGAAAATCATCGAGTTTTATCATCAGCAGGCGCAAGATCGTAGCTTTCCTAGAGCGCCTCCCATCTAGCTGATGAATACTGATATTAGAAGATTTAGTATAACTTCTTGACAGGTGTAGGAGAACCATAACTTTCGTTTACATCTTCGACGTCTCTTTTCAGAAAGGTCATGAATTTCCAAAAAAATGTATTGCTTAAAAAATTACGCCTTTTCTATACTGAGAAACTTATACGAGGTATTATTTTTCGTTTCTTCTCGTACAATTTATGTAAATTGTCTATTGTGTCTTAGGAAACAAGATTGTTGATATATTATACTTTTAACTAACTTTTAAAAAAAATTCCAGTTTGACCTATATGTGTTAGCCATATATCGATGTGGTTTTTACTAATTTCTAGTATTAAAATAAATAAATAATAATTCATTATTACTGTAACACATAAGAAAAACTTATCCTAAAATATGCTGCAACCAGAAATTTAACAAAGTAGGTGGGTTGCATGCTACCGAGGGGTAAAATTGTTTTGAGCGAGCAATCTCCCACGTCTGTGAAGTTGTCCCGCCCACCTAATGAATTTTTCTTTTTTTATCTACATCGTTAGTTTATCGTTAGTTTACGTTAGTTTTGCTAAAATTATCGTTAGTTTTGCAAAAATAACGATTTTATTCGAGAAATAAATGGGCAGGCCAACTTCACGGTTCCCCGCCCACAAACGAATTTCAAAAGTTTTTCATATCATATCGTTAGTTTATCGTTAGTTTACGTTAGTTTTGCTAAAACTATCGTTAGTTTCGCAAAAATAACTATTTTATTCGAGAAACAAAGTTTCCCGCCAACTGTGAATTAGCCCGCCCATATTGAATTCTCATAAAATTCCAACTCATATCGTTAGTTTATCGTTAGTTTACGTTATTTTTGCTAAAACTATCGTTAGTTTCGCAAAAATAACAATTTTATTCAAGAAATAAAGTTTCCCGCCAACTGTGAATTAGCCCGCCCATATTGAATTCTCATAAAATTCCAACTCACATCGTTAGTTTATCGTTAGTTTACGTTAGTTTTACTAAAACTATCGTTACTTTTGCAAAAATAACGATTTTATTCGAAAAATAAATGGGCAGGCCAACTTCACGGTTCCCCGCCCACAAACGAATTTCAAAAGTTTTTCATATCACATCGTTAGTTTATCGTTAGTTTACGTTAGTTTTGCTATAACTATCGTTAGTTTCGCAAAAATAACGATTTTATTCGAGAAATAAAGTTTCCCGCCAACTGTGAATTAGCCCGCCCATATTGAATTCTCATAAAATTCCAACTCACATCGTTAGTTAGCGTTAGTTTACGTTAGTTTTACTAAAACTACCGTTACTTTTGCAAAAATAACGATTTTATTCGAAAAATAAATGGGCAGGCCAACTTCACGGTTCCCCGCCCACAAACGAATTTCAAAAGTTTTTCATATCACATCGTTAGTTTATCGTTAGTTTACGTTAGTTTTGCTAAAACTATCGTTAGTTTCGCAAAAATAACGATTTTATTCAAGAAATAAAGTTTCCCGCCAACTGTGAATTAGCCCGCCCATATTGAATTCTCATAAAATTCCAACTCACATCGTTAGTTTATCGTTATTTTACGTTAGTTCTGCTAAAACTATCGTTAGTTTCGCAAAAATAACAATTTTATTCGAGAAATAAAGTTTCCCGCCATCTGTGAATTAGCTCGCTCATATCGAATTCTCATAAACTTCCAACTCATATCGTTAGTTTATCGTTAGTTTACGTTAGTTTTGCTAAAATTATCGTTTGTTTTGCAAAAATAACGATTTTATTCGAGAAATAAAAGATCCCGCCAAATGTAAACACAATTACATAGCAGGCATACGCCTATCATGTTCCCTCAGATACAGTACATGAGAATGTGTCCAGTATGTGCCTTATATACTTCTTCCGTATGCCTGTTATGTAAATGTGCTGTTAGGGTTTACATTTGGCGAGAACTTTTATTTGTCGAATAAAATCGTTATTTTTCCAAAACAAACGTTAATTTTAGCAAAACTAATCTAAACTAACGTTAAACTAACGATATAATTAGGAAGTTTAAGGGAATTCAATATGGATTGGCTAATTCACAGTTGGCGGGAAACTTTATTTCTCGAATAAAATCATTATTTTTGCGAAACTAACGATAGTTTTAGCAAAACTAACGTAAACTAACGATAAAGTAACGATGTGATAGAAAAAATTTTGAAATTCATTTGCGGGTGGAAACCGCGAAGTTCGCCTGCCCATTTATTTCTCGAATAAAATCGTTGTTTTTGCGAAACTAACGATAGTTTTAGTAAAACTAACGTAAACTAACGATAAACTAACGATGTGAGTTGGAATTTTATGAGAATTCAATATGGGCGGGCTAATTCACAGTTGGCGGGAAACTTTATTTCTTGAATAAAATCGTTATTTTTGCGAAACTAACGATAGTTTTACCAAAACTAACGTAAACTAGCGATAAACTAACGATATGAGTTGGAATTTTATAAGAATTCAATATGGGCGAGCTAATTCACAGTTGGCGGGAAACTTTATTTCTTGACTAAAATCGTTGTTTTTGCGAAACTAATGATAGTTTTAGCAAAACTAACGTAAACTAACGATAAACTAACGATGTGAGTTGGAATTTTATGAGAATTTAATATGGGCTGGCTAATTCACAGTTGGCGGGAAACTTTATTTCTTGAATAAAATCGTTACTTTTGCGAAACTAACGATAGTTTTAGCAAAACTAACGTAAAGTAACGATAAACTAACAATGTGAGTTGGAATTTTATGAGAATTCAATATGGGCGGGCTAATTCACAGTTGGCGGGAAACTTTATTTCTTGAATAAAATTTTTATTTTTGCGAAACTAATGATAGTTTTACCAAAACTAACGTAAACTAACGATAAACTAACGATATGAGTTGGAATTTTATGAGAATTCAATATCGGTGGGCTAATTCACAGTTGGCGAGAAACTTTATTTCTCGAATAAAATCGTTATATTTGCGAAACTAACGATAATTTTAGCAAAACTAACGTAAACTAACGATAAACTAACGATGTGATATGAAAAACTTTTAAAATTCGTTTGTGGGCGGGGAACCGTGAAGTTAGCCTGCCCATTTATTTCTCGAATAAAATCGTTATTTTTGCAAAAGTAACGATAGTTTTTGTAAAACTAACGTAAACTAACGATAAACTAACGATGTGAGTTGGAATTTTATGAGAATTCAATATGGACGGGCTAATTCACAGTTGGCGGGAAACTTTATTTCTCGAATAAAATCGTTATTTTTGCGAAACTAACGATAGTTTTAGCAAAACTAACGTAAACTAACGATAAACTAACGATGTGATATGAAAAACTTTTGAAATTCGTTTGTGGGCGGGGAACCGTGAAGTTGGTCTGCCCATTTATTTCTCAAATAAAATCGTTATTTTTGCAAAACTAACGATAATTTGAGCAAAACTAACGTAAACTAACGATAAACTAACGATGCAGATTTAAAAAAGAAAAATTCGTTAGGTGGGCGGGACAACTTCACAGACGTCAATCTCCCATGTGATTTAATACTGGCGATGGATCTTTGAACCATTGGTGATGTCATGACTGTTTACATACTTGTTTTGCTCAACTTTTGTCAGAACATCATCCGCTTCTTCTGTGATTGATCGCCTACTGTGAAAAGCATCTTGAACATGAAAATTTCCAGAACAAAAGGACTGTTTTACTTATTTCTGTACCCATGTTTCCTATTTGAAGTCTGCTATAATATCTGCAGCCTACCAACAACGAATTTATAGGGAGTCATGATCACGATGGCACATTGATAGAGCGTTTACATCTGCTTTCAAGGGTCGGATGAGATACTTCAACCAACCAAATTTTCGTCTTTTGGTGGGTCTTATCAAATTTAACACCCCCTCCTCTTTTTTCTTCCACTACAACTTATTTTATAACGCATCCTCCAACAATATTCTAACCAGTGTATTTTGCTACTTGCAGTTACATACACTATTTCTATTCATTTTCATAGTATACCGTCCAACATTGTTAGTTTTATCAATTCCTCGCGGAATCCCCAATTCGGATAGTTTTAATCGTTTTCACGCCGTTTCTTAATTTTCATATTTGTTTTCCACTTACAACCAGGGGTAAAAGTGAGGGGAAACGCGGGGAACGTCATTACCCACTTCCAAAAAATATCTATTGCGTCCCACCACTTCGTAAAAAATTACCATAAGCAAAAATAGGCACGAGGCACAGTATGACGTCATACGTCCCCCACCTTATTACATTCACTTTTACCCCTACTCACAACAATACTCCACTCAAAATATTTAGATGTTTCTTCGTCAACAGTTCAAACATGCGCCCACTAGTTGTCGTTCATAACTCATACATTTACTAATATTTCTACGTAGATACACTAGTCATTGGTTTTAATTATTACCTTCAATGTTTATAGATAGTCCGGTTTCCGGTGGATGAGCAGTGAAATTTCAACTATTACAGTAGTTTGGATTAGGAATGGCCATTTCGCAAAAATAATTTTCCGGTTTCTGGAAATCACATTTTCCGTCTTCCGTTTTTCAGAAAATTTTTCCTTCTTCCGATTTTCCGGAAAATTTTTCGTCTTCCGATTTTCCGGAAAATTTTCCGTCTCGTTTTTCCGGAAAATTTTCCGTCTTCCGATTTTCCGGAAAATTTTCCGTTTTCCGTTTTTTCTTGTTTCCCAAAAAAATATTTTCCGTTTTCCGTTTTTCCGGAAAATGTGACCATCCTAGTTTGGATTCCACCTTAAATTGATTTCATGTCTCATATAGCCTCGATGTTCAAAAGGAATGGCTAGAGGCTAATGTTGTACTCGAGAATAGAAACATGACAATTCTCATCTTATTTTCAGGATAATAATCGAGATGAAATTTTTAAGTTTAACGTCCCATGTTGGCGCCCATTAGGGGTTGCGCACGAGACGAGTCGAGACAGGATTTTCCTGACAAAATTCGAGTCGAGACACGGGTCTTCCAATAGAGAAATATACATTTTTCGAGTCGAGACATCACTTTTACAGCACATTTTCGAGACGAGACAGACACATATCTTGTCTCGTGCGCATCTCTAGACGCCCTTTAGGAAGACGGAAGATTAAATAAAACAATTGAATGATGATAGAAGAACTGGTAGAATGAGAAATTGGGAGGAAACGGGAGTACCCCGAGAAAAAACACAGACACGGTGTTGTCCACCACGAATCTACTTGTCTGGGGACCAATCCAGGGTCTCCACTCCCAAGAGGTAAGCGCTCTACCGCTGAGCCAGAATGTTCGTCTCTATAACCGAGACGAGACGAAAATTTCTCGAATCCTCTGGACAACACTAGTTCACCAAGCTCTCAGATCCGAAACACTGCTTAATTGTTACCGGTACACGATTCACACTATAAAATCTGCAAATTGATAAAGTTATTACAGGAACACAATGAAGAGCATCTATCAACGTTTAAGGATAGTCAAGTTATCACACAATATACTTCAACGATAAAATATGGTTTAAATTTTCTACGCTCGCCAGGGATTTGATCGAAATCGTAGAGCCTCAAATTGGGGGCCATAGTGACCTATCTAATTGTCACACAGTCATAATTGATACATCATTGACAATCTTAAGGAAATAAAAATTCCACGACGTAACTAACATTTGTGCAATTCTCGCCACATTCGTAGAAGAACAAGAAGAAGGAACAAAATGTCCTAAAAATTTGAGAAAATAAAATGTGAGAAGCCCTTGCAATCCTTGCAGTCATCCTACGTTGACAAAATTATGCTAATGTGTAGGCAATAGATTCATGACAATAATATTTTAAAATACCCCTAAAGAAACCTGATGCAAAAAAAGCAAAAATACAAAATTTACCCTCTCCCCTCTGCCGTGGTACTTTCCACATACATAAAATGCATATCAGTGGAAAGCTCCATTCCTTAGGAATACATTGATACCAAAATTAACTTTCTAATTTAATTAGGGCCCGAGTTATTGAAGTTTGAAGCCTTGATACAGCATTTGCGTCAATCGGCGTTTAAAGGGCGTTTAAATGTTATTATATCATACCCTACGCATACCTCTTGAAACCCCTGGTATATTCTAAATGAAATTAAGAGAGAAATTAGAACATACATTTTGTACAAAAACGAGTCGAGAAAATTTTCGAGACGAGACTAGAACGGCTTTTTCGAGAATTGGGACGAGAGAAGAAAGAATTCTTACAGAATCGAGACGAAATTTCTATAGAAAAAAAAATATGGGACGAGACGAGAAACATTTTATTTCGTTGGCAAAACTACTAGCGGCGTGTTCCCCAAGGAAATTACATCAGTAAATATCCAAGTTTTATCCTCTAAAACCAACGGAAGAAAATTTCTCTAATATATCTAATTTATGTATATAACAATTAATATAGTAGTTGTTTGGACTGCAATTAAGCACTTGAAAGTATTTTATCTAACACTAGGTTAATATTCGATTCACGCTTCGCTTTCGGAGATTAACTGCAAGGCGAATACACTTAGCCCGACTACTTCTTATCAAAATGTATGATCTTCCATAATCAAAACATGAATGGTTTCTCTCACATAAGACTTCCGAGAATTTTTATACCACCTATGTCTTATACTTCGAGAATTCTTTAGTGGACGCCATATCTTGCCTAAGGTCACCCATCTGTTGTAGTCGGCTGCAGTTCGTCCTGCCTCTTATTATAAAACTATCGGATCTTCTTTTTAGCATTTTACTCGTCTCCTTTTTGTTTTGTTTTATTTTGCCAGGAGATAAAGGAGAAAATAACTGATCCAGAAGGGGGAAGATCTTAGCCGGAGAGAAAGAAAAAAAAACTATCAACGTAGTCTGTCTTGCGACTACTACTGTGGTTGACTTGATAGCATACTTCTTTTTTTATTTGGTAACACATGTTAACTCCCCCGTGCGGCAATGTATAGGAACTAAAGCCCTGCAGCCGGTCAGCCTTTGCCGGAGAACTCGTTACGCGATTCATCAGTTGCGTACGAGACTTTGGCGTGGAAGGTGGTGCTTGAAGTTGTCCGCGTTAACCGCTAGACGGTGTGCTCGTCGCGATTAACTCAAAAACGTTTTTGACGTGCGAGTGTGCCCATCAAGATTATTGTGTTAATAACAAATGTTTTAATGTGTTCTTGTTGTTCTTCAACATAGAATATTAACCCACAAATCTTGACAAATGATATAAATTGATAAACTTCTTTTGTTGAAACAAGAAACAACAAAATTACGATATTTCAATTTCCGGCTGCTGTCAAGGTGAATACATGTGCTTTTAGTATATATATTATCTGTATTCATTCTTTACGAAAAGCTTGAAGTGCTCTATAAAGTGCAAAAGTTTTTAAAGATTGCGTGTCCCGTCCAGGGATATGTAGCCACAGATACAGAAAGAAAAGAAAAAATCTTGATTCTCGTGAAGACAAACCCAACACGCAAGCTGTAAATTATTTCTCAACTTTGCCAAACAAATATCTCCCCGCGCTCTCTCTCTCTACTTTAAAAGAAAAATGGACAAAAAAGGATTTTGTAAAATTTAGTAGTGTCAAGACTGCATAATTACAGCAGCGTTATCTTCTTAGACTGACAATTTACTTTTTTTTTTTTTAAAAAAAAAGTAGAAAGTGCTTGCTTTTAGGTAACTTAGAACAAAGTGAATTGTTTGATGGAAACAAATCGGAGACGTCAGTGTACATCACGAAATCACCAAATGCTTCTCTTTATGGTTGACAAAGCAGCCGTTACAGAAGAAGGTTAACACAAAGTGGGGAAAGACTTGTAGTGATCGCCTGTCTCGTTTCTTTGTTTTTATTATTATTTTCTTTATTTTGTTTTTGTTTTATTTTGTTTTATTCGTCAGTAACTTCCGTGTTGGAGTGTAAGTCAAGTTTGGGTCCTGTCTCGTGCTGTGTGCTTTTTTTTATTTTTATTTTTATTTTTACTTTATTTTATCTCAGTAAAGTAAGTGTAAACAAAGTTTGTACGTGAATTTATGCCTCTTCAAGTTTCTGGAGGGCACTAAAAACAGTTTTGTAAGAACGTTGATATAATACAATTTTCTTTTATTTTTTGTGTGTGAATTTGCGTGTGTATGTGATTTTTTTTTAAAGAACGCGTGTTCCAGAGTCTTCCAGGAAAAAGGAAAAAAAATTATTTCGTTTATTTATTAATTTTTATGGTCTTCCTTGTGAAGGAAATAAAAATCAACGGAATCAAAGTAGTGTTGTGATCATCTGTTCTTTTTTTTTTTTTACAATTATGGCTACCTCCCTGACAGGTGTTGGTGTGTTTTGGGCGTGTTTATCTCTGGCCGCCGCTCTCCTCTGCTGTTCAGGATTTTACCTGCCCTTCTGGATTCAGGTAAGTGGACAGGTGGCTGCCGATGCTCTGTTTTTTTTTTTTTTCATGTCTTTGCTTTCCTTTTTTTTTAATGAAAACTTTGACCTTGAAATCAGTTTTGCTTTTTGGCAGTAAAACGGATTTTTATATTCCTTTAAAAGTATATATTGTCAGTTTAGTGTTCAAAATATGTAATAGTTTGCAGGCATTACGGTTGATAAATTAATGTGAAATCTATACAACACAAAAATGATTGTTATTGACATATTATGTTTAAGATGGTGTTAAAAACTAGAAGAATTTTGTGTAAAAACATTGCACGTGAAGATACATATCCTCCCCTTTTCCCAACAGGAAGCAGTTGTCATTCGTTCGCATATATTAACGTGCTGGAGTGCGAATTTTCAATTTGTTCTCCTGAAAACTTGTGTCGTCTTGCTATTAAAGTTTAAGTTTATTTTACGGGTTTCAAGATACCTTACAATACAACGCGACGAAAAATAACAAAAATAGGACCGTCGGCTGAAATAATGCACTGACGGGCAAACTACGGTTCACGAGCCAGGTGTGGCCCCCTCGAATGGTTCTATCCGGCAGGCGACATGATTCCAAATCTAATGAATTTTACTTCTGAAAGTCAGTACTTCCCATTCGAAGTAAATTACGAGAAAGTTCTACAAATTCATTCATAATTTCATGTACCACATTTGTATTCATGATCTTTCAATCCCCAATAGAGTTTAGTATTGAAATATTTTTATAAACTTGTCACTGTTGATTTTAATAAATTATATTGGCCCGCTTAAAGTTCTTTTCTTTGACTCGCTCCTAAAAAAAAAAAAAAAATGCCCATCACTTATCTAAAGCACTCGCAAGCAGAATGATTGTCACGGGTTCAAATCCCGCTAAATGTATAGGTGTCCTGTATTGTATTTTAATGAAAAAATAAATGAAGTCTTTTTAAGCTTTACGTCCCACAGTTATGGCATTTAGGCTAAAGGAGACGCTGATGATGAGAAATAAATGAAATGGCGGAATTAAATGAGTAGGAGAAAACGGGAGAACTCCGAGAAAACCCACGGAACCACAGTCCACCATAAAGGTGTTGAGGCGTCTAGAGGTGTTGGAAACGAAAGACACTATAATAACATACATAGATCATAAAAAGTGTATTCTTCAAATGGAACGAGTCATACAAATATTTTCTTTCTTCTTCTTCTTTTAATAAACAAAGTGTAAAAAAAAAAAAAAACTTTCTCTTGCTTTCTACTGTGCGAGTAAGTGCAAAGTAGTAAACAAATTCACACTTTCATTTATGGTTCAAACATACTCATAAAGACTAGCATGAAGTGTAAATTGATTTGTTTATTTCCTGCAATATTGTTTATTCATTTCTCCAACAGATGTTTCCTTCTGACTGTTATTGTACATTGCAGTTCAACGAGCTTTATAAATATTATTTAATAAGTAAAGTAATTTGCAATATTTACGCGTATTTTTTTATTTTACTGAAAAGGTAGATAACAGACATTCAGCTGAATTATAACGTTCTTTAATCATGTATTTGCATAAATATTCTTTACTTTATATAATATTTATTAATATCTTACATTTTCATGTTATTAAGTAAAGCACTTTCTTCATTTTGCAGAATGATGAATGTAAATATTTCTGTTTTTCCTGAAGTAAAAAAAAAAAGTATATTTAATTTTTGGAGATTGAGTATTAATTTCAGCTTCGTCGAATGGTTAAAGTCAGTCAATTTTATTGAGTTGAGTTGATTTTGAGTTTAACGTCCCGTTCAGCAGCGACGCTATATGAAACGTGGACCTACTGATTAACGTGGAATCCGAACCACCTGAGCTCCCGCCGGGAATCGAAGCCGGGTCTCCCACGCCAAAGGCGCGTACGCTAACCGCTTAGCCACGGAGGAGCTCCAGTCAATTTTATTGTTTAGTAATTTTACCTACCGGTTTCTAATAGATTGTAATAAATTCTATAATACAATTATAGAGTTTATTAGAAACCCATTTACAAATTATTTACTTGTTAGGAATTAAAATTTACTGATCTGAACTACCTAACGGATTTTAAATTAACGTCACATTTCCGAAACTTAAACACCAGCGTCAATCTCACCAGAGACGTACATGTCCCTCTAATATTTGTAAAACGATTTTCGATCCCCCAATATTTCAAGTATCTTAGGTCAACTATAACCCAAAATAGGTTCGACCATGTATCAATTTGCTACTTTGCTAACAATATTAGACAAAGTTTGTATGAAAAAAGTAACACAAAAAAAAAAATTCCGATTGTGAAAAAAGGCAGGCAATTTTTGGCCCTATTAAGATGAAGGTGGAGTAAACTGTAAAGTAACAAATATGTTTTTTAAAAAAAGCGAGAAGTAAAGCGAGTTTAGTATAGTTAAAAATTATAATTTTCGACTAACTTTTTATCTATAGACTCCATTGTTGAGCCTCGTTTACATTAGTTGTATGCTTGTAGGCCTAAAACCTGTTTTCAAAACTTTATTCACACTAAATTTTATCATTTTGTTTTTGACATACACTTGGTATCATTTAAGTTTAACTAAAATCGTAAAACAAAGTTGAATTTTACTGTTAGATTAAACAAACAAACAAACTGTAAAGTGTATTTGTGTTCTTTAGTAGCATAGTTTCAAAATAAATAAAGTAAAAATAAAAAAACAAAAAATTAAGTTTTTGTTTGCTTTTTACGGCAAAAATGCTTCAAAATAACGCATTTTTGAAGACTCTTGTTTAAATTTTCCAGGTTAGGACTCCGGACCCTCCACTTTACTAAAGGCATTAAGTACATTCTTGTTCTTCTCGGTACTCTGCCCTTCCCCAAGTTTATGGGCTGCCGACGCCAATGGAGTTAAATATGATATTTAATTGTAAAAGGTCCAAATGTTATAAAGAGATCTTATTAAGCGGAACAAAATGGCATTTTTGAGGGCAAACTCTCATGCGTAGTTTTCGAGAAAAACTCATTTTATGGCGCTAAAATAATGCCATTCGTGACCAATAAACAGAACATCAAGCACGTATTATTCATTAGGGTGAAACTCTATGGCAGGACATACTATGGTTAATGGGATACACTAGCTTAAAGTTTATAATTAGCTTTTTTTAAATTTTAATTTTAAATATTTTTTTTAAATTAACGTTGTAGGCATTTCTGGTAATAACTATAGGAATACCTGTAGACAGTACTCACTACTATTACACTGAGAAAAATCCGTTCTCCAGACAGCGGTATACTGTACAAAAATACGGAATTCTCTTGCTTACTACAGAAATCAGTACGGAGCATACGTTATTCTTAGGTATATGCTGCATACACACTGTCCTTAGATGTTACATAATACCGTTGCAGGATGCCTGACATCTAACAGCTTTCCGTATATCACATGCATATATTTATGTTACATTCGTCAGCTATATGTTATATACGTCCATTTGCATGTGAGATCCTGACCGTCTATATTGTTTCATACGGAAAGTGTGTATAGGTTTAACACTTATACGGAAAGTAATGTAAAACATGCGTTTTCAGTTATACGTCTGATGTAAGTCCGAAAACTACAGGAATTACGCATGTAACCTACCTTTTTAAGTACGCCACCTACATTTTTTTCTCAGGGTAATGAAATATAATAATTGAAAATTATTATTCATGCCTGCGAACTGAAATGTTTGGTTTATGGCATAAAGTGAAGCAGCTTTTCTAACACCCAGACTCAACTAAAACCAACCACTGAATGTTTAAACGAGGTGCTTTGACCGACTCCCTTGAACTCCTCACCACTACATCATGAGGACTCTTCTTCACTCGCTGCAGCCGAGAGTTGCATCGATACCTACAAAATCAAAACAAAATAATTATCACAGGACAAAGTAGCCATAGGCTAGATATCCATCCTCCCTCCCCCTTACAAGGGGAAGGAAAACCGACGACCTTTCATTTCATTTTACCTAATATCTTGGTGCTGATTTCAAAGTTCCTGACCATTTTCCTGCACCACATAAGGATCTTCTACAGTCTACAGGTGAAATATTCAATGGCCTATTGACTTGTAATAAACATTCAGTATCAATCACGGTTTCAAAAGTATGTAACACTTATTACTAATAATAAACTGTAATGAAAAGAGGTATAACACGTTCAAAGAATCTTGTAGATACTTGAAACTTACTAAATACAAGTTATCGGCTCCGTCTTTTAGTCTGAAACGTCCTCCATGTTGACCAGCGTTTGTTGTCTTCAAGCGGGTTATATTGCACTACGTACCAACAGTAATCTGCCATCATCTGCGACTCTGATACTTAATTTTCCATCCCTTTAACGTCTTGGTGAGATCCCTTTCCCTGTTCTTCGTTCAGTGCATCTCAATTTAGACGAAAGTAGCCAAGGTGAGAGTGGACGAATTGTAACTTCAAACTTACGCGACACACCAGTGATTTTTGAAATATATTTTTACAATCTGTTCCTATGAATCATGTATAACATTGTATAAGAAAATTTGTTGACAATATCGATAAACAAGTCCCATACCTGACGCTTCACGTCGTTTATGATATTTCTGAACGAAGAATATTTTATGAGTTTGTGAATGTATGGGCTATCAAATATATCCTTAATTTTTGCATTGGACATCAGGGAAATGATTGCACTAGATACTAAGAACAACACTTTGAGAAGTTACTTCATTCTCCCTAATTTAATATGTGAAAGAGATAACATAACATTCTGACAGTTAATTAATGATGAATGCACTATATTCTTCATTCCCGGTACTGAAGCGTTTCTTTTGTGTCTGTTTCAAGCCATGCAGTGTCTTTCATATGCTCTAATGTTTTATTTGCACAGAAGGTGTGGGTGTTCAGTGTATCATTCTTGTGGGCTCAATAAAACCCCACACATCTTCAGATCACAGAACACATGCCACTTATGTTAATTGAATATTGTATTCTAATATAATAGACAAAGTCTCATAGGTTTTTTGAAAGATGTTGATTGAGCTATTGGTAGAGAGGCATTTTGGTTTCCATTCTGCAGAAGACTTCCGGAATTCCATTATGTAGGTCCTTTTTGCTTGAACTGAAAAACTCACGTCAGTCTTTCGGTTCATAGACTGTTTCTAAGCAACCAATCAAACCCTCAGATTTGCATATATATAAAAAATAAAACTGTTCCGATTGTTCACGCATCATCTTCTGATTCCACAAAAAGCTTCAGTAGTTGTTACTGTGAACAGAACTTTTGCGTAGTTCCTATGAAACAAACGGGTAGTGATTTTTTTGCCCCTAAACACTGCTTTTAATAGTTCAGTGAAAGGTAGTCAAGAGGATAATTCCTAGGTTAAATAGAAAGGGTTAGGTGAGAATCATAGCATATTCAGGCTCGCCCCATATGCAGCTTAAAGACTTAACAGTGAAGACAGAACACTTCTGATGATCGTAAGTGTATAAGTTCAAGAGCTAGAGGACAGTTCATGATCTTGGTGAGATCTGTTAATGACTAGAGTAGTAGGAAAGAAAATTTATATTTTTGTAATTATCATAAATATTCCGCCATTATTGGTAGGTCACTTGTTGCAACTGAGAAGCTCTGTATTACAGTCTGCAGCGAACATCTTCATTTTGATGTTGTTGACTATCCGTTTTAATAGCGTTCATCATTTCTGGATTTTTTTTTATTATTCCCTGTTTTTCCTTTTATCATAACTTCTATCATATCCCTTAGGATACAATTTCTTCACCCCTCACTATTCTTAACGCTTCCTAATTGGTTTTCCGTTCATCTCCATATCCTCATTTCTAAAATTTTAGGTTTTAATACGTCACTTTTATGCAATAATTCTAACATTCTTGCCTTCTTAATAGAAAAGGCGATGTCTTTTGATTTTTGTCTGCACAATTGAATTCTGTGAAGTTATCGTTGTTGTGTTAAAAAAAATGTCCCTTACCACAGCTGTCCAAAAATAAAGATAAGAACTAAATGTAAAAAAAATATTTTTAATAAAAAAATAACGAATAAAATTTTATTTATATATTTCGAGAAACAATAGGTAAATGCCTAATCACAGTTTTCCATAATTGTTTGATGATACACTTTAAAATACACATAAAATAACATGATAGTACGATACACGTTTTATACTTTAAAATGCATATAGCACGATATACAACTTATTTATTTAAACTAAAGTTACGTCTATAACTAAAACTATGTATATCTGGGTGTCCTTGTGACATCTTATTATACAATATACACATATTTCTGACAGGCAAATACATCCAATGCATTAGTCCTTTGCACTGAGAGATGGAATATGCCATTATGGGGTCTCGTTGCTCTATATGGGACGTGAATTTTGATTTCTGATAGCAAATATTCTGAATCTATTGCACCATGAATTATTTTATGTTTAAGAAAGATAAAATGAAATGAATTCACCTGCTTTCAAGTGATTGTAATGGATATTTGCTACGAAAATCTTCGTACTTCTCAAATTTCGGACATATACCTGTTTCTTTGTAAGTCAAAAAGAGCACAATTCATTTTGAATGTTTTCGGTTTTGTTTATATAGGCCTACTTCTTACTATTAGAACCCCATATTATCGTTGCATATTCCATTTTAGGCTTTACATAAACAGTGTATAGTGTTTTGAGGACATTACTGTTAGGAGAAAACGCTTCCGAATCTCATCACAAAGCCAAGGTTCCTAAAGGCCTCACCAGTTACTCTGTTGACATGAATATCGAATGATAATTTTGATATCCTACCAAGTTACATGTCAATGTTTCTGCCAGGGCCGTAACTAGTGGGGGGCAGGGAGGACAACTGTCCCCCAGATAAGCCGCCCGCCATTCGAGAGGGGTCCACTTTAAGACAAAATTTTCTTACTCCATATACGCTACGAACATGAAATTATAAATGAAGCATCAAACAGGTTCACTACATTACATAAATAAAACAGCACACAAAAGGTAAATAAAACAAAAATGAGTCGTAGGCCCATTTCAGTAAAAAATGTCTAATATTAGCGGTCCTACAAATAATATTTATTCATATAGCTTTGAGATTTGTCAATATTGTCTCCTTAATTCATTCGTCATGTATGGTACGGACCCAGGGGCGTAACTAACGGCCCCACAGATCTTGCAGTGCAGAAAAGCCCACAGGTTCCGGGGAGCCCAGAAAGAGTAAGAGAAAGATGGAAAGAAGGGGACTATTTTTGAGTTTTGAGAGAGGGCCCGCGAATATTTGCGGGAGGACTCAAATATTAATGCTTGCTCCCCCCCCCCGAAGATAGAATCTAAGTTACGACGCTGGTTTCTGCCCCATAGAATACAATATTCCACACAAAAAGTATTTTCCCAATAATTTTTATTTGCTTATTTATTTATTTATTTTAATTATGAAATACTCAGGACTTTACATACGTTGCAACATGTATACTGATCTTTGGCCTTTCTTTGAAAAATGAAATCAATCATACATGGTAAATTCTAGTTTCGATGAAGTCAAGCGAAAGCAATCTTTTGTCTGGTTCTTCTCAATTTTTGTTTCCTTTTGTTTACGTGTTCATGAAGTGAGAAAGAAGAAACGTACTTCTTTTAATGGGCATTCTTTCAAGGTCATATAACAACCAGTTATGGGGCTAGGTTATTGTAGCTTCTACCATATATTTTTCTTCTGAGACCAAAGGAACCCATTATCTCCATGTCTCAACACAAAACTCCAGCACAAAGGACGGACGAAGTCCATCCATATCCAGGGCTACTGATATCATCATCCAGATTCCATTTGGAATAAATAAAACCTGTTCTTTTACTTTGAATAATTCTTCTGTTTCGTTAGATCTACATAATGTTCTCTCTCTGTACGGTTTTATTTCCATATGCATTCTTGACATAACCCAGGGAGCTTCTTGATTATGAATCACAATGGATATGATACAAGCAACTTCCATTCGAAAGAAGTAATATGCTATGTGTTTTGATGGTGATGTTTTTCATTTGTGGACAATTGGGGGCTCTGTACCATTTCCTGCACTAAACTGTAAATATTGACTCTAACATACTGAATGGTATCTGCAATAATATTGAATTTACTCGTTTACCCTTATTTTACTTGGGTTAGTAATCTTTTTATTCGCTTCATGTAGCTTTCCATTATTTTTTTTATCCTGAGCCAAACTTTTCATTTTCCTGTAATTTTTCTTCCTTACATATCGTACTATTGTTTAACACAGCCTTCCACCGTTCCCTATTCTGAGCTAGTCTTTTCATTTCCATGTACTTTTTCTTCCCTACATCTTGTAATATTATTTGACGCAACTTTCCACTCTTCCCTATGCTGAGCTAGACTTTTCAATCCACGTACTTTTTCTTCACTACATCTTGTAATATTGTTTGACGCAACTTTCCACTCTTTCCTATGCCGAGCTAGACTTTTCATTTCCATATACTTTTTCTTCCCTACATCTTGTAGTATTGCTTGACGCAACTTTCCACTCTTCCCTATGCTGAGCTAGATTTTTCATTTCCATATACTTTATCTTCCCTAGATCTTGTAGTATTGCTTAACGCAACTTTCCACTCTTCCCTATGCTGAACTAGACTTTTCATTTCCATATACTTTTTCTTCCCTACATCTTGTAGTATTGCTTGACGCAACTTTCCACTCTTCCCTATTCCGAGCTAGACTTTTCAATCCATATACTTTTTCTTCCCTACATCTTGTAGTATTGTTTGACGCAACTTTCCACTCTTCCCTATGCTGAGCTAGACTTTTCAATCCATATACTTTTTCTTCCCTACATCTTGTAGTATTGCTTGACGCAACTTTCCACTCTTCCCTATTCCGAGCTAGACTTTTCAATCCATATACTTTTTCTTCCCTACATCTTGTAGTATTGTTTGACGCAACTTTCCACTCTTCCCTATGCTGAGCTAGACTTTTCATTCCCGTGTATTTTTCTTCCTTATGTCTTGTGCTATTTGATCGGCTTATTTCAATCGTTGCCTTCCTTTGCGTAGCTTTCCCTCTTCCACTCACTCCATAGCAAATAGCATAGTCCATTTATGTATCACAATGTGTCTAATCATTCTATTACTTCTTTTCGATATAGTCATTAGCATACTTCTCTTTTCTCCTACTATCTCTTACAAGCTTTCATTTGAAACCTATCCAATTTACAACAGCATTCTTCTGCAATACCACTTCTGAAGGACACGAATGGTTGTTCTTTTCCTATTGTTCATACCACATCCATACAACACCATATTCTTTGTGTATATTTCTATCAGCCTTTTCTTCAGTTTTATATCGTTTATGAATAGAAGTTCTCGTTTTTCTTGAAATGCCTTCTTCGCCTGGGCTAATATAAGTTTCGTAACTTATCCGCATCCATTATTATTGTTATTTTAGTCTTAAATAAAATAATTCCCCCAGATGATCTTCATTTTTCTTCTTTTTCTTCAATATCTCAGAAGTTTTGTTTCGCTCTTCTTGGTTGATCTTTGCGTTGAATTTTCTGCTAAACACCTGTTGCATATGATCACACTGTTATGTAATTTCACCTACATTTCAAGAGAGAAGAACTCCATATCAGTTGCCCCTTTACAACATATGCTTATTTAAGTTTACGGTACAACCACCAGCAAAAGTGTTGTTTATGGTAAGAGAGACGATGATTAAGGCAAGTGAATGATAGTGGAAGAATTAGTGGAATGAAAATGTTGAAAGAAATGGAAGTACCCCGAGAAAACACACGAACACGATATTGTCCACCACAAACTTAATTGGTCGGAGATCGAACCACTTACCCTACATACTAGAGATAAGCACTTTACCGCTGCTCCACAGTGACCATCAAACAGAATTCAAAAACTCACTCTCGTTGAAGATTGATTGTGTGGAGCTGTTGAGTTGAGTTGAGTTTAACGTCCCGTTCAGCAGCGAGGCCATATGAGACGTGTACCTACTGATCGGTACGTGGAATCCGAACCACATAAGCTCCCGCCGGGAATCGAACCCGGGCCTCCCACGCCAAAGGCGCGTACGCTAACCGCTTAGCCACGGAGGAGCTCGGATTGTGTGGAACATTGAGAATACATACTTACGTTACAATGTTATAAGGTTTCAGGGGCGGATCCAGAACGGACTTCTGGGGGGGCGGTGAGTTGTAATACTGCTACTTAGAGCTACTTTTAAGAGCTCCAATCTCTGAGATGGGGTTTATTTATATATAAAATAAGAAAGTTTCCTCTTCTGGGGGGCGGGCTATCGCCCCGATTGCCCCTCCCCCTGGATCCGCCCCTGTAAGATTCACTAGTATGATCCTACTAATAGATCTAATACTAATAGACAAAAAGTTATATTAAGGTAAATTACAACAATAATACCCCAAAATAACGCAAGGATATGTTTCTGTCAACTAGGAAACTCACATATCTAGTTATCAAAGCTTCTACACTGTAAAAAATTTCATAGGTAAATTTACAAAAAAAAAAGGTGGCAATCTGTTTGCAACTCCTCTATGTAAATCACTTTATATCTATAAAGTAAAATTACTGATATGAAATGGTGTAAAATTACTTTTTTATCAATAAAAATATCACACTTTTTTTAAATTTAGTATAAATTTCTAAAAAAAATCCAGCAAATTTTGTAATTTAATCTAAGGAAATGTATATCAACATACGAAATGAAGGGTAAATGATTTTACATTGATGTTTGGCAATTTAATTACAATTTTTTTTTCAGTGTACCGAAAATAATTTTACCATTAAAATACCGTACCGCACCCCTCACAACACATTGCGTCTACGGTACGTCTAAAGTTCGCTTTATGTTTCTGAATATCGAATTTCTAACAGGAAATCAAATAGATAATTTAGAAATACAGGACGGATATCTTTTAGATTGCTGGAATACTTTTAAAACAATCACTCTTTGTCTAACATGAATAACAGGAAGGGCTTATAACACCCTCCCCTCCCATTCGTCATAATCAGGGGGAAATTATGTCAAAGGGAGTGGTGACACATCCAAAACAACAAGACCGGATATTGAATGTATGCTTTTGTAACGTTGTATTAACAGTGCATTATGCGAGGAATGGGGCGTAACTTCCAATATCCTAAAAGGACATGAATCACTTGAGCAGTCAACTCCACTTGTAGCAAAGTGAAGACAAGCTGAGTCAGATTACCAGATGGACAAAGAGAAAAGAGAAAAGAGAAAAGAAACAAGAAAAGGCCGAAGAGGTTAATGAATGTAACCAAAGTAGTTGTAAGTTGTCTGATCAACCAAACTTGCCTAGTCAAGTTCATTAGAATACAGGAATCTTCAGGTAGGCAGACTCATGTGCTGTGCATATCTATCATACGTAAAGGCGGGAGAAATAGCTTAAGAGCAGGTGTGATTCTGAGAAGTTAAAAGAAAAGTGTTTAAAAGAGTCAACGCATACAAAGGCAGTTGACTTCCAGAGATGTGTATATACATGCTAAGTGTCTGTTAGCAATTATCAGACACATTTAATGCTAATAACTGAGAAATCGTATTCTTTTGCTACCATTTGAAAGTCTCAATTCTTTCGTTGACATAATATACGTTTACCCTTTTAAAATCCTACCTTTTTTAGGTAAATTATAATTTCAATTGAACAGGTGCTGCTTCATTACTGTTTGTCGTAAGATCATGGTTCATACTTCATTTTTTTTTTTTTTTTCACAAAGAGCAACCTTTCAAACGGTAACATTGACATTTCCCTATTATGTGCCTAAGGCGAGAAATTTTGAGAGATATCAGGATTTTTCTTAGATTTTTTCAAATTTTGAGCCTCCTGGCCCCTCTGTGTTAATGTACAGATCTCAAAATCAACTGAAAAATACTAGAGGGTATACTGAATGCGTGTACAAAATTTCAAGCTTCTATCTTGAATAGTAAGGACAAGAAAATATTTACAAATGAGCTTAGAGCATCTCCACAATGCCCCAGATGACCCGAAAAGACCCGGATGTAATATAAAAATTTCCTGAGACATCCCTATTTATCCTTGGGTCATGTTTTGTACCGCATCCTCTTCAGAATAGAATAGCCTTTCAAACGGTACCACTTATATGAGCCTATCATGTCCCTGAGGCGGGAAAAATTCAGGGAAATAGGGAATTTTGGTGGAAAAATAGTTTTTTAAAAACCTTTTTGTTCCCCCCCCCCCCCCCCACCTCTCTGTTACCACATAGATCTCAAAATCAACTGAAAAATACGTAGTGACATACTGAATGTGTGTACAAGATTTCAGGCTTCTATCTTAAAAAGTAAGGATCGGAAAAATATTTAGCAATGTGTTAAGGATATCCCAGATACCTACGCAAACAGGATCTCAGGGAAAATTTTCTTGAGACATCCCTATTTATCCTTGGGTCATAATTCATAAATTATTCTCTTTGCAATAGAACAGCCTTTCAAACAGTACCACTCACATGTCTCCATCATGTATCTGAGGCGGGAAAATCACGAAAAAGTTATATTTTGTTTAAAATTCCCTTTTTTTCTTTGTCCCCTCTGGACTCCCTCCTATGTTAACGCAGATATCTGCAAAAATCTGAAGAATACTTAGGGTTACACTGAATGTGTGTGCAAAATTTCAATCTTCTTGATGCAAAAGTAGGCCTCCAAAAATAATAAAAATAGGCCTAACGGAAAAATAAGTTGTGACGTCATCACCTTCTCTGTGTTGACGCAGAGAAACGTGAAACCATACATAACTTGTTCTACAATACCTCCGTAGTTGCAAAACACAAAAAACTCGATCTGCAAAGTTTCATTAGTACTTGTTTAATCGAGTAATGAAGATACTACCCTTTCGTAGTTATAACTAGGAAAGATCTGAAAAGGGTTAATTATTCACCGAAGTTTGTTTTCATTACAATACGAGGGCCATCCGGAAAGTGGTACCCGTTTGCGCCGCATGAAGCACTGACGACTCGGGGAGCCGCTGGGCAAGGTCAGACCGCGTCAGTGGCTTGTCTGCCTGCTCTGTGCGAGGTTGCGTGACGCTAGCAGTGCCTGTGCTCGTTTATAATGATTTAACGAATTGAGAACCCCGCCAGTTGTGAAGTGAGGGCCGTGATTAAATTTCTTAATGCACGAAACGTTCGACCTTATGAAATTCATCGCCAATTAAAGGAGGCATATGGAGACAATGTGATGGACGAGTCGTCTGTTCGGCGCTGGTGTCGCAACTTCAACCTGGGGAGGGGGAGTACTCACGACGAGGAGCGTTCAGGGAGACCATCTGTCATTACAGACGAACTGCTGAGGTCAGTAGACGAATGCGTGAGGAACGATCGGCGCGTCACAATTGATGAACTCTGTGAGCATTTTCCTAATGTGTCTCGAACAATTGTTCATGAAATTATCAAAGACCATCTGCATTATTCAAAAATCTGTGCAAGGTGGGTTCCTCGCATGCTCACAGATGAGCACAAAACCAAGCGTATGGCTGCAGCACTGACGTTTCGTGGCCGTTATTCCGATGAAGGAGACTCTTTCCTGAATTGCATCATTACAGGGGACGAAACATGGGTTTGTTATGCATTACCTGAGAGTAAACGACAGTCCATGGAATGGCATCACGCTCATTCACCAACCAAACCAAAAAAATTCAAGACTACATATCTCAATACGCTGGCGGCGGAGGACTATGACGCTGAAATACAAAAACTCGTCACACGGTATGACAAATGCCTCAGTTTGCTTGGTGAATATGTGGAGAAGTAGTGTAAAGTATGCTCTTTCCAATAAAAATGTGTATATTTGTTAATATGTACTACTGTGCCTTCATTGCACAAACGGGTGCCACTTTCCGGATGGCCATCGCATAAGTCTAACATTCTTTCTGTTACCATTTTTGTATTCTTCGCACTATATAAAGTTATCGTTCTTGTTTCATTGTTATTGTTTTAAAATCCCATTCTCTCATCACTACTTTGTATTGTAATTAACATAAAGTTCATGATGAACAAACTACCCACTTGACAGAGGATGCAATTTCCTTTCCCTCCCCCAAGTTTGAAATTTCTGTAAATAGTGTAATAACTTATCAACGAAAAATGTGAAAATCCAGGTGCTTACACTTGGAGCAGTGGAGGCTCGTAACTAAATACAGCATGATTTATGTAGCTCAGAATAAAGTAAAATTTTCTTTTAGGCTTCCAACTGTATGATTTTATGATAGTTTGTATAACTAATAGGATATTGACATGTATTGGGTTCTTGAAATATTGCAAAGAGTATTAAATTCAACGTGATTTGTACTTAATTGGATCAAAAGATCCAAAATGTTTCAATTAAAAATTTTCTTGTACGTCTTATATCAGGAGAACTGCATATAGTGTAGCCAAACTTAAACTATCATTTAACTCAGTATGATGTGCTTATTCCGTAGAAAATGCGAAAATTCGATTTCAGGGCGTTCAAAAATTTTGTGGCCGCTGATCCAAGATCCAATGTATTTCATTCAGTCAAAATTTTTCGTGTACGCCTTATGTCTGGAGAACTACATATAGTGTAGCCAAACCCAAATTATCACTTAACCCAGTATGATGTGCTTATTCCATAGAAAATACGGAACCTCGATTTAGGGGCCATTCAAAAAATTTTGTGACTTCTGATTCAAAAACTAATTATTGGCCAAAATCGCAATCTTTTGATCCATTTTTTTTATTAAGATTGTATAATTATTAAGATTGTATTAAGATTGTATTAAGATTGTATTTTTTATTAAGATTGTATTTGCGTTAATTATTAAGTTTCTATAATTTGGGCTTATTTCGGGCTCATTTGATTGTCTCTCGAGCTCGATCCGGGCTCAGTCCTAAAGTCTAAAACATATTTCGTACTCGGATCGACCCTCACATTATAAAATCACGGACCGGGACAGGTTCGGGCTAAAAATTCCGGCCCGTGCAGACCTCTAACAGTGGGACATAATAATTTGAAGCTGAAGGGAACAGATAAAAATTCGAGTTATCGACTTTCTCGAGTAATCACGATTAGAATTATGAAGGTGGGTGCAACAAAAATTCGAGATATCGAGGTTCCGTGTTCCTCATTAAAAGTAACTACGTATATAACCTCTAGAACTCGAAGTTTTGTTCATTCAATCTCCATAACTCGAAGTTTTATTCATTTAACCTCTATAACTCGAAGTTTTATTCATTCAATCTCTATAACTCGAAGTTTTATTCATTCAACCTCTATAACTCGAAGTTTTATTCTTTCAACCTCTATAACTCAGTTTTATTCATTCGAACTCTGTAACTCGATGTTTTACTTTTTAACCTCTATAACTCAGTTTTATTCATTCAACCTCTATAACTCGAAATTTTATGCTTTCAATCTCTATAACTCGAAGTTTTATTCATTCAACCTCTATAACTCGAAGTTTTATTCTTTCAACTTCTATAACTCGAAGTTTTATTTTTTCAACTTCTATAACTCGAAGTTTTATTCATTCAACCTCTATAACTCGAAGTTTTATGCTTTGAACCTCTATATAACTAGAAGTTTTATTCATTCAAACTCTATAACTCGAAGTTTTATTTATTCAACCTCTATAACTCGAAGTTTTATTCATTCAACTTCTATAACTCGAAGTTTTATTCATTCAACCTCTATAACTGGAAGTTGTGGAAGTTCTTTAAATTAAATTAGATGTTTAGTAAAAATAAAATACTAGAAATAAGTAAAACTCAAATACAATACACATTAGCAATAATGAGACCGGACCAGCAACAATGACAATTACGTAAAAGCATAGAGGTATAGCTTCGAGTTATCGAATTCGTATCGAGAGAAATTCGAATTATTGAGGTAAACTTCGACTCGTAGATGTTCGCGGATACGAAAGTACGAGTTACTGATGAAAGTACGAGGTTTTTAAATATGATTATGAAACCCTTAAAATTCGACTTATCGAGGTTGTAATTTTTATATATTCGACTGCCAGAGGTTATTTTAATATTGAGTGTTTCGGTGAGGTCAGCGGAATGTGAAAAAATCGAGTTATCGAGGTTCGAGTTATCGAATTGTATTTTGTTTTTATGTATTTTATGCTAATTTTTTGCAACCCCGTGCAAATGTACGTGCTGCACATATGGTAAAACGTCTCTGAGACTAATTATACCGTCTTTTGAGACAAACATTTCAGTAAGAATATTTTAAAAATAAATTATTTAAAAACTTGTGTTAGAAAGCCAGACAGGAAATTTAGTGTTATTTAATCAGAGTGAGCAGTTAAAGGACTGGATAATATGCAAGGGAGATCTCTGGATATGTGAACGACAGTTATCTGCGTGTACAGTATTGCCTTGAAGGCAATTAATGATGCTTCCTGTTTATTCTATGTTAACGTTTCTACGTCATTATATACCCAGAAGTGTGATGTTTACCCTTATGTTTTTTTCATTTATTTAAAAGAATTTTACCAAAAAAAAAAAAAAACTGACGTGGTTAACTGGATTAGTTGTGTTTACGTTATCCGAGACAGGCGCCCTTCGGTAACTCCCTTAATTGTCATGCTAATTTGTAATTTCCTTCATTTGCTGTATTATCGGGCACACCCACTTTCCTTCGTTGACGTCACTCGTCTAACAAATCATTGGGTCGATAGCTGTATCGTTCGATCTTATTGGAAGAGGCGACAGTAATATTAGTTAAGTAGATTTTCTTTCATAAAAAAAAAAAGCATCTAAACTGTATTACTTTCATTAATTCCATTGCCTTGAATGTAAGTTATGGAAAAAAACAAAATGAAAGGTATCCTACGTATATTTAATTTGAAAATGCAGTTTTGGATAATAGGGGACACGATGGCTTAGTGGCATGTTGCTTTGCTCTGAGGTGACGAAACCTTGGTTTGATTCTCTTACTTCTCAAAAAGTATACTTTGTGTACACAGAGAAAAATCCGTTCTCCGGACAACGGTATATTGTACGTACAAATATACGGTATTTTCTTGCTTACTATAGAAATCAGTACGGAGCATATGTTATCCGTATGCTACATAGGCACTGCCCTTAGATGTTACATCATTCCGTTGCAGGATGTCTGACATCTAACAGTTTTCCGTATATCACATACATATACTTATGTTTCCTTCGTCAGCTGTATGTTATATACGTCGATTTGTATGTGAGATCCTGACCGCTTATATTGGTTCATACGGAAAGTACGTATAGATGAAACACTTATACGGAAAGTATTATAAAACATGCGTTTTCAGTTATACGTATGCTGTACGTTTAAGTCCAAAAACTACAGTAATTACGCATGTAACTTACCTCTTTAAGTACGCCACCTACATTTTTTTCTCAGTGTAAGCTGAAGAGGAGGCGTTTAATTAGGTCCTACTAAATTATAAACACGTACACTGATTGATGTAGTTGAAATTCTAAATGCACTATACTTATTCATCTGTGTCGTTATCTATAATCTTATCTAATACTTTCTGATCTAATCTCATTCTTTATTAGACTTCCTTCCTTAATGCCTAATACACTATTAGGCACTAATACACTATTAATTCGTATTAGCTCATCATCAATCTTCAATTTAGCCTAATGTTATTATTCAAATTAACCCGTGATGTTATTGGAGCGAAGCTCGTCGTTACTCAACTTAGGCGTTCGTTTATCCGGATACTGCTCCGTTATGCCTGAACCGTTCGAAAGAGGCCCCATAACGGCGAAATTAAAATGCCGCTAATTTTACAGTAATTATATGATATCTTCAAATAGATAAAAGATAATCGAAAAGTGGAACAAGAACTCGCTAGACAATATTGTTTTACATGAGATACCGTTATCACGACTCACTTATCTGCTTTCGATTTCCAGCCATTTAGAAAATAGGCATTTATTTTCGCGTTTATAAAAATGGCTGCAAACGGAAAGCTATTAGGTCACTCGTGATAACGGTACCTCATGCAAAATAATGTTGTCTAGCGCGCTCTTGTTCCACATTTCGATTATCTTTTATCTATTTGAAGATATCGCATAATTACTGTCAAATTAGCAGTATTTTAATTTCGCAGTTATTAGGCCTCTTAACCAAATTTGACATAGTGATTTGAGACCATGTGCTGAGTGTCGTAATGGCTTACATGTCCTGATCGGACATCTCATTGAGGAATAGTCACCGAGAAACGGGATGATCACAGTCTTAAAACTTGGAAAAGTATTTGGCGCGCGAATTCTGATCGTAAACAATGGGAAATGGATTGTCAGCATTAGAAATAGGGTAAAGCCCTATTCGTTTTGTTCTGCGAACACAATTTTTCTAAACCATTATGATTTTCGCTGATATGACTAGTTCAACTGTTTGCATATCGAGTTTGTTCACGAAAACAATTGATACACTAAAAAAAAAAAGTATGAATAGCCAATAATGGTTGATTGCTTTGCTTCAAATTTGCAATTATTGCATATCTAGTACCTTAAAATCTTTATAAATTAAATTTTTGCTGATCATAATTGAATGAATCATCTTACTAAATAGTACAAACCTCCATGTGCTATTTTATAAAACATTTTATGGTCATACTCGTCTTTACTACCTACCAGCAGACCCTAGACTTTCGAAGGCTTGTGGTTTGCAAGTATGGTGTCGGTGGGATTTTCGTACTTCTTCCAACTTTTTTTTATCCGATACTTTTGCTAATATTCACTTCCGCACAGAGCCGTGCCATGGAAAATCAGCGCCTGGGGCGAGAGTATACGGCGGCGCCCCCACACATAAATATTGCAAGCAATTTTTTTCTTCTTTTTTTATTTTTTGTCCCGAATTTTTCGCCCCCTAACTTTGGCGCCCGGGGCCGTCGCCCCACTCGCCCCTTCCCCCACGGCACGGCCGTGCTTCCACAAATTGTTTCTGTCCTACAGCGTACAGGGTATAGCTGCGTAATATTGGAATAAAGATTTATCTTCTATCGAAAATATGTGGAATTTATTAGAAAATTTAGGGCACATTCTAGCTACTGGAAGACGCGTTAATCCTTTTTTTTTTTTTTTTTTTGTTCCTAACAAATCATTTCGATTTCTTTAAAAATGACTTACTTTCTTTTTTTATGTTAATACGAGTTTATGTTAAAGGAATAGCCGTTCTAATTCAGGTTATGGACTTTAAAAAATATCTTGTAAATACTGTCTTAAAAGTGTGTTTTACATAGTTTAAACTTGTACAGTTTCTGTAACAATACTGCTTGAGAGGTATAAATTAACACTAACGCCATCTACACTACCATTTTGTTAAATACTTGAAAACTGCGCACCACTATCAAAATAGCGTTGCATATTTTGGTAATTTGTGGTACAGTCCACTGTTGCCACACTTGGTACAATTGTACCAAATTCAGCCCTTTTTGTCATTCATCGGCCCGTTGGTACCACGCTGGCATTTTCAGCCCCTTTTGTGAAAAAGTTGGTACAATTCTACCAAATTCAGCACCATTTAACAAATACTTGTAACATTTTCAAGAGTATCAGTAAGACTTTTCCTACATCTCACGTTACTCATACTGTGTGATGTCATGAGGAGCGAACTCAGAGATGATTGTTTTTCGTTTTATATATATTTTTTCGTATATGACCATAATACCGTTTTGGTTTATTGGTCACTTTGAAATAGAGGCGCTTTTGGTTTCTTTACAATACATACCGAAGACGATAACTGTTTTCTCTTTTAATTTGTGACCTCTGTCCTACTTCCTACGTGCGAGAAAAGTTTCATCTACTTCACGGTTGTTTGGGGCCCTTCCAGTGGTAAAGATCTGGAGTAAAACGAGTTAAAAAGTGTTATCATGAGGCACAGCACAATTGCCACGTACTGCGGCTACACAGAACCAAGCACAAATACCAAAGGTTGGGCAAACCGTGCAACTGCCCGGGACGCTAACGTCAGGGGGCACCCAAACGAGCACTCCAAAATAAATTTTCGAACGTATTTTCTAACATCACTGTAATAAAATGTAAAGTATATGCTAGGACTAGGTGAGGGGGAAAGACTCAGTGGCAGGGTGAAAATTTTGCCTTTGTCTGCTCCTGGCGTTGACTGAGATGACGTAGTGTTAAATGGATGAGGACAATGCTGACCTATTTAGGCTCTAATCTCAACATTATTGGAGAGTAATAACTAACTGATCTTCTTACATACCGATTGCAATATTACTTGCAGTATTTTCGTAGACGTAATAACTTTTTTTTTTGCAGTTAGCGAATTTTTAGCCGTTTTAGCGGGAAGAAAAATCTCATGTTGGCAAAACTAGCCAAATGTGGGATGTGGCGCGTACGTGTAAGTTGCAAATGGTCATACATTGACCTATTAAATGGGTGAGGGGGCACCACTTGGGATTTTGCCTAGGGGCGTCTCATAGACCATTGTTACGCCACTGGGTCCTCCTATTTGGATGTTAAAAAAATTATAAAGGGCACCTTCTTGATTTGAACTCTTGGAAGAGGGTGGTGGTGGAGTGTTCTAGAACTTTATCTCTTTCAGTTTCGTGCTATAGAGCTATGTTTTACACTGGTATAAAGTAATGAATTCAGCCCTTTTTGTCTGAATTTGGTACTATTTTTCAGCCCACTCCAGAGCTAGGACTGTGGCAACACTGGTACAGTCAGAGCCGGATCTACCATATGTGTAACACGTGTATTTGCACGGGACGACAAGTTTCTAGGGGCACCAAAATCTGTCATAACTATATTATTTAAAATAAATTTTTCTTGTTGGAAACAGACTTCATGATGATGGTAGTTAAATTTATTAAGCTGACCTTCTATTTGAATACTACATTAATAAATCATGTTTAGGTCGCACTTATTTAAGGTCACATGGAGAATTCTAAAACAAATGGTCAAACAAATCCTAGCATGAATTGCTTGATTGTTGTCAAATCCAAGAACTAAATTCTCGAACCGTAGCGAACATCTGTTCTATTTAGTTAGTTATCACAGTTTTGATACGAAAACTAGTCTTGGGTTTATCAGAAACAAGTTTCTTATCATGTCAGGTGGAAACAAGATTTTTTTAAAAAATAACAGATGTAGAAGGAAAATTAAGAAGTAAATATTTAAAAAAAGCTAGTTGCAATGTAACTGCAAACTGATATATTGACATTGAAGCTCAATATTGAATTCTATAAAAAGGATTACGATACGACACAACGAGGTTGTATTTGTAGTGTTGAGGCCGTTCTGAGTGCGAGTGATTTCCCCTCCCTTTCGTTGTTCATGCTGGGATGGCATACTTAAAATCGTGGCTTTTAAGATTTGTTCTTTCTGGAGAAGGGGCAACAAATCATATCATTCAACGGGGCGGCAAATTGCTTAGAGTCGGCTCTGGATACAGTATCATGAAGACATTTGCCTGGTGGAATTGAAGGAAATTCATGGAAAGAACATAGGGTATCCTATCTCTGAATTCGAACCTGTTACTTCCCGATTGCATTCGTCTCACATACCTAAACTCTTACTTTCAGAAGAGAATCAATTGATACTATTATCCAGATGTCCCAGCATATACTTATAGAATTTCGCTGAGATAGGCTTCTATACAGCACACCTGAGTTCCCAATGAGTATACCTTAGAAAGTAGTATACATACTTACACGACCATGGAGAGTTCCTGTCCTTGACTAAGGAAGTTATAATGAATGAAATTCCCTTTGAGATCAATTTGGAATGCAGGCCACGTATGAATTGTATTCTGCGCATTTTGTACATATACAATTGGTATTCTGTTCATGTGTTGTGGTTACCTTTCTCGCCGCTAGGGGGTCCAATTGAATAGGTCATCAACTGTTACATTGTGTTGACTAACTTACCGGTGATATATGATGAAAAAGAAAAGTAATCATGAATTACTTTTCTCTCTCTTGTCGTTTTTTGCGAGTCGATAATTTCATCTAGTGTTTGTAGGCCATGGCAGTTAGGTATTCACAGAGAAAAATTGTCTGTCCTACTTGCAACCAAACCAAGCATTAAATCTTCCGCTAGCTCTGGCTTCTTTTTCTTACAGCTGCATACGTGGTGAGAAAACCCTAACCAGTTCCCAAACGTGTTAACATTTCCACCTTTCAGATTGCAAACAGTGCAAGGTTCTTCACGAGAAGTAATAATGATTAAAAAAAAAAAAAAAGTAATAGAAAAAGAAAAAGAAATATGAACCTCTTCAGGGAATAAGTACTTTGTTAGTGGCCATAATGAAAAGCTAACACGAAATAACTCATCAGTTTCAACACGTGTCCGGCGAGAAAAAATAGGAAAAATACGAGGAGTGATCAAAAAGTAAGGTTACAAATCTCGCAGTGAAACATGTTTATGTTATTTCATACAACCAATACAGCCAACAAGTTATTTTTAGGTTACACCGTACATTAGGTTATAACCGTACACATTAGGTTTTTTTTTTGACATAATCTCCATATGGGTTGAGGCACTTGCCATACTGTGGGATGTATTTGTATATTCCCTCCTGGTAAAAAAAAAAAAAAAAAAAAAAAATCCTGTCTTTGCGTATTCTGCCACGTTGTCACGAAGTGTTACACTTCCTTGTATGAAACAAAGCGATGGCCTCTTAGATGAATCTTCAAGTGTGGGAACAGGTGAAAGTCGCTTGGAGCGAGGTCCGAGCTGTAGGAAGGATGGTGGACGACGTTCCAATGAAACTGCTTCAACAGCGTAGTGGTCTTCTGAGCTGTATGCGGGCGCTGATGAGACATTACAATCTCTCCGTAAACCTTTACCAGCTGCCGGTGAATTTCAGCCGCGGTTACATGTTTCGCCCACAGAAATCAAATAACTAAGCGGACTTCTTCGTGAGACCAGTTTTAAGAAAGTAGTCGGCATTTGTGTTTACGTACAACTAGCGCTGAAGGTGGCTATAGTGCGTCCAGTAAGAGAACGTCTCTGACAGATCGCAGTGACATTGCCACTACTCGCGTGTCAAGTTTTTTTTCGGTGCAACTGTAGTGGCAATTTAATTAATGGTATAAGACAGAGTGATCGTGGTTAGTAACACTGGTATCAAAGTAGGGGCTGCAATGTCCCACCGCATGTGGTAAGAAACGTCAGAGACCATCTCTTGTTGGCCGTGCTATAAAACTCTGCATAGTTGCCAACTTGATGGATTAAAATTACTGGACACACGTCATCCCTGTATAATTGACGAAACCCCAGAAATATTGGCCTTATAACCAGAGCCGGATCCAGGATTGTCTAAGGAGGGTGCACCAATAATTACCAAAATAACCAATCATACTGAAACTCTTCAAAGTGGCATGTGACAATATTCATTATCCCTGACAACACTGAAACGTAAAACGGGGAGGGGGGAGTATTTTAAAGAGGGTCGCAAGTGCTATGCAAGAAAAAATATTCTTCTCTCCTCCTGACTTCTGTTTTTTGTTCCCTACTTGATAAATGTTATATTGTTTTGCTTGATGAATCCCTTTCCCTCAACCTTTAGAAAATCGACTTAAGCTATTGTTTTTTTGCAAAGCTTTGCTTTCTTTTAAAGCCCAAACGGAAACATGATGGCAGAAAGCGTCAGAATGTGTTGCTATTTTCACTGTTAGCTTCTCATTTTAGATAGTGTATATTTATAACGAATACGGGTGCACGTGCACCTTTGCAACCCCCTAAATCCGGCCCTGCTTCTAACCTTAATTTCTGATCCTTCCTCGTATATACAGGTTATGTATGTTTATATCCCGAGGCGGAGATACAGATTAATAACATTAAACTTATACGTAAAATTGTGTAAATATTCACTATTTCAATCATTCTCTCTTTATTCAAATAACTAGTTTCATAAATGTTCGTTATTTCAATTACTCTGCGAAATGTGTGTTAATCAATTATTTATTCATAGTATTACTCATTGTTCAAATAGTTACCCATACAGTTATTGTTTACTTGAATAAATGTTTGCGCTATTTTTCTCTATTCAGAATTATTCGTTAATAATAAAAAGCATTCCAATAATTAATACTTATTGAAATAATTATTGCTTTTCAAATATATTTGCTGAATTATTACGAACGAATTTATTTTCAAATAAACTCCATGGTTCTGGATAATCACAATAACATTTTAAAACATTTCTGACCAGAACAAAATGAATATGCTAACTAACGGCTGAGGAAGATATAAGATTTGCTGTCATCTGTCTTTTCTCAATGTCTGATGAAGAGGACGTTAGGTCCTTGAAACTGTAACAAAAATCGTATAGTTATTAAATAATTCATTTTGTTCTGGTTAGAAATGTTTTAGAATTTGTTTTTAAAATATTCGGAACATTCATTATTTTTTTAACAATATATACATTCTATTATTTCTGCAAATGCCGGCAATCGAGAACATTATTAAGATTCCATTATACATTGTTGAATCATTGTTTGGAATAGAATTTAAACATATTTTATTGTTATTTGACGTTAAATATGCACACCATTGAATTTTTCAATTTAAATATATAATTATAACGTCAAAAAAAACTATTGTCCAGGAACTGTTATATATAAAACAATTCTTCTCAGAGTATAAACACCTCATCCAGTTCCTTGCCAGGTGGTAAAGTGCCAAGGACCGACGAGACGTTACCACGCTGGATAGAAATGGGTATTTATTTGTCATCCAGAGAGTTATACGTTAATTGTTGACACAATTGTACATAATTCCACCACTTACTTATTAGAGCAAAAGATCTTATATATTTCGGGCAAAAATTTTCTTGTAGAACTTATATCTGGAGAACTACATACAGTGTAGCCAAACCAAAACTATCACTTAACTTACTATGATGTGCTCATTCGGTAAAAAAAAAAAAAAAAAAATCGAAAACTCGACTTAGGGGCCGTTCAAAAAGTTTGTGGCTCGAGATCCAAAAATGCATCAAAAGATCCGATATATTCCAGTCACACATTTTCTTGTACGCCTTATATCTTGAGAACTACATATAGTGTAGCCAAACAGAAATTATCACTTAACACAATATGATGTTTTATTTCCGAAAAAAAAGGAAAGAAAAATTAAAAAAGAGCGAAAATTCGATTTAGGGGCCGTTCAGAAATTTTGTAGCCCCTCATCCAAAAACTACTTATTGGCCAAGATCCCAATCTTTTGATAGATTTTTTGGATCATTCCCACAACTCTTGGCCAAGATCGCAATCTCTTTATCCATTTTTTGGATCTATTTTTTTTTTTTTAACATTTGAGTATATTATTGAAGTAATTATTTGAGGAACTTTGTTCAAGAAAATGATACTTTCCGAAAAATATCTTATTTGAATATTTGACTCTCGAATTAACAGCACTAAAGCCCCCAGATTCCAAAAATTGGTAAACGGAGGAACAAGTCTGAGATTGCTGGGCAGACAAGTTATGGATTATTTACGAGTAAAGTGGCTTTGCGTAGCATAGTCGCTAACGCCCTCGCCTTTGGTGCGAACGGTCTTTCAATGAATGTTTGCAGAATTGTACGTAGTAGTCTTAGAGTTACCCACGAGACAAGATAGGAAACGAGAATTACTTTTTTTTTTTTTTTTTTTTCAAATTCGAGAGAATATGAGAAATTACTCAGGTTTTGTGGGCAACAAGAGTAGCCTGTATCTAAGTCTTAGATATCAAACACGGTTTTAGTGTACCATGACACATAATATAAATACTCCAAATTGAGGAGGGCGGATTTTAGGATTAAGATGTTTCGGCTTTCGGCATCTAAGGCCATTTAGCCCGTCATGTATGTGATGGATGACTTCCCACGGCGAGCATATTATCCGGGGAAAGAGAAGGAAGAAAGGATTGGGGAAGGAAGGTACTGTCTAGCACCTGTAAGTTAGGTACACACGGAAAAGAAAGTATTTGACAGTTGACAAATTTTCTTTTGCCAATAACTCGAGAACAAATTAATTAATTTTGATGTTTTTATTGTTATCCTTAGAATAGTTATAATTTGATACCTTGCTAAAATCGATACTCTAATAGGTTAATTTATGGTTGAGTTATAATCAAAAGAAATGTTGTCAACTGAAAAATACTTTCTTTCGTGACTGTACCACAACGGCATTTGCCTGGTTTGAATGAGGAAAATCCAGGGAAACCTCATTCAGGGTGGCTGGCCTGAAAAAGCGTTTTACACATTCTCGACCGAGTGTCCGCACCGGGAATTGAACCCGAGACCACTAGCACCGAAGACGAATACGTTAGCGACTACGCTACGCGGGGCCGCCATTACAAATTGATAAATTGATCATATGAACACAATATTTGGACATATAGGGCTACTTTACACCAGTGCTATTCAACCGCGGGTAGACGTACCCCTGAAGGTACGCGAAGATGTTTTTGAGGGTACGTAATCCTAAAATAGGCATATTTTCAATATTTATTGAACGATCGGGAGCGCGGTGGCTCAGTGGTAGAGCGTTCACCTCCCGTGCTTGGGGTCTCTGGTTCAATCCCAGCTAACGCTGTGTGGATTTTGTGGTGGACAAACACCATGCTCGTGGGTTTGCTCGGGGTTCTCCCGTTCCCTCCCACTTTCTTCATCGTTTCTCATAATCACCGTATCTCTTAGCCTAACTGGCATAACCATGGAACGTAAAACTCAAAGATTTAATTTCATTTTTCATTTATTGAAAGATCATAATTGGAGAAAATTCCCTTCAGTAGAACTAGATGGCTCCCATATGTTTTGAAATTTCCGATGTTATTTGTTTTTGGATTTGCACTTTATCTCCCTGTAAATAGTCTTTTGCTTGCCACAGTGATTGCCCTTTTGTTGGGTCTCTATTTGTCCCCCTTTTTAATCAACAGAACTCGTGCATTAAGTTTAATAAGTTCATTTCGATTTAGTTTCTTTTTAAACAATTTCAGGGGTACACAATTGGATGGAGAACTGTGTCCAGGAGTTCGTAAGAGAAAAAGGTTGAATAGTACTGCTCTATACAATATACTCTAATAATGCATTTTGCTGAAATTGAAGCATAGCCTCCCTTCATTTTTATCATAGAAAAACATCTCTCGAATATCAAGAAAGAAGCATTTTGTCTAACATTCGCTCTCTATTTGTTATACTGTGCTCGATTAGTTGCTTAGTTTGAAATTTAACATCCTTCTTCAACTCTTATGCCACTCTAGATGTGGGATCCGAATCAGAGGAACTTCCACTAGAAATCAAGCCGGTGTATCTTGCACCAAAGTCGGTGAAGCAATTCATTTAGCCATATTGCGCTTGAATTGTCCTATTCAAAAGCACAATACTTTAAATCTGTAATGTATGTAAGCTTTCAAGCGATATACAGGGTATTAATGAACTTCGTATCATAAATTTAGGAAGTGATTCCTTATGTCTAATGAAAAGGAAAAAGTTCTAACAAATATAACTCGGGAAACGCCTCCTTTCAGAGTTAAAAACAGCAGAAAATGCGATACATCATCTTTTGCAGCGCCTTAGCTTGACGATTATGGAATCTCTTGCAAGTGATTCAAGATATAGAGGAACTTATATCCGCTCTATTGATATTTTACAATTTCCCGATACCTGCGTAACGAATTATATAAAATAAATTGGAGTACGAACATCCACTTTAAGAATTAATTGAATGCTCGCTGCTTGGGTACCAGAGGATTGCCAAATATGAATATTGTAATACCCTACACGTTGTCTATATATGTAAACGCCAATAGGTGTGGCTTATTTGTAAACAAAACCACAAACTTTCTTACTACAACTACTACAAGAAGCAGACGACAGGGATCATCATTATCATCAGGTTATGTGAGAGAAGAGGAACATTAGAGCTACCGTAACCCAGAAGAGAGTATAAGACACCATGTAAAGTCTCCATCGACACCACTTTCTGCTCTCGTAGTTTACCTGCAGCTCTGAGAGATCCTAATCTTAACCACATAGCTTCCTTGGAGCTTTGCGGAACACTAACCTCTCTTTGCTTGCTTGGAGCACTGAGAATTTCTAAATCTCTTCCATTTAGCTTGCCTGGAGCTCTATGGAATCCTTCCCTTCCTTGCATGGGCCTTGGGATACCTATTTTTATAAAAATTGCTTATAGAATTTTGTATTGGTCTTCGGACCACACTTATAGTGGTTTTGTTTTATATTGTATATAACAGGAATTTTATAATAAAAATGTCGTTGGAGAAAACCGAATCCCTTACCAAGGCAATTTTACAATATTCACATAGACACGGCACGCACTAATTTCTGTGTCATTCCTTGTATCGCTTGCTAGATTTTCAAGCCAGGCATTTTAAAACGCAAATTTTCGTGTTTTCGGCGATTTATAACTTTGAAAGGAAGCGCTTTCCAACCCATTTTGATTAGGATTGTTCCTTCATTTGATATAAAATATTTTCTCCCAAATTTAGGACACAAAGTTTGTTAATACCCTGTTATAGAGATGCAAAAATAAAAAAGTACAGTGCCGCATTAAAGAGAAATCAATAATTTTCTTTTTCTTTCTTTAAGAACACAAAAGAGTTAAAAGGATCAAACAGTGTCTGATATCATTTGCGGTTTCCTTGGCAACCTGAAAGAGTTTGGTGATAAAAATAACGACAAGGCATCTTAGCATTTACGAGTTGTTTGAGGATGCGTAAAAACGTGGGTGTTAAATGTCTGCAGAAGTTTGCACTCAACCCATTTGATGGAGTTTTAAAAGTTCTCTTAACGAGGCGGTGCGTCTTGCACAGTAGCGGCTACAGGTATCAACTGTCGCGGTGACATCTTAACAGGTAGCTGGTCTCTTTTTTTCTGCATATTTTTATTGCCTCGTATGCGAAACAAGCACAGTGTTGCTAACTGCTACTATATATTTAATTAGCAGGCACATGTATGAATAAGCGCACCTTCTTAAAATTATATGTTTTAAAGAGGCTTATTAGTGTTTTCTGAATTTACCCTGGGAGGGGGGTAAAAGTCCAGGATGTTTAATGGATAATAGTTACTTTGAACTTACAATATTTATCATAATATGCTTAAACTTGTCTACACTTACTTTAAGATAGAATGACCATATTTATACTAGTGGTGGGCACAAAAACGGTTTTTCGGTTTTCAGGAAAACCAAAACCGGTTTTTGAACATTTTCAAAAAACCGGTTCGGTTCTTCAATGAAACATGTTCGGTTTTCACCGAAACCGGTTATCTGTTTTCTCCAAAACCGGTTCGATTTTCATCTGATCCGGTATTGATTTTCTTCAGAACTGTGTCGTTGTTCTGCGGAAACCAATTCCTTTTTTACACAAATAGCTTTATGTATTTTCCAAAGGTTTTCACCGAAACCAATTTCGATTAAAACCGAACCGGTTTTGGAGAAAACTGAAATGTCGGTTTTTCTAGAAGCCAGTTTTGCCCATCCCTAATTTATACAAGTTAGTAATTTTTTTTAGTTGGGATTAATTGCAGAAAACGAACTATATTCTTTTAAAACTATAGAAACATTGGTATTTAAGATTAGGATTTCAATTTCTGGGCTTTCGGCATCTAAGGCCATTTAGCCCGTCACGTTTGAGGGATGACGTGCCTCGGGAAGCACACTATCCGGGGAAAGGGAAGGAAGGAAGCAGCCTGGGACCTATAAGTTAGGTATCATCCCGGCGTGTCTGGTGTGAATGAGGAAAATCCAGGCAAACCTCATTCAGGATGGCTGGCTTGAAAAGGCTTCTTACACTGTTTCGACCTAGTGCTCCCACCAGGAGTCGAACCCAGTACCGCTAGCACTGAAGGCGAGAGCGTTAGGGATTATGCTATGCGGAGACACTATAGAAGCATTGAGTGTTCTAAGTTATTTCCGGGGGCACGGTGGCTCAGTAGTACAGCGCTTTCCTCTGGTGCATGTGGTCTCTGGTTCGATCCCCGTTCAGATAAGTTTGTGGTGGACAACATCGTGTCCGTAGTTTTTCTCCGGGTACTCCCGTTTCCTCCCATATTCTCATTCCACCAATTCTTCCATCATTGTTCACTTGCCTTAATCATCGTTTTCCTTAGCTTAAAAGGCATTATCTGGTAGATTAAAGATTTCATTTACAGTTTTTTTCTAAATTATTCCCTATAATCAATTATAATCAGTCGTGGGCAATGCTTTGTGATAGGCTTAGTTTCATTTCTTCAGTTTACCCTACCAACGAAACTGCTTTCTCCGTTTTTGACCATTTTATAAAACTATTGTTTTTCGATTACTTGTTTACAGTTATTATTTTTAACTTGTTGTTATAAGATGTTTTCATAGTTCACGAGTTCTTGAAGTCTCTCGCAGTTATTAAATGAAAATCACGAAGCTTTCCTGGATGTTATACTGCACATGACAACTCCAGAGTATTTTTGGTTGCATAAGGGGATAGGATATAGTTTTAAAAATAACAAGAATTTTAGGAATGATCAAAAAAGCTTGCGATCTTGGCCAAAAATCTTAGAAATAAAAGCAAAAAATGCATCAAAAAATTGCGATCTTGGTCAATTATTAATTTTTGGATCAGGGGCCACAAAATTTTCAGCGGCCTCTAAATCGATTTTTTTTTAAACGGAATAAGGACATTATACTGAGTTAAGTGATAGTTTGGCTTTGGCTACGCTATGTGAAGTCCTCCAAATATAAGGCTTACAAGAAAATTTTAGATTGAAATATATTTGATTTTTTGATCCAGTAACTAATTTTACAGTAAAATGATAAAATGAAATAAAATCTTTCACTTTAACGGCATATGATTATGCCCTGTAGACTAAGGGAGACGGATGATTAATTGAAGGGAATGATGATGGAAAAATTGATGGAATGAGATTGTGGAAGGAAACGCGGGTACCACGGACACGATATTCTTCACCATGAACTTACTTGCCCAAGGGTCGAACCAGGGACCTCACGGATCAAAGATAAGTGGTCTACTACTGAGCCACGATATCCCCCGGTAAAACGATAACCTAAAGTGAAAATTATTTGAAAATATTGTATTTTATTTAATATTTCGGATTGTACAACTTTTTTTTTTTTAGTTTGACGCCTCACAGTTATGACCGAGCCTAAGAAAGACAATGAATGATAATGGTGGAATGACAAAAGTGGGAGTAATCCCGAGAAAAAAAAAAGCACGACACGGTGTTTGTCCACCACGAAGTCGACGTGGTGAAAGCTTGGATTGAACCATTAATCCAACGCGCCAGAGGTGAATGCTCTATCCCTGCGTCACCAGGGTCCCTGTAAAACGTTTTTCAAAGCTCAAGTTCATTTGTAAATGCGTGAAACTAAACATGCAAGCAAAACCTAACGCAATCATTCAAGATTTTAATCATAAAAAGTAAGATAGTGACCTCATAAAAAGTAATGTAAAAGTTAAACATTCTTGTCAGTGAAACACGCGGGGGGGGGGAGCACGGTGGTTTAGTGGTACAGTGCTTACCTCTAGTGCATGTGGTCCCTGGTTCAACCCCTGGCCAAATAAGTATGTGGTGGACAACATCGTATCCGTGGGTTTTCTGGTAGCACCTCCTTTTCCTCCCACATCATCATTCCACCCGTTCGTCCACCACCATTTACTTGCCTTAATCATCCGTCTCCCTAGCCTAATGAGTATAATCGTGGGACATTAAATTGAAATAGCCTAATATTTCGTTTTCTATGTCTAGCTTAATAATGGTTTTATTTCAATAAGTTATCAGTACCATCCTAATGCATGGCGTGATTATTATACAGTGTATTTTGCCATTATCAAAAATATCGTTTTCCCCGATTTTCTCGTAAACTGTGCATGAGAATCTATACACACCCACTTTATTTTGTTCAGCTTCACGAGATTTATTGATTTGTAGATATCCAATCCTTGAAATTCTAATAATATCGTAAAATTATTCCTATTTTAGTATTTATTATTGTTTGGTACAGTTGCATGTAATGTAGTATGCTACACTTTGTATATTTCTTCCGTAGTGACCGATACGTTGTGAATGAGTTTTTTTTTTTTTTAATATGTAATGATTATTAGAAATTGGAAATAACACTTCCAGTCATTTACATAAAACATTTGAGGCGCTTAGTATCAAAAGCCATTTTTTTTTTTTTTTTTTTTTTACAGAAATTGAGTTATATATCGCTTGTTATACGTTTGATCTAAAGGAATTCCATGGAAACAGAGTTTTGTTCTAAAGCTTAATATTTCATACTAAAAAAACTAGTTCAAATATGGGACTTTGTACGCATGCGTATGGAGCTTCACTGCACATTTTGCGAGGTTACTCGAAACTAAGTGAAATGGATGTAGCGGATTTTGACATTAAGCGCCTCATTTATATATGTATCCGCGTGTTTCCGGGTTTGATTACGGGTGAGAAAAAGCATAAACAATTTAATTTCACAATTACCCACTTTCATTAATTGGGGCCGCGGTGATTCAGTGATAAAGCGTTCATCTGTGGTGTGTAGGGTACCTGGTTCGATTTCAGCTCGCGCCAAGTTGATTTTGTGGGGTAGATAATCACCATGTGGGTGAGTTTTCTCGGAGTTCTCCCGTATTCTCCTATTTTCTTCATTCCACCATTTCATTCTCATAATCACCGTCTCCTATAGGCTACGTGGCATAATCGTGAGACTAAAACTGAAAACTTTCATGCCATTACTTTCATGAATCATCCATCTCCTTTAGACTAAGGGACAAAACCGAAAGACACTAAATTAAAATAATAATAATAATAATGGTTTCACTTTGTTTACATGTATCATACAGACAATTAGATAGAGTACATGGCATGTACTAGCAGATTGCGCGTTCTTTCGATCATTTGTATAATATCCACCTCCCCTCTTCCAATTTACGGGGCTGAATTTGAACTTAAACGGTATCGGAATTGTCACTGTTTATTTTAGAAACACCGAAAACTACGGATTCGACCCTAATGCCGGTCACTTTCGATCATATATACAGGGTGTTAATGAACTATACTGACAAACTTTAAGAGGTGGTTTCCCACATTAAAATAAGAGAAAAAGTTCATATGGACCTATGGCGAAATGTGCATAGTTTCAGAGCTAGGGCTGTCCAAAATCGCAAAAAAAGCCAAATTTCAAGATGCCCTATTTTGAATTCGAGAAACTGTGGATGGTAGTCCTTATCAGCCTAAAGGAAGTCAAGTATACGCAGTCCAAAAACGCATATTTAATTAATGTTCAGTATGTATGTACTGATTATTCCGTGCAGGGTGAAATTCCCAGACATGCCATAAACCGAATTTTGAGATATGCTCTGCCTTGATGATTGGTCCAAAGTAGACAAATGATAAACCTTGATAGCAGTGAACTTGGAATCCTTTGGCGCGATGTCGGAAATGTTAAGGAGCACGATCGTCAGCAGCACGATCTCTCGTATTCGGGAAAGCGCATGCTGCGATGTTTTCTTTCACGCTTATAAGTGAAGAAAACTTGAAATATACCGTAACGAAATACATATCATCACACGTTATTCCGAACACACACACACACACACACACACACACACACACACACACACACACACACACAAAAAAAAAAAAAAAAAAAACATGGAGCTGCCGGTTCCTAACACTTCTGCCTTCCCTCCGAAGCATTGTCATCAAGGCTTACCTCCTACCTACGTTGGACCCTCCTTGAAATCAAGGCATATCTAAAAACTATATTGAGAGCATACCTGAAAATTACACCCTGTAGGAAATACCCTCTACACCTATTGACAGTTGATGAAATATACACTTTTGGATTGTGTATGTGTGGCTTCCTTCCTTTACGCTGATAAGAACCAGCATCCACAGTTTCTGGAATTCGAAAGAGGGCCTGTTAAAATTTGGCTTTTTCGCGATTTTGGACAGCCCTAGCTCTGAAACTATGCACTTTTCGCCATAGGTCCATATGAACTTTTTTTTCTTATTTTGATGTGAGGAATCACCTCTTACAACTTGTCGATATAGTTCATTAACACCCTATATATATATATATATATATATATATATATATATATATACCCGTCCCTTAAATTGCACCTCTTCAAATTCAAATGAAAAAAAAAAACATTCACAGGCCTGAACCTCATCTATGTTGAAAATTTGATCGAGATCGTTCGGGGGATGTAAGAGTTATATATATATATATATATATATATATATATATATATATATATATATATATATATATATATATATATATATATATCATGTAACATTAAAGCAATGTTCGAGATTTAAAACTCGCGTGAGTTAAAATTGTCCATGAAGCTCGTGAAAGTTTTACTCGTCTCGAATTTAGAAAGAAACTTCTCGCCTCGTGGGAATCTACATTGGCCGTAACATTTCGTGGGCTGTGCAATCTAGTAGGAAGTGCAGCCCACCTTAAGAGAATTACTAATTACTGAAGCTATATATATATTCTGTACTCGTATGCATTCTGTCACAACATTAGGTCAATATTTAGCCTGGTAGTTACATGTATAACACATTCACTTAATGTTGTTCAAACATAGTGGTGGGTAGGGCACATAAAAATGCAGTCCATTGCAAATATAGCTTCACTCTCTCTCTATATATATATTGTGGACACTGCATCCGATGTATCATACATATGTCTCACTAAATCGTATGCTGTACGTGACTCCTATTTTGGTTTGTTCTCATTAGCGTAGCAGTTAACAATGTGGTTGTTTTCGCTATGCGGCAGATGCGTGAGCCAAAATACCAATTTGTTCATTCTAGACATGAAAAAAAAAAAAAAAAAAACATAAGAAGCTTTACAATGGAATTAATACGTATAATAAACCAGGGTACTGCCTCATTAGGACTGAAATTATGGTAGTGCCTAAATGCTATAGTATGTTATGTATAGTATATAACAATTTGTAGAATCCACCGCATAAGATAATTATTTCTCCAATAACCTTTATTTACGAGTAATGTTGAAGATGGTATTTCATTTGGATCTCTTTTTTCCTGAATTTGTGGTAGATTAAAGTGTAGCGACCATTTTTGGCATCAGGCAGGGCCGTAGAGCAACTGACCTATAGTGTGGCGGAGGAACCAAATTGTATGTGACACCATACGAAGTCAAAGACACAAATAATATTTAAGATCTTTTCTTTATCAGGTAGCCAAGAAGCCAAGCATAGCTATTGCTCAAGGAGGGTTACACCCTCTATAGGGAAAAGAGATAGGAGTAATATTGCATTCAGGAAGGAATGGTTGGGATACAGATAGATAAAGGAATATGTTTAAACAGTGGTGTGCAGACTTCAAGTATTTCATAGAATTATCATATAGATGGAGCTAGTATCAAACTAGCTATACTTCTCTAAATAATAGGCTGTTCTTTTCTAATAAACTGTTATAACTTTAGATTTTGCTAAATAGATTTTGTTAGATTTAGTTCAAGCCCTATATGAAAGTCTAAAACCCGGATTATATTACATCGTTGCTGCGCAGGAATATCAAACTCAGATCAACACGACAACTGTTGGACAAGTTTGGAACCATATACCGGCAAAATACTAATCGACAAAGCAGTGAGACTGGGATTGCGCACTAGATGAGACGAGACATTATTTTCGAGACGAGACAGTGTCAACTTTTTTCTTGTCTCGCGCGTATCCCTAAGTAAGAATGTCACCATCGACCTCTATAGAAGCAAATTCCTTCGCTCCTGACATCTATTGCGAGAATTAAGAACTTTGTGATTCATATACGAGTATATACTAATCTGCAAAGCACGGATACACGATGACAAGCTTACAAAATTACTTTTTTTTTTCTTCTGTCGTAATAACGCTTATTTTAAACAACAACCATCACCGTAGAGATGAAACGTTCAAATAAATACAGAGTGGCCCAAAAGTAGGTATACTCCTCTGTATTGATCAAGTTTAATATTCTAACTTATAGGTTTATTTGCTTCAGCGCTTCCGAGCTTAAGATATAAGTAAAAATACATTAAGAACAAATAATAAAGAAACTATTGATAGCAATAAGAAATTATATAAAATGCAGTGAGCTGATCAGTACGGGACTGTATACCTGCTTTTGGGCCATCCTATACTTCATTTCAAGATAGGTTTTCTCCTGTATTGATATGAATGGAAATGACAAAAATTTCCTTTTAGTTACTGTCCCATGTTCATGCCCTTTAGGCTAAGGAAGACGATGATTAAATCAAGTGAATAATGATGGAAGAATCGGTGGAATGATAAAGTGGGAGAAAACGGAAATATCCGGAGAAAACCCATGAACACAATGTTGTTCACTGCAAACTTACTCGGCTGGGGATCGAACCAGAAACCCCCCGCCCCAGAGGTAAGCGCTCTCATATGATAATGTAGTATTTTACCTTGAAATACTGAAATATATTAAACAACAAAAGATTTTGTTAACTTCCAGCTTTAGATAACAGTGCGTGCTACAGTTATTTTAAAGTTTTTTTTTAACAAGACTTGTATGTACTTTTTCTTGCGACTTGTCTAAAACTCGAAGTTGTTTTCTATGAAAAAAGAACATAAGGCGAAAGAAAGAACCATGTACGTACATATATTTGCAATGATTAATACGAGTTTCTCGTGTTAGTTTCCAAACTTGAAGGACTCGAGTTCAATCTCCATTTCCGAATTATCTAGCATCAAACATTTTTTTAAAAAATTATATTCCATTACTCTTTCCATCAAAGAAGAAAGAGATAAAGTTTTTTTTTAAAAAAAAATGAAAAATTGGTCTCATTAAAACACCGAAATATATTAATAGTGTACTGATAAGTTTCTTATCACTTCCGGAAGTTAAAAAGGTCTTAATTTGGTTTTCTTAACTCATACAGAGTATGAGATAGACCTCGTACTTTTTTTTTGAGTATTATTGCATGTCTAGAGGAAATTAAAGAGAGAGATATCGACTGGAACATAATTAAGTGGGGGATTACCAAAAGAAAGAAAACGAAAACCCACTTAAGAAGAAACCATTCTCCACATAAAAATCTGCCAGCGAGAAAAGAAATAGAAGATAACTTAATCGATTTCTTTATTATTATTATTGCTATTATTATTATTACAACTTGCTAAATAAGAATCAAGGGAGAAGGGTGGTTCGTAAGAAATAGGAAAAAGGTAACAAAAACGAAGGATTTTCAAAGACGGGAAGGGCTTTGTGAAACCGAAGAAACACCGAACGAAACGAAGATTAAAGTGGTATAAGTGCGTTGTTACATCCGATTTAACAAGTATCTTCTTATAGTGTGATGCGATGCGAACGAGAAAGACGAGAGAGGAAAGTAAAGAAGAGATATTATTGAGCTTGGGAACGAAAGCAGGTGTTTTGAAATTTCGAAATTTGAGGAGGAATTAAGCCTTCACACGACAAGGTTCCGTTCCTTACCATTAACTTCTTCTCATGTAGAAAAGACTAAGAATCAAATACGAAGGAACTTCATTTTAGTATTTTTTCCCATTATTTTATATTTTTCTCCACCCCTCATGTGACCAGGTTATATAGGAATATGCAGGCCATCCAAGTATGTTACTGTTTCTCCCTTTTTCTTTATCTTCCCGTTCTGGGGCTTAGGAAGTATTTACAAAAAATGAAATGAAATCTTTGAGTTTTACGTCCCACGGTTATGTCGGTTAGGCTAAAGGAGACTGTGATGATGAGTGAAATGGTGGAATGAAGAAAGTGGGAGGAAACGGGAGAACCCCGAGAAAACCCACGAGCACGGTGATTGTCCACCACAAAGTCCACACGGCGCGAGCTGGAATTGAACCAGGGACCCCAAGCACCGGAGATGAATGCTCTACCACTGAGCCACCGCGTCCCCCGGAAGTATTTACAGTCTTGCATAACGAACTAATTGCATGGCCTATGAAATCCGGAGGTTCAGTGCCTTGTTCACAAAAGCTCTCTACTGAATTCTGCCCTTAGCCAACTGGATCTATTTTCTATTTTGTATCCCTGTCGCTGAGAGATCCATCTTAACATTGCTCTCCCATCTGCGCCTAGGTCTTCCTAATGGTCATTTTCCGATTGGTCGTCCAGTCAAGACTTTGAAAGCTTTTTTACTTTCTTTCATTCTAGCTACATGACCTGCCCACCTGAGCCTCCTGGACTTAAAAAAAGCCCCTAACAATGTTTGGTAAACCGTATAAACTATGCAGTTCCTCGTTATAAAGTTTCCACCATTCTCCATTCTCGTTTCTCTTGGGTCCGTATATTCATCTGAGGAATTTATTCTCAAATACTTTCAGTCTACTTTCTTTCCCCAGAGTAAGTGACCATGTTTCGCAACCATACAGAACAACAGGTATGTTTATCGTTTTATATATGTTAAGCTTCAAATGCCTCGATAGAATTCTCAACGACAAAATGATTTTGAACTGAATGATAGTAGGAATTTCCTGCTCTAGGTTGATTTATTTTCTTCCTGAATATAGTGTAGTTTTAGTTGTTTTACAATTCTGCATGTGTCCAATATTACGCTTGTCTTTATTCTCTTCCTTGAATTCCAATTGTTTGAAGTGCAATTGTAAACGTTTTGTGGATCAGTTCAGTACTCGGTATTACTACTGGTATTATCTTCACATTTTTGGTTTTCCATTATTCTCTGATATTTTAGGTTAGTTATTTGTATTTATTTTGTCTTTCTTTATGTTTTATGCAGGTTTGTTGTGTTTGGTTTTGTGATGTCTATTGGATGTACCCAGTGTTCGAAGTGGAAAAAAGCAGAGGCGGTATGTTTCATTATGATTTTGACTCAACACACCGGCTCTTTCAATATTGTCTTGATCACTGAAAAACCAGAGACGGTATGTCCTCATTACTGAAAAACCAGAGGCAGTATGGCATACCACCGCATACCGTCTCACTTCGACAAATGGAGGTACCACTCCCTTCTTTTTTGCTTATTACTGTGAAGTCCGGCCTGTTAAGATGTATTTCTTCATCTATTAGTATTGTTCTGTTTGAGGAAAGTTTGTGTTTGTCTCTGGTATGACATCCGGTTGCTATTTGTAATACAGCATTTCTTCTTCATTCCATTTTCTCTTTCATTGCTATTTCTTGACGTATGCTTTTTGCCACTTCGTTGTTTTTCCTTCTATTCAGTTCATGTTATCATTGTGCGTCCATTTGTTTTACGCTGTGTTGCTTCTGGATTTGGATTCGCCAATCTGTGTTGTATGATTTTTCAAGATGTGTTTCCTGTAGTCTTTTGTATTTATTACCTACGCTTGTGTTTCTTGCATAAAGCCTTGTGTTTTAGTATAAAATTCCCCCGTTTTCATCCACTGGAGAATATATGAAGAAATTAGCTATATACGAGGCGATATAGATAATTACGTCTAATATAGAAGAATTCTTTATCAAAGACCTATCATTTTCACAATGTGCTAAGTCATAGTATTTTTATATTGGAGGAATTAAAATAACATGTGTTATAAATGCTTAGTTATTGAACACTTTTCGTCTACAATACCATAGGAGACAATTTTCGTGACAAGATACGAGAAGGGACAGTGCTCTTCTAACAGAAAGAGATACATCTTCCGAGACTAAATATCACTTTCACGATACGTTTTCGGAACGTGACAGTCTCGTCTCTTCTCATACGCAATCCTTAGTGTTCTCATAGGGCCTATGTGTTGCCTCCTAGCCTAATTATCAATCTAGTTGTTCCTCCATTCATCTCATGTATTTATATTTTTTATGTTCTCTTTGAAACTTCAGGGATAAAAATGGTGACTCTATCTCTGCTCTTTTGAACCCTCCCCTTCATATTCATGATACACTGTTCCGAAACTTGTCCACTGATAACCTTCCCCTTCAAAGTAGTGCCATTCTAACTTTCCCAGTGATTTCAATTTCGAATATTTCTTTCCCCATTATGGCGGTGATGAGGGGTATACATCCCCTCATCGTCCATTACGTACACACCGCAAAGATTTTGCCTTCCAATCATATTCTTTGCTTACATTATTAGTTTTACTATAGTAGGCAAACTACATATCTCTTATTGGCTATGTTAACTATGTTTGTTGTTTATATCGAAATACGCGTGTGCACTGTCTTCCAGCATGCCTTGGGCATGAGGCGACACCAGTCAAAGTGTCAATGTGTATGGTTTAGTGTGGGCAGTTAAGTAAAATGGAAGCTTCTGGACTCTTTTGAATTGAAGCTACTGGATCACTCACCGTACAACCCAGACCTTGCGACGAGTGATTATCATGTATTTCCCTACCTGAAGCAGTTTTTTCGACGGTCAGCGGTTTGAAACCGATGAAAAAGAAATGAAACAACGGTTGAAGATGGGCTTCAGTCACAAGCGGGTGATTTCTACGATGTGAGCATACAAAAACTTGTAGAACGCTGTAATAAATGTTCCAATAAACTTGGTAACTAGTAAAAAAGTATCTTAATATGCATAGAGAAAATAGCCAAAAATGTATGGAACTAGCTTCACTAGTTTTGTTTCTATTGAAATTGTATCTTACTTTAAAAGTAACCCTCGTATCAACCCAAGTAGCAAGAAAGCTTCCGGCCAGTTTCTTCTTGGCTTTTGACTTTCTACGCTTGCACTTGATATGCATACTTTCATATGATGTGTCTTTCGTTGTACTTACAAGCGATGCTTTAGACTTTTCGCAGAGCGTCATAGCGTCACCGGCCGTTCATTGGCTAATCACTTGATTTAACTTACAAAACTCTTGCTTCACGCTTGAATGGAACACTAAATGCAAGGTTGCCCCCATGTAACTTCGTTAGTAGAAATCAGCTTGCGGCATGCTTGCACGTTTTCCAATCAAGCTGGATGCAAGCTTGGCCAACTTGCAATTCAAGCTTACAGCAAGTGTTTTGCAAGTTGCCTCTGCTACTACGGTCGGATCTTACTTTAAAAATAGCCCTCGTATCAAGTTTTAAGTTTACAAGTTAATTGATTTCTTTTCATCTTCTGGGAAGATTTCCGCATAAACGTTTTCTTCCTTGCACACAATTTTTAATGCAGCTCAATAAGATGTGTTGATTTGTATGTCTCATATTTCGCCATTTTCTTTTTCGTTAAATGGATAATAAATTGTAGAATAATATTTCTGAAAACTTTCGAAATAAAACTGTTAAAATGAAAACTTTTGTTCTTGGCAAATCTTAGAGGATAATACTACCAATTTCAATATTTGTTATTTAACTGTGTTCCATTTTCCTCTTACTGCCTGTTGAGGTAAACCGAATACATTCCAACGAGAAATACTAAGGTTAGGTGTTAGTTCATAAATAACCTAACACTACTGGGAGACAGGTGCACAAAGTGTAAAAACAGTGTTTCGGGAAACACCAAATTAAAGTTACTTTTTTATACAGTAACACAAGTTTCTCTCTCTTTTTTTTTTTTTTTTTTTTTTTTTTTTAAGTCAGAGGAGGAGAAAAATTCTGAAAAATGCATCTGTCACATTTAGTATTCGTAAAACGACGCGAATAGGTAATGTGTATGCAGAGCGTAGCTGCCTACTTGAGGATTTTACGGTCGTCCACGTATGGCGAAGCGGTGTTTTACCTTTTAAATTTCGCCTGCATCCTTTCTCCCCGCCACTCACCCCGCAAAAAGGTCTGTTCATCGTCATCCCCTCCCCCCGATCCCTTCATACTGTATGTTCTTCTCGGACAGGCTAAGAGAACAAGGAAGAAGTGTCGGGATTCTGGGAATTATATATATGTAGAAAGAGAAACATATTTGAAATACCCGCTCGTTTAATACAATATTCAGTGGCCGATGTCGGACCAGCGTCGGCCCTCTGGAGAGTAATGTCTCAAGGTGGTCGTATGTCCTTCTGTTGCTGACATCCGCAATAAAGTGCATCCTTTCACACAGCCTTTCGATGGACGAAGGAAGCAAAGAAACAGTCGAAATGAAACAGAAACAAAGAATGATGTCTCGTTTGCTTCCTTTTTTTTTTCCCTTGGGTTTATTACTTCGTCAGCTTTTAGACGGGGAATTTTCTTCGCAACTATACTCACTATAAACGTGTACTTTCGAAGGGTCTAGTACTGGGTTTGATTCCTGACGAGAACACATTTTTTTTTTTTAGTTATCCCAATAGTGTGAGACAATTTAATAATCACTTAACTTAAGACAAAGCGAATTTCGATCTTGAAAACCAGGAATAATTGCGATAGTACTATTATGTGCTTGCTTACCACACATCTAAGAAAACTAGGGGCCACTGTGGCTCAGTGGTAGAGCGCTTACCTCTGGTGCGTAGGGTCCCTGGCTCAATCCCCGTTCAAGTAATTTTGTGGTGGACAACATCATGTTCGTGGGTTTTCTCGGAGTTTTTCCATTTTCTCTCACATTTAATTCCACCAATTCTTCTATAATCACTCACTTGCCTTGATCGTTCGTCTCCGTTAGCTTTAAGGGCATACTCCTGGGACATTAAAGAATTTATTTTATTTTTTTCTTAGAAAAGAAAAAAGTCCCTGATACGAGGCTCTCAAAGACTTCGGCTGACCATCCAGGAATTTGAAGTTCGCGAATGTGTGGTCGGTACTTTGATATTCCCATCTACGTGTTGCTGGTATTCCTGACCGGACTGCATACTTAAGTAAAAGTTACTTGGAATGATATGTCCCTGTTTGACCTGTATTTCCAGGAATTTAATTAATACAATAACCATATTTTAGCATTCTTGAATTAACAATATTTGGCTCAAGTGCTGAAAATTCGAATAATAGTACTAGGGTCATTTAAATTGAAGTAGCAACATATGTATTTGTAAATGAAAACGAAACGTGTTTCTCACGTAAATATGGCTACATTCCCTCGGTATAGCCCCCGCCTTACTGATGAGCACTCTTCCAAATATCTCATAGACATTGGACGCCATTGAGTGTCCCCATTTGTGTCAGGGTTTCAAGATAGTGTCCTAAGGCAGGAACAATACTGATAATCCCGGAAACGTTGTCCGTCAGTTTTTGGAATAAATAAAAATCCTAGGGCTTTATATCCGGGAAATATGACAGGTGCTCCAGTATCTCCCAACCCTATAGTCGTAAGAGAGCCTGTATCGCAAGGGCAGTATGATATTTGGCGTTATCGTGAGGCAGCATTGACCCAAACTACATGAGGTATAGTTGTAGCTAGAGAGAGTCTTGTTGAAGATAGCAAGCTTTCTCTCGAGCGAGGACGAGTCTGAGGACGAGCACGAGCCTTTTTGAGGATTACGAGCCCGAGCCTGTGCGACTTCAAGCTCCAAAGAACTTGTCCGCGCGGGTTCAAATGATCATTGCCAATGAAAAGCAAATCTCCTCACCTTATATAGATATAAGCCATTAGCTATCTTCATGTTACTAATGTTCAACGAACTTAAGAGTCCCTATCACTACGAAACTAAAATACCGCTAATTTTACAATAATTATGTGATATCTTCAAATAGATAAAAGATAATCGAAAAGTGGATCAAGACCTCCCTAGACGATATTATTTTGCGTGAAGTACCATTATCACGAGTCACCTAGTAGCTTTCCGTATGCAGTTATTTAGAAACACGAAAATAAATGCCGATTTTCTAAATGACTGGAAATTGAAAGCAGATAAATGAGTCTTGATAACGGTATCTCACGCAAAATAATATTGTCTAGAGAGGTATTGTTCCACTTTTCGATTATCCTTTATCTATTTGAAGATATCACATAATTACTGTAAAATTAGCGGTATTTTAATTTTGCAGTGTTGAGGCCTCTTAAAAAGTTCGTTACTGAATTCTCTATGTCTGTGTGTGTGTGTGCCCGTTATTTTTTTTTTTTTTTAATTTTGAGCTCTCTATTCGATAGAGCATCAAAAGCTAATCTGAACGAAGTGATGGAATTTTTCGCGCCACTCTTGCCGTTCCCGAGATTTTGGCCAAAAAAGTTCCGATTTCAGAAGATTTAAGGAGCCATATCTCGGAAACCGTAAGTCATAGAGAAATGATATTGATATTGATCAATACCAATATTGATTCAATAATTATTGGGTCATAAGTTAAACAAATAAATTTAATATACAATTTCATATAAATTTCGTAAAATAAATAATTCCTTTTAAGTTCGTTCTTTTAATGCTGTTTGAGCATTCTCAACTTTTTTTTTTTTTTTTTTACTGAATTTCAACTTTTTCGAATCTAAAACCAAGAAGGAATAAGAAGTTAGTTATTTTCTGAATGGTCAATTCTATTCTATTTTCACACATACATCTAAAAAAAAAAAAAAAAAATCAGTAAAAGTATCCACTTAAGATTCCCAATCACGGCGAAATTAAAATACCGCTAATTTTACAGTAATTATGTGATATCTTCAAATAGATAAAAGATAATCGAAAAGTGCAACAAGAGTTCGCTAGACACTATTATTTTACATGAGATACCGTTATCACGGCTCACTTATCTGCTTTCGATTTCCAGGCATTTAGAAAATAGGCCTTTATTTTCGCGTTTATGAATGGCTGCAAACGGAATGCTATTAGGTGACTCGTGATAACGGTATCTCATGCAAAATAAAATTGTCTAGCGAGCTCTTTGTTCCACATTTCGATTATCTTTTATCTATTTCAAGATATCACATAATTACTGTAAAATTAGCGGTATTTTAATTTCGCAGTGATTAGGCCTCTTAAAAGACTGCCTTACTTAGAACTATAGTATAAATTGTATCAAATACTTTGATAAGGTCTGGTTCAGAGGGTGTCATCCCACTTGCGACATTCCTATTAGCGACAGGAACTGTTAACTGTCCTATGAGCGACCGATTCGATCTGTTAACTGCTCCATGAGTCACCGATTCGTTCATACTAAGATAATGGAAGAAGAGAAGGTTCTCTCTTCTTTAACTTGTTTCATGCTAATGCGATTTAGAACCTAACAAAATGTACTATGAAAAACTTCGCTCTACCTAAATTTTATACGTGAGACTACTCTCATTACACTAACAATATGTTCTACGTTTTTCCTAAATATTTTTGAATTAGTTTCTATGAATACAATGACTATATCAAGGGGAAAACTAACTAAATATTTAGAATAGCTCCGCCTTTGTCTATGATTCTAATATAATTAAAAATTTCATGTTAAAATGATGCGGAGCATAAGTTTAGATTGAATATGTTTATGACATAAGAAAGAAATCAGAAAGAGGTAGGGGCGCCCGAAGAAAATTTTCTAGGGAGGGGCATCTTCATGGTTGCTGTACCATGTCTGGTATATCTGGTATTTAATATACGTGGTTTGCTATATTATGTATACATTTTAGTGAGCCAGGGGGGTGATCCCTGCCTTCCCATCGGGCGCCCATGGAAAGAGGGTGTTCACCACTTGACGATATCAAAGAAATCTTTAAAAAAATGTATTCGAAGAAATTATTACACAAGTTACAAATCTCTCGCAGGGCTTAACAGTTCGTCTAGTTATAAGGGATTACTGGTATTTCAGATTGCTATACGACAAGCTTTTATATATAAGTCAAAACAAGGAAGGAAGGCAAATTAAGCAATTAGTTTACGTTTCTGTAGCTTACAATAGGGAGGAAGGTAGTTTAAAGAGTTTGTTTACCTTTTGGATTGTTTAGAGTGAACTGCATTGTAATTGATGAGATTGGTTGAGAATAACCAATCAGATGTAAAGGATCTCAAAATCTGTCTTTTATCATTGACTTTTTTTTTTCATTTTATTCATAGAGTCTTAGGAAGTCTAAAAAGTAGATAGTTGGTGAAACTGTTACACGTTTAAGTTTTTCAAAATAAAATATAACTGTGCTTAGTGAGTAATTAGATTTGAATCAAATTAATTACAGAAAACAGAACTTTTGAAGAAAGGGGATATTACAACTGGATTTTCAATAATTACATAGGACTATAATTTTCATGGAAATGTCCCTGTTGTCTCGCTAAGTTATTTGATATGTTTTATGTCAAATCTAACTCAAAATTAAAATAACTTTTATTTGCACTCACTGTAGAGGGAAAATATATTTGATGAACTGTATTATTGGCACGTACATTTTTCAAGGTTGTTCGGGCGCCAATAACACCAGAGGCAAACATATTTCACGAGAGGGGATCATATCATCTTCCATCATCTCAATGTAAATGAATCGGTCGCACATAGGACAGATAACAGTTCCTGTCGCTAATAGGACTGTCGCTTCTGGGACTAATTCGGTTCACAGATATATCGTGCTTCATCATCTTTAACTTTAGCACATTACTGTTTTCTTTCTCTTTCTCAAGGAGAGTACCATTTCTCGTTCCAAAGACATAAATGATTTATAATTCAAGTGGGAATGATCTGCAACTTCCGCTAAAGAAGTCATGCGTGAAAAATCTTGCTTTAGAGTTCATAGCTGTATCTCATCTCTGGTGCCAACACCCTTTAAGTTCTGAATAATTTTCTAGATAGTGCACACAATGATAAAGATCTTTTCTACTTCCTATATTTTAATATCTGTACGTATAGTGTTTACAGTTCCACCAACATTAATAAATGACTACCTAATAGCTGAATTGTAGAATATACTTACGTCATGTTTTATTATGTCCTATATAAAATAATGCTTGTAACGGGTGGTCAATTTTGAAACTTAAGGAAATCCCACATTCGATACTAAAGAAGCAAAAATATCTTGGTAGATCCTACTCTGTGGAGATTCAATCAAGTCAGTGTCTTTCTTTATTTTAGTGGATCCCAACCTTTTTCGATTGACGACATACTTTACTGAACCCCCATGACGTCACAACACATATCTTTGATTTTTTAATTAATAATAATATAGATTAATATAGTGTAAGCTTGGACGTTTCTGTAAAGTAATAACTCTATGTAGTGCTAAGTATTATTGCTGTCACTGTACGCTTTGACTGGTACAGTTTGTCTCGAAAATTGAATTTAATTATTAAATGCTTCATAACTTTTCAATTCTAAATTTTCATGATACCCCCCCCCCATGGGACTGAGCGACACACGGATTGAGAACCACTGCTTTACTCTATTTTTATATTTATTTTTTCGGCTTCTTTGGCTAAATAGTTAATATTCTATCCTTTCGTGCGGAAAAACCCAGGTTTGATACCCGAAAGACGCACGTGCTCATATGTCACATTAAACATTAGATCTACGAGACGTGTTCAAAAAGAAACAGAGCTTTAGCTATAACATCTTTATTGTTCATTGTACAATATTTTAAGCACTGTCCCCATCAAAATAGTCCCATCTACTGGCAATACATCATTCCCAACGTTTCTTCCATTTTCAGAAAGTCTCGTGGAATGTACTTTCTGGGATGGTGCACAGGTCTCTTCTCGAATTGTCAGGAGTCTCCTCTATGGTTTGGAAAGGACGTCCTTTCAAAATGATTTTAAGTGTAGGAAACAGGAAAAAGTCTGCTGGTGCTAGTTGCGGAGAAAAGGTTGAATGAGGCACAACAGAAATCTGATATTTTGGCAGATAACAGCCGTTGAGGAGCGAACCGTGAGGAGGCACATTTGCACAGCGCACCATCAAAGTCTCTTCCTGCGCACAACACCCCTCAACCGCGCTAAAATATCCTGGTAAAACTGTTTATTTACCATTTAACCATGTGATACAAATTCGTAATGGTCAATGACTTTCCAATCAAGAAACACAATCAACATCACCTTGATCTCTGACCGACTCAATTTTCTTGAACGAGGAGATCTGAATGAATTAAAAAGCAATTGAAATATCTCTGTAAATGTTTTGCCAAGATTGTAGCAGTATTTCACATACACACATGCGCGGTGTTCTTCGTGCTCTTTCATTATTACTACATTATTAATCCGACGAACAGCTTGTGCGTGTACTCACCTCAGCAGATGTAGCACGGTCGTAGCGGACGAAGATAAATAGCAGTTTGTTGTCTAAACTGCTGCTAGATGCGATAAGTAGCCGCAGCGCCCTCACTGTGCCGGTTGGCGCGCTATTTCGAAAGTTCGGTTTCATTTTGAACACACCTCGTATATTTCATTTTATCCTCGAAAGCAAAAAGAAGCGTTAAATCACGAGCAAATTCGAATTCTACTCCTATTTTCGGTTTGGTTTACTCAAAGACCCTTTCCTCTAGAGACTTTCCAACCAATCTCCAGTTGATAACGTACAAGGGACCTGTTCATCCAATCTTAATAAAACACGTACAAGTATAAATACGCTGACCACCATTGTGCTATCGTTTGTTGAAAAGGTATTTTAAATTTTTAGATCAGTACCGTAAAGTATGTGAATCTCAGTTTAGTATTTCTCTATAATAACGGCGCTTTGCTATCTCTCTGTAATGTTTAGAGATTGTGAGTAGGCTATTGACAAGGACCTGTCTTGCCAAGTTCGACTCCCACCATGGTGTATACTAAATGACAATAAACTCTTAGTTCTTCTAAAATGGCCTTTGATATTCAATGAAGACAAAAACCTATAATCAAGCTTATCGAATAACAAATGTTGTCATCATCATAGGTATTGTGTCATTATTGGCAAACCACTTGCTACCTAGGTACAACTGGGAAGTTTCCATACTCCACGGTCTTCAGCTAACCTCTTCGCTTTCCCGTACGATTTTCTGTTTTGATATCATTCATTACTTGTAACCTCCTTCGCCCCCTCCCTCTCTTTCCTGCCACCATACCCTCTAGCACGTTCCTCATGTTACAATTCCTTCTTAACCAATGTTCCAACCAGTTTCTCTTCCTCTTCTTAACAATATTTTTCACCTTCTATTTCTAACACCCTCTCATTTGTTTTCCGTTCGACCCAGCTAATTCTCTCCAGTATTCTCCATACCCACATTTCGAAAGTTTGCAGTCGTTTTTCAGTATTATCGTATAATGCTCATGTTTCTGCCCCATACCGTACAATTGTTCGCACGAAGCATTTTATGAGTGTTTTTATTTTTTTTCAACAAATAAACATTTTTTTTCTTTAAAATAAAATCTTACAATCAAACTCTAGAAGACAAATTCTAAAAGAAACTATAAATCAAACAAAAAGATCTCAGTTAGACATAGAGGAACATATGCCGAAGGAAACACAGAAGCATACAATGAAACAATAAATAAATAATGGAATGTTTTATGCAACAAATATAAACTGAGAGGAAATTTGAAATAAATGGTAAATGAAATAAGAGACAAATAAAAGTTCAATCACATTATCAAAACGAACAGAAATACTTGAAAATAAGAATAGCAAAGAAAGAAATTCTCAACTGGTCAAACGGTTAGTAAAATTCTGCAAGGTACGTATGGTACGCTGAAGAAAACCGAAAATTGACATGAATGGCTGTAAATTCTCATGAGCTGTTTGCAAGAATGTCGTTAAAAGTTAGTTTTTATGGCACTAAAAAATTGTAATTTGTGACCAATAATAAAAAGTTTAGTAACACGTCACCTATTAATGATATATTGATGGTGAAATATGTCTCATGAAGCCTTTTTAACTATGGCACTAGGAAGAGTATAGAACAAAACAGGGGTGCAACCACAGGGGTAAACCCACGGGGGGTCCACCGTGCCGGGACCTCCCCTAAGAAACTTCCTACCTCAAGACACATTTGTACACTTTCTCAATAAAACCTGTACACTTGGTTCACAGAGAAATTATTGATGTAGCATTAAAATTTGATCTTGCACTTCGTCTGTACTCTTTCTCTTATAAAAACAATCTAGTTCTATAATTTTTTTCTGAAAAATATAGGTGGAAGCAAGGGCGCCAATCCTGGGGGACCCGGGCCCTTCCAAAGCTCACGTGGGGCCCCCTATTGTATTTATGAGTGTAGAATATTTGGCATAATTTGAGTGCAATTTGTCTTAAAATCTTCATATATATATATATATATATATATATATATATATATATATATATATATAGATGCAAGGGCTCGAAAAAACCCGGCTTTTTTGGAAAAAAACTCGGTTTTTTCTGCTTTGCTTTTTTGCTTGGGAAATTTTGGGCTTTTTTCAAAATTCTGCTTTAAATCGATAAAGCAGACTTTGTTTCGCTTCTCTATAACACAGAAAGTCATTTAATTAGTGGTTGATGCCGATAATAATATAAAACCTCGAAAGTAAACCATGAATTTCGAAAAGATATTTTAAACAATTTTACTTCAACATTTTTACATTATGAATTCCAAAGGATTAACCAATGTATATAATAAACACATTTTAACCTCCTATATACAAAAGTAAGCAGAGTTGGCAAGAACCATGGTTGTTTCTGAAAATGCCAAAAACCCGTTTTGGGGGGGCAGTTTAAACCAGGCTTTTTTGGGGTTTAAACCAGGTTTTTTGATTTAGATATTTTGCTTTATGTATTTATATTACATATTCACAGAAATAAGTTTGTTTCGCCTTGGTGTTATTATTCAACAACGGGGTTATGCTGGAAGAGGTCCCATAAGCTTAAAGAAGTCCGGTCAGTAAATTTCTTAAATTGAGAAACTCCCGCCCTAGCCATCGGGAAAATCCCGTCATTCTTTTAAATGTAAAACAATAACGGGAAAATCCTGTAAAATTTAATTTGCATGTAAAATTTAAAGGTCAACGTATTATAATCAGTACGCTAAAACTGAGTGACACACAATCATAGTCAACGTCTTACGAATAAAATCAGAAAAATAAACACACTGCTGAACAAGACTGCACTTATTTAATATAAAAACACATTTACACGTGACGTTTCGATCTTCTATCCAAGATCCTCATCAGACGTGAGTGTACGTCTGATGAGGATCTTGGATAGAAGATCGAAACGTCACGTGTAAATGTGTTTTTATATTAAATAAGTGCAGTCTTGTTCAGCAGTGTGTTTATTTTTCTAAAACTGAGGTATTAAATTACAAATTTAGTATGTAGGTATCATGAAAGTCCAATCCAAGCTAATGTTGGAAGCTAAGTAGTCAATCGATAAATTTTACCAATTTTAATCAATATATTTAAGCAACCTTCGCTTCTTTATAAAACAACAGGCATGCAGAAATATATAATTTGGTTTCGTTTTGTATGTTTAGGCTTAACATCCTTACGTAATACCGAGGTTATCAAGGAGAAGACTTTCGCTTAAAGTGACATCCGAAAGAGTACTTGGTTTACATATGAAAGAAGTGTTGTGGTTCGACCGAGAATTGAACATGGGACACCTTGATTAAAAGGTGAGAAGGAAATAAGACTAATGCAGATGGTTTGACATGTGAAACGTCACCATGAAGTTCACACGATTCGCATTTTTGTTCTTTTAATTTTTTAGTTTAAACCAGTTATTTAAAAAAAAACAGCTGGTGTAAACGAGCCAACCCTAAGAGTAAAAACTTCTTTCAAAAAATACACATATAACTAGCAAAATTGTATGTAGTATTTTTACTTCAAAATATTCCATACCCTCTTTTTGAAACAAAATAAAATTAAAATAAAACATAAGAGAAATACTTAGATTTGTATGATACAACTAAAGGCTGCACATGGTTCTGTATATTCTTGAAATTCTACAGTCAAGTTTTTTATAACCACCATCAAGGGCGCCCATCAGGGGGGTTAAGGAGGCGCTTGACCCCCCTAGAGGAAAATGTACTTCAGAATATTGAAAATCCAATAGGATTTTTACATTAGTTACAGCAAAATTTGAAACTATTTTTGAAACGTCGCTTATACTTGCCCCTCCTTGGAAACCACAACATGGGCGCCCTTGACCACCATCACGGTTTACCCAGTCCTCAAGTTTTCTGAATTTTTAACAAGAGGGATTCAACATATCATTACGAAACAAACAAACAAAAAAAAAAAAAGACTACGGAATATATTTAAGTTAAGCTAAATACAACTGCTCAACAAACGTGACTGAGTGGTTGGCTTTTGCGCTTCTATCGGGAAGTCCGGGATTCAACCCAGCATTCGACCATTCTGACAAAGCCTTCCTTCATTCCATCTGAGAATGTAGAAATAGTGCGTGTACTGGCCGACTAGGAGTGTAGGAGTTGGCCGACTTCCTTTCTTATTGTTTTTAAATCGTTATTATTACTAATTACCAGCAGTGACGGTTTTGCGAAGGTTAGAGGATCGGTCTTTCGGACTGAAGCCTGTTCTCCAAAGTTGTGGAATGTCTAAAACGAACGAAATATCTATTAGTTATGCCTTTACTCATAAACTTTAAGCTCCCGTCAAATAAAAATTACGAATGTTTAGAAAAACTAAACATTAGTAGTAAGAAAACCCCTCCCAAAACACTTTTTTAAATTCGCCACTGATTCTCAGTATAAAATGATCTTCAAGGTTGTATCCGGAAGATTATTGCTAAACATATAAACGAAACGAAATATTAGTTATGCCTGTACTCATAAACTTCAAGCTGCTCCCAAATAAAATTAGGACTTTTTAGAAAACGAAACAATCAGAGAAACCCCTCCCAAAGTACTTTTCTAAATCCGCTATTGATTATTTGTATAAATTGGTATTCAAGGTTGTATCTGGAAAATTATTGCTAAATCACTGCACAACTACAGTATAACAGAAATGTGGAAATACGGTTTGACGGACATATTGAAAAATGTATGCTTTGACGGATATATAGAAAAACGTAAGTTTAACTTTCGTGCTAGAAGCTGGAGTACTAAGCTCTTAGAAATGAAACACGGATGACAAACTAAAATGATCTAGAGAAGGAAAAAAATGTCGATAACTCAAAAGTTAAAATAAAGTTAAATAACCTGTAAAATTGCCCTCAAATACTACATTCTTCATGTTAGCTTTAATTCGTAAAATATGTGCTCCATCCATCTTGATGGTGAATTACAGAGCTAAATATGGCATTCAGGTCGTGGAAATCTTATCTAACTATAGAATATACTATAAGAAAGCTATTTGGATAGAAAAATCATCAAAATGAAAAAAGCCAAAATTTCCAAAATTCTCGGTTTTTTTCCAAAAAAGCCGGCTTTTTATGTGAAAAAAACTATCGATTCAAAAAAGCCGGCTTTTTTGCATCTCTACATATATATATATATATACCTTCTGCATCTGAATGACCCCCCCCCCAAATTTACAGAGAAATCGGCGCCCTTGGGTGGAAGTACCGGTAGTTTACAATTATTTATCGTTTTACCGGGTGCAGAATCATACACGTTCAATGTAACATAGACGCAGTGGCTTGTAGTCTTAGACCCCTCCCCCAAACTTAAGCCCCCCCAAAAAAAATTCTGGGTGCGCAACAGTATAGTTAATGAAGTGTAATTAACTAAAATTGCCATTAACTCTTACAATTCAATTTTAAATATCTTTCAATTAATGTTTCCAGATTTGTAATCAAAAGAATTCAACAGTAATTAGAATTTAAAAATGGTTGCAATTCTTAGTATAATAATAAAATGGTTATTTTCGTTTCGATTTAAGGTGTGGAAAACAAATCTATAAGATATCTGTAGGATATCTTTCTTTCACACTAAATGCAGGGGCGTATCACCTGGATGGATCCTCGGAGTCCGAATCTGCAAGATTAGTCTAATTTTAGGAGTGATTTGTAATATAATTTATTCTCACACTAAATTTGGACCCCTCTCCCAAAGCTTTGGACATTTCCCAAAAAAAAAAAACTCCTGCGTATTTAAATGAATGTCGCAGATTCTGTCGAGGAATTTGAAGCTTAAAATATATAAAACGATAATCATGTCTGTTGTTCAGTATGGTTGTGAAACATGGTCGCTTACTCTGAGGGAGTAAGATAGACTAAAAGTATTTGAGAATAAATTCCCGAGACGAATATTCGGACCCAAGAAGAACGGGAATGGGGAATGGTAGAAACTTCATAACGAGGAACTACATAATTTATATCGTTTACCAAACATTACTAAGGTAATCAAATAAATCCAGGAGGCTCAGGTGGGCAGTTCATGTAGCCAAAATAGAAGAAAGTACGAACGCTTTTAAAGTTTTAACTGGAAATCCAATCAGAAAACGACCATTAGGAAGACCTAGGCGTAGACGGGAGGACAAAATTAAGATAGAAATAGGAATACAAAGTAGAAACTGGATGTATTTGGCTAAGGATAGAAGTTAACGAAGAGTTTTTGTGAACGCGGCATTGAACCTCCGGGTTCCATAGACTATAGAGTTAATTAGTTTTTATTTAGTACATAGATGCTACCGTTTATTACTGAAAAATAAAACTACAATATTATAAACCTACTCCCGAATGTGATATCCTCTGATGGAAGAGCATGATTTATTAAAGAGTGTTGCAGAAATCCTCTTGGGATTTCTAGAAGCAAACTTCACATAACTTCTGCGCTTGCAAACACTTTGGAAAGACTTGAGGCAGCCGAGTAGTTGTGAACGCTAAAGAGTTTTCTCTACAAGATGCATTGTTGACCTTTCGTCGCCGGCCATTTGTCAAGAGCTCCGTTGCTTTTCGTTGCTAGTGAAATGTTACAATGTCCTCCTCGTCTATTTCTCATCTCGGCATAAATTCACTTTGATGCTGACACGCGCTTACACGCCCACACATTACCCTTTCAGTGTTTTAGGAAATGGCGGAAATTATTTCACAAGGAAAATATGAAAATAAAAACTACGTGCTTAGAATGTTGTTAATGATTAATTGCTATGCAACTGTGCAGTATGATGGCTATGCACGAACTAGTAACAGAGAAAGAATTTTAGTTTAATGTTATGTTTATTTTTTGCTTCATTGAATAAAGACCAAGTAAATATTTCGATTTTTTTTTTGTTTCCCTCCTTATTCAGCACCGAGGTTACGAAAGACGGACCCTGCTATTAAGGTGAACTCTGAACCACGACGCGGATGAAGACAGCCGGTGCAGAAACCGTAACTCAAGACCAATCAGAGTTGCCAACCTTAGAGTAGAAAATTATCAATTTTCGTTTTTAAAATTATCGTGTATCACAAAAATATTGTATATTCGTTATGTACATGGAGATACAAGTATAATGCTACTAATACTAGAAATAATATGAAATAAACTTATCTAGTAATCTTTAGTTTCGAACTCACTGTCCTCGCCATTTAAGAAAAATCCTTATTAACCATTTCCAGCCCAATGATGCCATTTGGAATCACAAACTTTTTATAATCATAAATCTAATATTAATTCATGCAGTTTCCCCATGTAATCATAACACTCTTCTTTCGGGTCAATCTCATAATTTGGTATCTCTACTTACTCGCGTTGAAGCAAAACAGAGGATCTATGATGTGGCATCATTGCAACAGGAAATACTGTGTACATATGTTTTTTCAACACACAAAAAAATCGGGCTGGAAAGGGTTAACAACTTTGAACAACAACAATATTTCCACCCTCCTTGTAAGCGTACTTGAATTTAACAAATGAGTGCAGGGTTGCCACATTGCCAATTCTCAAATCGTTATTGATTTATTTTAGCCGGAATGATCGTTAAAAAGCCTTAGCGTGTGAGTTTTACAATTGTTTAACGCATATCTACAATTTATTTGCACATTCTAAAACTGAAAAAAAGTGGGCGTACTAAAATTATCGTATATTCACCTATTATCGCAAGGACATTATCATATATAGCATTAAGACTTAAATTAGCATATATCACAAGAAATTTATCGTATGGTTGGCAAGCCTGAGACCAATCCTGATAATAGGGTGTATATAGGTCGTTCATCACCAAACTATCGTACCTCCAAAAGAACTGTATTACGAGGTGCATTTAATTTATAATACCTCCATTTTTTCCTCAGGACTGGTAACAAATAGAAACGTTCTGTTTATTTTAAAATACGCGAGTTCTTGTTGTCAATGCGTGACAGAGATGGTAGCACCGTATGGTACACAGAACTCTAGCCGCAGCGATGAGAGTTATGACTGTTTTTGATATTTGTGATACTCGTAAAATGGCAGGTAGAACAGTGCGTAATCATTCGTTTTCTCCATTTGCGTGGTGTGACACCGCTTGAAATTCATCGCCAGTTGAGTGAGACATGTGATGATGTTGTCATGGGTGTGTCCCATGTGCGTTCGTGAGTTCAACAGTTTAAAGAAGGCAGAACGTCGTGTTGACAACATACCAAGACAATCTCGGCCTTGCACAAGCCGTTCTGAGACGACAGTGTTCACAGATCCCACGGAAATACCAAATTTGGAGGTGATATGTTCTACACTCATTCGGTGATCTTAAAAAACAACTTCCTTCACTCGTTCGATCATGTCGTCAGACCGGCTTCTGCGAGACCGAGATTGTCTTGGTTTATTGTCACACGACCTTCTGCCTTTTATAAACCTGTCGCACACACGAACGCACATTACACACACATTTATGACATCATCATTACATGTCTCACTCAACTGGCGATGAATTTCAAGCGGTTTCACACCACGCAAATCGAGAAAACGACGAGTATCGTATCATAAACAGTCATCAGTCTAATCTCACCGCTATCGCTAGAGTTTTGTGTGCCATACGGTGTTACCATCTCTGTTACACACTGACCACGAGTGCTCGCGTACTTTAAATCAAATAGCACGTTTCTATCTGTTACCAGTCCTGAGAAGAAAATAAAATTGGAGGTATTATAACATGAATGCACCTTGTAGAGGACCATTCCACCCTACTGCCCTGGCATAAAATATTTCCTGTGTAGTGTTGTATTATAAGGTAAAAAGAGTGCATATGACGAAAAAGTTATAAAAAATAAGTAGAAGACTCCGTAATCTGGGTGTGATGAAGAGTGGATAAAATAAGCTAGGTAGAAACGAAACGGCGTGACAAACATCTTGGCATTTGAAGGCGGCGCTGCAAGTTCCCTTTAAATGCTCTAGCAAATGACAGACCAGCGGTATTTCCACGTTTATTTCGTACATATCCACGTCTATCCTCTGCCACCTGATCGCGCTGTAGTTCGTCTGCTTAGCCATAGCCACACCCCTTTACCACTTGGCAACTTCGCGTCAGAGCTTGCGTTTTATTCGTTTAGCTGAAATGCCAAGATGTTTGTCACAGGCTTGAAAACCAATGAAAAGATACTAGGAAAAGAAAGGGAGATAATGTGAAAACAAGTTTAAGGAACTAACTAAAAGCTACGAGAAGTGAATAGAAGCCTTCGAAATGTAGATATTGCGAAGAATTGAGAAAATATACTTAATAAAATTAAACACAATGAAAAAAAGTATAAGGAAGAAAAATGGACATTTTTCAAAACAAAAGTTAAAATATATATATATATATATATATATATATATATATATATATATATATATATATATATATATATATATATATATATATATATATATATAAAGTGACTAGAAACCTTGACATTTGGGTAGGGAAAAAAATAATAAAATAAGTCAGATTGAACGGAAACTAACGTAATTTTAAGAGGAAGCAAAATAGTTGGAAAAGTAGTGAACGGTTTAGGACAAAGTTTGAGAAACAGTGGTGGAACTAGAAGACGAAAACTGGGGGGTGAGGGAGCCAGAACCCAGACTATCATCTACTTACTATAAACTTTCAAAAATGTATAAATTATTTTTGTCACTCAAAAACTGAAGTTCCTTGGTCCTCCGGCCCTAGGCTAGAACCGCTACTGTTGAGAAATAATTCTCAGAGTCCTAAAAGAAGATATGATGAAAGTAAAACGAGAGAGATAAACAAAAAATAAGTCTAATAACGATAAAAAAAGGAAAATATCACTCCAAACCAAACAGTTTAACGGGGGAGTGACGTGAGGCTGATTGAAGTTGACAGATTGTGAGTGATCGTGAGGTTAGAGTACTGAGAATTCGTTAGTTGAGGAGGATAAGTGAGGTTTGCACAAAGTATTCACCTTTGTCTTACAGAGAAGTAATTTCCTGAACGCAGAAGGAAGTGATCACAACAGCAATCCCCTACCAACAATCGGTCCAAAGACTATTACAGGCTATTACAATTCTATTGACAAGTGCGTAAGCATGCGAAGCTTTTGAGACACAAGCAACCGATAAAGCATTCCAGTGTATGGAAACGGTTTGTTTCACATTCAAAGCCAAACTCACATAGGATACAAGTGGAGAGATAGTGTTCGCGTACGTGCGTGCAGGAAAGCGTAATTTGAATTCCGTTGAAGATTAGAGGGCCCGGGGCTAACAAAAACAGAAAAAAAATGGAAAAGAGACGAGCGCCCTCTCGTCGAGTAACGGCTGACGATTGTATACTGTCAAGTGAAATTGCAGCCTAGCAAACACAGACGAAGATACAGAGTAAAAAGACAAAGAACCGAAACAGAAAAAAAAAAAAAACAGCAACACCCTCGGTTCAGGTCAAAGAAGAACAAAGAAGGCAGGAAATGAGAATAATCGAAAAGAAGATTATAAGAACCTTTTTATTTTTTATTATTATTGTTATTATTGTGCTATATTTTGTTCCTTCAAGTTCTTGTTATTGTCCATGAGTTCCATCGTATTATTTCAACCAATTTTTGTCTGCATCATATGTACCCTTCCGCCATTCATTGTTTATTTACTCTAAAGTCTTTCCAGCCTTAGAACAAAGTAGATGTAAACAAAGCGAAATGTACGAGTATTACTCCGCTTTGTTGCTTCGGCACATGTGCTTCGGCAGCGAGAGACGTGAACAGCAAGATCTGCTTGCTAGCTTATTTCCAAATTATTGTCGTCGCATAATTTCTAAAGCGGAAGGCTCTGTTGGTTGGTATATAATTAACGCACTGACACTGACTACTGCTAGGTTGGAAATATGTATTTCCTTAAATCCTTATATAAACGAGATTTCCTCTGTTCCTATTGTTCTCTTTTGTGTTTTATAACACGAGAGGAAAATGGATTATTGTAACACTTTTTCGCCATGGAACTCTCTGCATTCTACAATTTCAAATGAGTGGAATCGGCGCGCGAACGCTTATGATTACGCAATAAATACTATATGTCCAAGGACGGGGAAGTTGAAATAAAACTACAACTGTTGTTAAATATTATATATATTGCGTTTATTATCACAAAATACAGGATAAATTCGGATATTTTCATTTGAAATTATTATTTTAGTAGGGATTATATTGTGGTAGGATATTAGTGCAGCGAGACAAACAACCAATCACTGGTCATCGATCCACTCACTGGTAGTCAGGTAGGTTTGTTTACATTCACTTTTTTTCTAAGGCTGGAAAGAGATTAACTTAGCTAGGTGAGATCATTAAGCAAGTGAAGTCATAGGTGGCCAAATTCTTGGCATTTCATAGCACCAGGCGATTCAACGCCCTCCCTTACTCGGCCCACCCCTGAAATCCCCACTGGTTACGGCAAACTAGATATTGGGAATTGGAGTAGAGGAAAATGTTAAGAATTAAGATTATAAATGTCACGGCAGGTCTATACAATAACTGTGCAATTATGAGTTCATTACATATAATCATTTGTACTTGTCAGGAATGGGGGGCACCGAGCACGATGGCTCACAGGTAGAACGTTCATTTCTGAAGCTCTGGTTCAAAGTCAGCTCGCGCGAAGTGGGCTTTGTGGTAGACAAACGCCGTGTTCGTGGATTTTCTCGGGGTTCTCCCGTTTCGTCCCATTTTCTTCATCCCACCATTTCATTCAATTCTCATCAGTGTCTGCTATAGCCTAGCCGGCAAAACCATGAAATGTGAAACTGAAATATTTAATTTAAATTTTTGTACTTGTCAGGGGGTGCTGACTCCGACGCGCTCTGGTTCTCAAGCACCCATACAAAAAAGAAAAGAGTAGAAAAACAAGAAAAGAGGAAAAATCACAAAAAATAGGAGAAAACAAGAAATGAAGAAATGAGAAAAGAATGAAAAAGAGGGGAAATTCTAATCTTTTCTCGTATTTTTAAATGATAGTAAGCCTTTTTTTTTTTCAGAGAGAATTTATATAAAGTTTCGTCCGAGACTTTACCAGAGATAAATCCAGTGGTACCAATTTCTGTTTAACTTTGGGGGAAAGTGTAAAAACTGTATTTTGTATTTTATTGCTTTGTTTTCATTGTACTTTTTACTAAAGAGAAGACTTTCATTTCATCATGGTCAGTTGTATACATTATCATTATAGAAAAATATGCGTTTACATTTTGTTCTATTCCCTGCATTTGTTTTCTTACCTTCTAAAAGCTATAAATAGATTACCTATCTGAATGGCAAGATAAAAACTATGATAGGATGTTAAAACCCTAGACCTCTCTGGTTACGCCATTATTCTCTCATTCAAAAATATTTTCCACTGTGAAAAGAAAATCAATTTTCATTCAAAAACATCTAAAATTACGTTTTCACGGTATTAAATTTTTCAAAGTTTTCCAATGGGGTAGCCCAGAACCCGCTCTAAGCCAAGCCTGGAGTGTATTCCATACCCACAGAACCCGCGGTTGTGGAGTTAGAGTACTTCTACTGATTTTCAAACCCTTGCGGTCCTGATACCAAGGGCGCCGATCCTGGGGGGCACGGGCTCCCAAAGCTTATGTGGGCCACTATTGTATTTAAGAATATACAATATTTGGCATAATTTGAATGCAATTCGTCTTAAAATCCTCATTTATATGCGCTATGCGGAAGCGTTCTTGTCAGCCATTCTAAGTAGCCTACGATCTTCATTCGTCAAGACCAAACGACTGAATGACACCTCGTAAATTGGTAACACAGCGGAGGTCATTCACTTCTTTTCCGTAAGCAAAGGGCGAATTTCCTCCTTCAGAGGGTTGGCGGGGGTGGGGCCGAAGTATAGTTCACATACTTTCCGAGGGCAAAAAAGAGATAAACAGGCTCTAGCATTTTTGCGTATTCTTCCGTGTTTTTTTTTGTGGCGTATACTTTCTGTTTGAGGTATCCCCCCACCCGGGAAAAACTTCGACGGGGTTAAATCTGGGCTTGTAGCTGGCCTCTCAACACAGACTGTATTTTATGTAAGTAGTCAAGTAGAAAGTAATATAACATTAGTTTAGCATTCTATTCTACGACAGATTAGTCTTTTCATCCTGACAATTATACTAACCCGCTAAACTGAACAGCACTGCGGATAGGCTATCAAGTAAGGATGATATCCATAATTACTATCACACGAATATTTTTTTTTCTACATAAGAGTCAATATTTGATTTTTCTTGTCTTGGGATCAACTGGATGCATACCCTTTATCAAAAGACTGGATTCTTTGCTTTTGACCCTCAACAATCTGGCTAAAACGGTGATTCATCAAGATGCGCTTGAGATTTTGTGTCTCCTGGACGGAGTCAAGGACAGAATACATATATAAAGAAGAATTTTAATTTAATACCAAACACCTTTGAAAGAAAGAAAACGAAAAAAGGCCTTTCGTACAATGTAGAAATTTGGGTGGCAGACAATTATGTCACAAAATCTAGCCTGGAAACAAAAGTCTGGAAATTTTTCTTATGGTTTAGTTAACAGCCTTTTCTGGATAGTATCGGCCTTACTTTATAAGATTTGATATCTTTCATTGTGTTTAAATTAACCTTTTTTTAATATATTTTTTTACGAAAGTTATAATGGAAAATTGTTTCATTATATCGTATTTATAGGTGCACTAACTAAAGACCCAATTCTTCATACGGGGAAATAAAATTTATGAAAAGGATTTGAATTCTCTTAGAATATGCAAATGAAATGAAATGAAATCTTTAAGTTTAACGTCCCACGATTATGCCGGTTAGGCTAAAGGAGACGGTAATGATGAGAAATGAGTGAAACGGTGGAATGAAGAAAGTGGGAGGAAACGGGAGAACCCCGAGAAAACCCACGAGCACGGTGTTTGTCCACCACAAGTCTTAGAATATGAATTTATTTTAATGAAAGTGTAATGAAAAAAATCCGTAATGCCAATCCCCTTCTATCGAGAGTGCCACTATTCATCTCAGCGAACCGGAAAACGATGGATTGGACAGTAATATTAGTCATTTAGATTATTTTTATTACATTTGAAAATAATTGATGGGGGGAGTAATTTAGACTTAAATGGCATCAAGAGTGTCAGCATTTATCTCAGCGATCTCGAGAACTTTAGATTGGACACTAATATAACTTTTATTATTATTATTATTATTTTACATGTCACACTCTCTTTCGACCCATGCCGAAAGTTATCAATGTAACTTTGATAACTTTCCTTCAGAGGTCTAAGGCTGATAAAATCATGTCAATTATCATTTTAATTCGTTCAGTAGTTATTGCGTGATAAGATCATACACAAACTTTCAGTAGTAGGGGTAGCGTTATATCTCGCCGAGTCAACAAAAATTGTCTCGATTCTGATTGGTTGATAGAGGTCACGTGACTTTAGGCCCCGCCCACGCGGGAAATTCAAATTTCCAGGTCACGTGGTATGACGTCATGAGTCACCCGCGGGGAAATTCCTCATTCTCTTTTATGACCAGGATTTTTGAAATTTGTTCCCTTTTACGGGTAAGATGAGTGCTTTGATACCTGATTCTGATTGGTTGACAGATGTCACGTGATCTTAGACCCTGGGATATTTGAAATTCGTTCCCTTTTATGGGTAACATGAATGCTTTGGTACCACGATGCTGATTGGCTGATAGATGTCACGTGATCTTAGGCTCTGGGATTTTTTTTAAAAAAAATCGTTCCCTTTTACGGGTAGGTCATAAAAGAGAATGAGGGATTTCCCCGCGGGTGACTCATGACGTCATACCACGTGACGTGGAAATTTGAATTTCCCGCGTGGGCGGGGCCTAAAGTCACGTGACCTCTATCGATCAATCAGAATCGAGAAAATTTTTGCTGACTCTGCGAGATATAACGCTACCCCTACTACTCTTTCATTCGCTTTTAAATACCATATATAAATTTACTCCCTTGTTCTTAATGGGATTAGGAATTAGAATTCTGGTCTTTCTGCATCAATGGCTATGTTAACCCGTCACGTATGAGGGACGACGTCCCTGGGTAATCACACTAAAGAAAAAAAGGGAAGTAAGGAAGCGGCCTGGGACCTATAAGCTAGGTACCACCCCGGCATTTGCCTAGTGTGAATGAGGAAAACCCGGGAAAACTTCACTCAGGTTGTTTGGCTTGATAAAGGCTTTACACTATTTCGATCGAGTGTCCCCACCGGAAATCGAACCCGGGACCGCTCGCACCAAAGGCAAGAGTATTAGCTACTACATTAAGCGGGGCCATCCTTGTTCGTAATGGATTTTAACGCCAAACAGTAAGTTAGGAGGGAAACATATGTCAAGCAATACAATTGGAACGTCTTGCAAAAGCTATTGAGAGACAGACGAAAACATACTATTGATAGTTGAAGCTTGCTTATATACCCGCTTCAGTTAATAAATATTCTATTTTAGTTTCCTCATCTTCCGTCCCTTCCCTAACCATATGACTTTCTTTCAGACTTTCGCACCGTGTGGACTTTGTGGTGGACAAACACCGTTCTCGTGAGTTTTCTCAGCGTTCTCCCGTTTCCTCGCACTTTCTTCATTCCACCATTTCATTCATTTCTCATCATCACCGTCTCCTTTAGCCTAACCGGCATAAACGTTTGATGTAAATCTAAAGATTTCATTTCATTTTTTCTTTCTGACTTTTAGTTTACCAATTGCATATGAACAAGTAACAGACCTCTAAATGGAAGGAGAGCTTTCAAAACGCGAAAGAAATAAGGATCTAACTTTTGGAGTACTAACCAGTGAATAAAAGGAGGATCGTTACTTTTTCTTCTTTTTTTAAAAAAAACGTTTAAACTGGATGACTGTGAACAAAAAATTATGATGTATACGCTTTCGTAAGCATGAAATAACTTGCTATCATAAAGCAACAGATAAAAGCTGTAAGCTATATATTAATTATAATTGGATGTCCCAGTTTGTTAAACTGTGCTAAAGAGAGCGTGAAGGTTTTTAACTAGCATAAACATGTGAGAGAATCAGATTCTGAAGATTTTATCAAGTGATTAATATACTACATCACAGTATTTTTATTATTATTATTATTATTATTATTATTATTATTATTATTATTATTATTATTATTATTATTATTATTATTATTAATATTATTGATAGTGAAGATGGTGTTTTCTAGTTATTTATTTCTTTGTTTTTCCTTCTTCCTTCGCTTTGCTTTCGTGAGCAGCCATAATTTTAAATTTCTTACGTATAGAAAGAGTGGAGAGAAATTCAATACTCAACCTGCAAACATTCATATAAGCAGGCTCGGATTAACGCATTTTCGTGCGCTACGCTATACTTCTAGAACCACCTCCTCCCTCAGAAATAATACATTTCAAATCTAATTCTACTTATCAAATTTGAAGATGCTGTTGTCGCCCATTCTATTTTAGTAAATAAAAAATATATATTTTGATTCAACTTTCAGATTTGTTGTTGGGAGCACGATGTGGGCTTGTCTCTAATATGTGAGGTCCATGACTCGATCCCCGCCCAAGTAAGTTTGTGGTGCACAACATCATGTCCGTGGATTTTCTCGGAGTACTCCCGTTTCCTCCCACATGCTCATTTCATTAACTCTTTCATCATTATTCACTTGCCTTAATCATCGTCTCTCTTAGCCTAACGGGCATAATCGTGGGGCGTTAAACTGACTTTTTTTTTTTTAAATTAGATTTTGTTCTTAAAGTTACAATGACTAAATTGCCGCCGATAATGGGTCCAGGAATCAGTCGCAGTTTTATAAAGTCACAGTTTCAAAGTGTTGAAAATCTATAATTTCTCGTTAGAATAATTGATCTGGTCAAAAACAGTAATGTATGTTAATAAACTGTGAAAGACACCAGGGGCGTCATTTGGGAAGGGCAGGAGAGGAAATTACCCCTGCTGAGTTTGAAAAATACATATTTTTTAATAAGTTGTACACTAATATACTAATAGAAAAGTGAAACTCTTATATTGGTACATAATATCGAATCGAGCCCCCTCCTGGCAAAACCTGAATTGAAATGAAATAAAATTTTTGAGTTTTACGTCCCACGCTTGTCCCGGCTAGGCTAAAGGAGACAGTAATGATGAGAAATGAATGAAATGGTGGAATGAAGAAAGTGGGAGGAAACGGGAGAACCCCGAGGAAACCCACGAACACGGTGTTTGGCTTGGATTCGTTAGTGATCCTTAATGACTTCTTTGTTAGCTACTTATATTTGATTTGATTTGGAGTTTGGCGTTCCTCTCAGCAGCGAGGCTATATGAGACATGAACCTATAACTTAATGTGGGATCCGAAGCACATGAGCTCCCGCCTGGAATCGAACTTTGATCTTCCACGCCAAAGGCCCTTACGCTAAGCACAAGAGAGCTCGTTAGCTACTTCGAATACAAGGGACAATACATTGCGTATTACAAGCAGGATCTACAAAATAAGTTTTATAACCTCAAAGTTAGTGCTATTTCCAATGCTGATAGACTACTGCTTTCTAAATCTGTGTGAGCCTCAAAGGGTTACTCGCAGTGCCTCGCCCAAATCCTATAATTCTTTTTACCCTTCCATTTCATTCCATTTTACTTTTCTTTTTTTTTCTCCCTATAATGTCCATTTCCTCTCTCGTTTTTCTTTTCCTTAATTAACTAAGCGGTGGAACACGAATAATGAATCAAAGATAAAAATCACAATGGACGGAGGGGAGGGGGAGGAGAGGGAAATCCCTGGGATTCTCGCCTAAATATTGAGAGAATGAGGAAGGGTAAAAAGACACACAAAAAAGCGCTAATAAAAATCCCGCTTATATGCGGTCACAGTTTTACTTTTTTTTAAAAAAAATTGAAAAAGAGAAAAAACCATAGAACATAAATGTCGGCGAGTTAAACTGAACGTGGACAATGAAGATTTACTGTGTTTTCGGATACATCAACACATCAGCCGCTTGTTTTATATCTGCAATGTTTCTTTTTTTCTTTTTTTCGACTTCTTTGTTTTTATAGGTCGGACCAATAATTTTATGTGTGTATCCTGTTTCAGAATGTGTTTGAAAAGATGTAAATAAAATTGTAGAACTTTCTAGTTTTTTTTTTTTCATTTGGAATGAGCAAATCATTCAAAAATGAAATCTTTTGTTAAACGGTCGGGAAGCTAAAACACTGGTAAAAAAAAAAAAAAATACAAAGGATCACATAAAACTTACGTTTATGAATGAATGTATGCTGGAGGTAGTAAAAGCTGTTTGTATTATATACCCTTTCATTCTCGAAGCATGTGAGGTTTTAACCTCATCGATACTCTAAAATTTAATAGAAAACTCTTATATTTGAGGTTAAACTGACGAAAAACAATTCTCTAAACTTCATATGCCCTCTCATACCGCAAATATTTAAGTATATACTCTCTCATATTCCAAGTAGCCTATGTGAAGTATATACTCTCTCATATTCCAAGTATGTGAAGTATATACTCTCTCATATTCCAAGTATGTGAAGTATATTGTCTCTCATATTCCAAGTATGTGAAGTATATAGTCTCTCATATTCCAAGTATGTGAAGTATATAGTCTCTCATATTCCAAGTATGTGAAGTATATACTCTCTCATATTCCAAGTATGTGAAGTATATACTCTCTCATATTCCAAGTATGTGAAGTATATACTCTCTCATATTCCAAGTATGTGAAGTATATACTCTCTCATATTCCAAGTATGTGAGGTACATACCCTTTCATACCCCAAATATTTGAAGTTATGAACTCCCAATATGTTTTTTTTAGATTTAACCCAAAAATATCTGTTAATCTAAAAAAATTGTTCAAAAATATTTTACTTTTGAACATCAATTAAAATTCTAATCTCAGCGCACATAGTTCCCTGTATGAAAATATAAATAGCCACTGTTATTCACCGTTACCGTCACCGTTACGCTTGAAGATATTAAAGGATTGACTCCAATGCCCTTTAGGCTAAGAGAGACGGATGATTAAGGCAAGGGAATGATAATGGAAGAATTGATGGAATGAGAATGTATAAGGAAACGGTAGTGTCCCGAGAAAACTCACGGACACAATGTTGTCCATCACAAACTTACCTGGTTGGAAATCGAATCAGGGATTCCACGGCCCAGACGTAAGGTCTCTACCACCGAGCCCCCAAGGATTGACTCCATTGACAAACACGGTCAAGATAATTGTTTTAGCTATCTATTGAAAGAAACAAAGAATTTAAAAAGAAATGCTGTCGGTCGATTGTTATCGTGTGGAGTAACGGACGAACGGATTAACATTACAATGTCATAAGATCTACAGGCGTGATCTTAATAAACGGTGATAGGAGAATTGGTGAGGTGAATATTGTAGGCAGAAACAGATGAAAGAACTCAGAACAGGGTGTTGCAAGCTTTCATAACTTGAAGCTGGAACCTGGAAGATGAGTGCTATGTGTTCCCTTAGAACAATCATTTCCAACTGGTCGGTGCATGACGTAGGAGGCTGCTTTTACAATCCGAGGTAACCATACAGAAGGACAATGAGGAAGTGAAGTGAGGGGAATGAAATAGGTGAATAAAATAACCAAGTGTTAAAAGTGTACACGCAATTATGAATCAGTGAGCAATATGCTTACAAAATCATCGTCTACGCCAGTGGTGTCCAATTATAATGTGCCTGAGGGCCATAATCGTCTTTACTACTAAAGTGGAGGGCCGCAGCTGCTGCTACTGCTAATAATATATATATATATATATATATATATATATATATATATATATATATATATATATATATATATATTATTATTATTATTATTATTATTATTATTATTATTATTATTATTATTACGCTAAAAAAGAAAAATCTAAAAAACGTATTTGAAATATTATATACCTATTCAATTCAATGTGAGAAATGAAGGTGACTAGCAGCGTTTACAAGCACCGGGATATCTACATTCATTCCTGTCGTTGTGAGCCGCAGGAGATGTAAAAGAGAAGAATGTCCAAGGCAGCTTCTGAAGCGATTCTTCACAATATTCTGGTGGAAAATGCACTTTCACACAAATAAGTACTTTCAAACACTGACACTCTTTCCCGACCATCCCCAAGCTTCAAGATTTAAGGAAAGGTGTTGCCGTGGATTCTCGCGCCTTTTTGTTGTACAGAATCGCTAAATGGATGCCTTATTTCGAAAGAAGAGTGGATGCCTTATTAAGAAAAAACGAATAAATATAAATGAAAATAGTATCAGTAATAAGAATCGTAAATCGTGAAAGCTTTGTGGGCCGCGCAAAATGGTTTGGCGGGCCGCCATTTCGACAACACTGGTCTACGCTATTGATGTTTATGTTTGCTTGTTACTACTCTCTCTTATCAATACTGGGATACCTGCTATCTCCTTTCTATCTCTGTGTAGCTTTCTCAGAAAGAAAGCATTAAACTGTGACGTCATAGAGCATTCACTTCTAAATAAACGATCCTAGAGCATTATTAGAAGATTGGTTTCTATCCAGAAGACGCAGACATAATGTAAGATATTTGCTTCAGCTACTAGCCCACTTTGTAGTGAAAACAGAGACAGTTATTACCTCGCTTCAAGCTACTGTTAAAATACAGAAACAGTGACAGTTATTACAAAGGTGTTGTTCAAGTGGATCGGGAAATATCGAAAATATATATAATTTATTCCTAGATTTGAGCCACTCGCTCAAGAAAAATCTGGTTCCGCCTCTGATAGAAGATATATCACTCTTCATATATATATCCATTGTGTTCGCCTGTTTAATGCACATGGATGAAAACTTATCTGATAAATTTCAGCTGTTCTTGTGAAGCCTGTCTACAGTTATATGTATACTACATGTATACGTTATGTCGTATTACCTACTACAGCGTTAACACAAATATTTTTATGCCAGAAGGTATTTACACATATGATACGTTACGTGTTCTACTGGCTTTCTCGTCCATGCGTTGAAAAATATACACCGTATGGTTTACTTGCACTTTTCAGACAGAAAAACAGAAAGTTATGCTTGGATAACGTTACTTCGTTACACACACACACACACACATTTTGAAACGTATACATATGATCGTAATCTGTGAGCGACATGTGTTTCCAGTTTGTAGTAACAGATTGTTTTAATAAGATTTCTTTTATTGCTTATTTTCTCTAGAGAATATAAAAGGGTTGTTCCTTTTCTTTTTAACCATCTTTCACTTTGTAAAAAATAAATTTATTTATTGTTTCCTTTTTCAATATAGGGTATGAGTTCATCGCATTAAATTTCTCTAAAAGTCAGCTACTGTGAATAAATATCAGGTGCGCAAATGTGAACAGAATTAATATCGTCTTAACCAACCATCATCAGTATTTGGTTTGGCCCAGTGGCGTATTTACGATTTTGTTTCGGGGGGGGGGGCTTTGCTAACTTTCGAGGGGCTTTGCCTGAAAATGTGAAAATTCTGCAAGATATTTCATATACTTTACTATAGTAAGATTTCGAGGGGGGTTAAGCCCGGAAGCCGCCCAAATACGCCACTGGTTTCGCCTATGCAAGAGAATAATAAATTAGTCATTATACGAAGAGCAATCAAGTAGTTTCAGGAATTCAGTGGTAGCTCTTAGTTATCACAATATAAGTACACATTTACTTATCGGCTTCAAAGTTGACACCTTCCGAACATACACACACACACACTAGTTCCACAGTTCCTGCGATAGGTAGAAATACAGACGAAAGGCATCTTTTGGTATCTCCCGAAGTTCAGCCTTCGCATTGGTCTTGATCTCTTCTACGTTGGCAAAACGAAAAAGGTTCATTTTTAGCTTTGGGAAGAGCCAAACATCCGATAGTGCTAAGCTGTCTTTAAGGCTATCAAACTCTCTGAATAAGATATTCCCCAATTTGCGCATGAACTTGACTCTCTGAATCAGATATTTCCCAATTTGCGCATGAACTTGACTCTCTGAATCAGATATTTCCCAATTTGCGCATGAACTTTACTCTCTGAATCAGATATTCCCCAATTTGCGCATGAACTTGACTCTCTGAATCAGATATTCCCCAATTTGCGCATGAACTTGACTCTCTGAATCAGATATTCTCCCAATTTGTGCATGAACTTGACTCTCTGAATCAGATATTCTCCTAATTTGCGCATGAACTTGACTCTCTGAATCAGATATTCCCCAATTTGCGCATGAACTTGACTCTGAATAAGATATTCCACAATTTGCGCATGAACTTGATGTTTGTACGTTGTTAGATCTGTGAAATTGCACTAACTGATCACTACACACTCCTCCGTTTAGCTACACTATTCGTACACTGCCTGTTAAGACGTGTTAAGACTTGTTAAATTCAGAATTAGGCAACGAAGGGACTGTAGTGCACAAAATCCAATGTGATTGCATCATAAATGCCAAAACCACAACATTCCAGGAACTTTCTGACTGTCCCTCGTATAAATAACTTAAGAGCCACGATGGCTTAGTGGTAGAACACTTACCTCTGGTGTATGGTTATGTCGTATCCCGATCCGCTAAGTGGGTTTTGTGGTGTACAAAGACAGTGTGCATTTGTTTTCTCGAGTTTCTTCCATTTCTTTCCACTTCCGTCAGCACAAAATTATTACCTATTTCATCATCACCGCTTCCATTAGCCTTGGTGCAGGATCGTGGGATGTTAAACTAAAAGAAATGAATAATTTGTTACATATTGGTCACTGAAGTATGATGAAAATAAATTTTCGAAAAATATGATCATATTTCGTAACGTAGAAGGACTCTAGTAACTTCTAGATAACATTTTAAAAAAGAAACGGGACATAGATTTTTTACATACATTCAGAAAATGAGACGAGATAAAATCGAGACGAGACGAGAAACGTTTTTGGATAATGGAGGCAAAACAAGAAAGAATCCTTCGATAATCGAGATGAGATTAGATTTCGTTATTATATAGAATTTAGAGTGGAGCCATAAAGGAGAGGATTTAGGATTTAGGATTTAGATTTCTGGGCTTTCGGCATCTAAGGCCATTTAGCCCGTTACATTTGAGGGATGACGTCCTTCGGCGAGCACACTATCCAGGGAAAGGGAAAAAAGAAAGGATTGGGGAAAGGAAGGAAGCGACCTGGGACCTATAAGTGAGGTACCATTCCGGCATTTGTCTGGTGTGAATGAGAATAAAAAACAGGAAATCTTCATTCAGGGTGGCTGGCCTGAAAAAGCGTTTTACACTTTTTCGAGCGAGTGACCCCACAGGGAATCGAACCCGGGTGAGAGCATTAGGGGCTACACTACACGGGGGCACACCATAAAGAAGAGGACTCACCGATTATTTTCCCGGCGGGCCAATTAACCTCAGTTTCAGTTTTCCATCTATTATTTTTCAAACATAAAGAAAGGAAATACACTGGCACCCTTACTCCTGTTCTACTCTAATGACTAGCCTATCTACTCTACACTAGAAAACTGGGATAGAACTAATTTCTCCTCTACCATATGTGCAATACGTGCATTTGGATGGTCCGACAAAATCTGTCATAACTATATTATTTAAAAGAAATATTTCTTGTTGGAAACAGACTTGACGATGAAGATAGTTAAATTTACTAAGCGGAACTTCTATTTGAATACTACATTCATAAATCATGTTTAGGTCGCATTAGTTTAAGGTCACATGGATAGAGCTTTAAAAAAATGGTCAAACAAATCCTAGCATGAATTGCTTGATTATTGTGAAATACAAGAACTCAATTCTCGAATACTGGCGAACACCTGTTCCATTTAGTTAGATATCATAGTTTTGATATGGAAATTAGTCTTGTCTTTGTCACAAACAAGTTTCTTATTATAGAATGTGGAAACAAGATTTTTTTAATATTTCTTTTACAGATGTAGAAGGAAAATAAAAAAAAGAGCTAGTTGCACTGGAATTGCAAACTCATATTGAGATTGAAGCTCGATATTGAATTCTATATAAAGGATTACTATCTTTCCTCTGCAAGTGTCTTTGCTCTGTCTTTTACTAACATACCTAAGTAATAGATTATTATTTAAAGAAAAAACAGACACAATGAGATTGTTTTTGTAATATTTAGGCCTTTCTGAGTACGAGTGCACTTTCCATTTCCTTCTTTGTTCATGATGGAATAGCATACTTAAAATCATGATCCCTTTTGCACGAGGCTTCAAATTACCTAGCGTCGGCCCTGATTTGAACCTACCTTGGGGAAGAACAGTCGGGCAAGCACAACCGCAGCATTATGAAAGATTATATTTTAATTTGCTTGAAGTTTAAAAAAGAAAATACAGCTGGTAACATTCAGGAAGCAACAACACATGTTGATTCTCTTTTTTTTTATTATCTCCAAAGTAAAGACAAAAGAAAAATAGAGAAAAGAGAGAGACAAGGGAGAAAGAAAGAAAGAAAAATTATGAAATATGAGAATAATTTCTTTTTCTTGAGACTCGACTGCCTGCTGTGATGAAATCAACCACCCTCAGAACAGGGAGAGGGAAGCAACAGCAGAGATATGATAAATCCATTCAATTTTTCTCATAGTTGCCAACTTTACAAAGCTTAAAATAACATTATGGTTGCATGGTAATTTTCTTAAGATTTTTAAAAATTATTTTTATTCATTGATTTAACAAGGTCTCAAGTGCAGTTTAACTAGGGTGACCAGATATTTTTAAATCCAAAAGAGTATATCAAAAAAAAAAAAAAAAAAAATGACAGTAAGTATGAAGACAAGATGAATTACAGTATTTTATCCAATGCGCATGCAAATGAGTTAAATACTTAAAACAGTTTTACTCACCGTCATTCATACTTCTGCGACTATCTTGCTTTCTTGAGTAAGTTAATGTCATCCTTTATTGCCAGTCTGAACTCTTCACAGACCATGCTTACATTGAACTTCACTTTCATCACTTGTTCCAGTGTCGACACTGTGAGTTGACTTTTTTCCTCGCTCCAGTAAGTGTTAATAGCACTAAAGAGCCTCTCACAATCAACATTAGTGCCCGGTAAAGTAAACAAGAATTGCACGAGTGGCACAATCACTTTTACATTTGACCCGCACTAGATCTTTGTACACTATTTTCCATTTGCCCATCATTGTCTCTCTTTTCTCTCCCATTGTTCAAGGTGTTCTTTAACACATCTGGATATTGCACAGTAAGTGTCAAAAATATCATTATCACTGAATTCCAACGAACTGTCTGCATGTTTTACCTGCTCATAGAAATATGCAAACGACTCCTGAAATTCTTCATAGGTAACTGATGTGTCAAGTAGTAAATGTTTCATCTTGTTTACTTCTCCGAAAAAACGTTGTAACCACATCTCTAAGTATGTTATCACTTCAAAGTAAAACCTTTTTGCCACCGAGTATGCTTATTCCTCTTTTATATTCCTTCCTTATACAAGTTTCGTAAGTAAATTTCTAGCAGAAAACGGAAAAAAAAGTTTTGTTCAATTCTATCTTTGTATTTCCTCAGAAGTTCAAAATATTCAACAGAAACTTCAGTCGCTGTTATATCCTCCCTCTCAATTTTTGTAATTGTTTCAGTGAACAAGATTAGCTGAGCATGCAGGAAATACAGCCACAACTCACTTGTTTCGTCTCGAATGAAATTGACTATAGCTATTGGAGCATTTTCATCACTCAAAAAGTACCCCTTAAGTGGTTCATACTGACGTATAATTTTTTCTACACACGGAAGCAGAGACAAGAATCTCGTCTTTGAGCGATACAAAAGACCCTCATAATGACAGCCAATGAACTCAAAAAGTTTTTCAAATTTTCTGTCCTTAGTCCTTACAGTAAAAATACTGAAATGGTTGTATATTTTAAAAACCAAATTCTCAACATCGATCGGTATTACTCTCGAACACGCCACAGAAATTCCATTGTGAAGGATATGAGCCCCACACCCGATAGGCAAAACTTTTTCCTTCAACCTGCACTCTAGTTCGCTATGTACGTTTCCTGTTGTTTTATTTTTTATGCTTCCAGAATTTACTGGTGCATTATCAGCTACAAAACCGATGATCTTATTTTCCAAACAAAACTGACGTAATGTACCCACTAATACGTTCGACACAGTTTCCGAGGTTTCATTTGATATGCTATGAATTTTTAGAAGACATGTTTTTACATTAATATCAGTATCTACTTCACAGTACCGCACTAAAACAGCCATGGTTGCTTTACGATTGGAAGCATCACAAGCAACAACAACAAAAGGAGCCTTTTTAACACTATTACTTAAAATATTTTTCACCACACTCCCACCACATTTGTTAACAAAGCCTCCGTTTTCGTTCTTGCACATGGAATTTTTTTATTCACTGTTGATTTCAAAAGTTTGCTACTGCAGTCCATGCTTCTAAAAGAGTGATTATGTTTAACATTATGGTATGACCACACAAGTTCTAGTCGAATTAAATCTAGCTCTTCTGAAGATTTTGTGGTGAAAAAACTACCCAACTTACCTGCTTCGGAAGTTGATGAGCATTCAGTGTGCGACTTAGATTTTATATGTTGTTCTATATCATATTTCCCTTTTTTTTTTTTTTTTTTTTTTTTTATATATAGAGAACTCCTTCTTACACATCGTGCACTATGCTTTGTAAACATCATTATTGCGGGCCCTTTTAATGCAAGGATAGCTTATTTCAAACGCTTGATTATACTGACATTTTCCTCGCGACATTGTTAATAAAAATAATTCCTTCAAATCCTCGAATAATATAATTGATTGAGTGTACGTACGCACGTTAATTAGAATAATAATCACTGCGCGATTCCCACTACCAAGAACTGACTCACTTTGAAGGGAAAACAAAACCCCGTGCCATGAACTGTACGAATACCAGATATAAATTCCGAAAATATAAATCATTCCAGGTACTCAATCAATTTAATTAACAATTTAATAATTAAAACGTTGAAAGTTTGGATAAATCTATCACTTTTGCAGAAAGAAAATCTGGCAACCCTACAATGCAACGAGAACGAGAAACGCAGCACAGCGCAGCGGGTCTGCTACTACGAACTACTGAACAGTGTTGTCAACGTCCAAGTTTTTACAGGGAAAAAATGCGATTTTCAATGGAAAAATGCATTAAAGGTTAAATGAAATTGGAAATACCACAAAAGAGTATAATTCGATATTTTTGGGAAGAAAAAAGAGTATAGAGTATATGAACCTCGAAAAGAGTATAATACTCTTAAAAAGAGTATGTCTGGTCACCCTACATATGAATGATACCGGAGAACAAAATATAAGCGTTTATTTCTTAATCTCAAATGCTCAGATATCAAGAATGAAAGCTGAATCACGTAAGTGTAGTAGTGAGGGTTATTTATATTTGAAACGCATAGTACCATTATTAACAATTGCCGATTCATTATTGGGTTAAGATCTTTCCAATAAGATATTCATAGAGTTACCTAATTTCGTCACACCACCTTGTGAAATGAAATGAAAATGAAATCTTTGAGTTTTACGTCCCACGGTTATGCCGGTTAGGCTAAAGGAGACGGTGATGATGAGTAATGAATGAAATGGTGGAATGAAGAAAGTGGGAGGAAACGGGAGAACACCGAGAAAACCCACGCACACGGTGTTTGTCCACCACAAAGTTCACTTGGCGCGAGCTGGAATCGAACCAGGGACTCGAAACACCAGATGTGAACGCTCTACCACTGAGCCACCGCGGAGCCTTCACACCAACTTGTGTCAGGGTGCTGTGTAGGTCCCAATTTGTCACTTGTGGTATCTATTAAAAAGAAATGCTTTTGTCTATTTTGTATGGTTTATTTTTAAGGGGGGGGGGGGCGGAAGTTAGGAGACCCGATCCAACCATATTATAGTTCATTTGCAAGCCTACCGTGAAACTTTTAGAGGGGCCAGCATACATTTAGGGGGGCAGCCCTCCCTAGACCCCCTGGATACGGGCCTGGCTGGCTGTAATCAATTTGCAGTCCCATGCAACGACATGATTTGCCGCCCTTCTCCAGAAAGAACAAATCTTAAAAGCCACAATTTTAAGTATGCCATCCCATCATGAACAACGAAGGGGAGGGGAAAATCACTCGCACTCAGAACGGCCTCAACACTACAAATACAGCCGCTTATTTTTTTTAAATGATAGTCCATTATGTTAGTGAAGATAAAGCAAAAACACTTTCAGAAGAAATATCGTAATCCTTTTTATAGAATTCAATATTGAGCTTCAATATCAATATATCAGTTTGCAATTACAGTGCAACTAGCTCTTTTATCTTTATTTCTTGATTTTCCTTCTACATCTGTTAAATTAAAAAAAAAAAAACAATTGTTTCCACTTTCAATGATAAGAAACTTGTCACAAACAAGTTCCTTATCGTTGAAGGTGGAAACAAGTTTTTTTATAGACGTAGAACGGAAAAAAATATAAAAGAGCTAGTTGCACTGGAACTGTAAACTGATGTATTGAGATTGAAGCTCGATATTGAATTCTATAAAAGGATTATCATTTTTCATCTGCAGGTGTGTTTGTGTTCCTTCTCACCAACATTATAGATTATTATTTAAAGAAAAAACAGACACAACGAAATTGTATTTGTAGTGTTTAGGCCTTTCTGAGTGCGAGTTCACTTTCCCTTCCCTTCCTTGTTCATGATAGGGTAGCATACTTAAAATCTTGACTTTCTAAGATTTGCTCTTTCTGGAGAAAGAAGGGGGGGATGATGCCATAACACGGGTCGGCAAATTGCTTTGGGTCGACCCTGTTCAAACGCAGCTTACAGTATTACCTAAAGTCCTGCAGTGCAGTTGGTCAGTACGATTAAGTCCGAGCACAACTAAAAAAGCGAGTAATAACGTTAAGCTTAATTCGATTTCTACCTGTTCCAGTCGCTTGTATACCACCTGTTCGATGGAGTATCCGAGCCGCTCAAAGCAACCGTACATCCTGGCAACGGATGTTAACTTCTGCAACGGTTGTTAGGCGTGTGACCTCACCTGTTAACTTTTAATAAGCTCTAACAAGAAAGAAAAAAAAAAGAGAGAAAGAAAAGTAATCATAAGAGAGTTTTGTCATCTGTCAGACAGGATTTAGTGAAACATAGTTTTTTGTCCGGAAATGGGTAACAGTTGAGAATCTGCAATAATCGGGGGCAATTGAAAAAAAAAAAAAAGAATACTAGGCCCCATCACAGCGAAATTAAAATACCGCTAATTTTACAGTAATTATGTGATATCTTCAAATAGATAAAAAAAAATAATCGAAAAGTGGAACAAGAGCTCGCTGGGCAATATTATTTTACATGAGATAGCTTTATCACGACTCATTTATCTGCTTTCGATTTCCAGTCATTTAGAAAATTTGCATTATTTTCACGTTTCAAAATGGCTGCAAACGGAAAGCTTTTAGGTGAGCTCTTGTATAATAATATTGTCTATAGGTGAATAATACTGGGAAAGCTACTAGGTAAATAATATTGTCTAGGGCGCTCTTGTTCCATATTTCGAATATCTTTTACCTGTTTAAAGATATCACATAATTACTGTAAAATTAGCAGTATTTTAATTTCGCAGTGATTATTCCTTTTTATTCTTAATAATAATAATAATAATAATAATAATAATAATAATAATAATAATAATAATAATAATAATAATAATAATAATAATAATAATAAAGATATTATTGTACTAAGTACTGTGTGTACATCAAGTATGATGATAAAATGATTACAGTTAACATTTAAGTGAACTTTGTCTGTAAAGTTTGCAAATCTTTTGAATAAGTTCTTTGGGATTTTAACAAAATTTCTTTGAAAATTTAAAGAAAAATTGAGGCGGTATATGGAAAAAGGGCATATACGCAAAAATACCATTTCGAGAAAATCGCTGTCAAAGTTTTCATTGTTGAATACGTAAATGCATGGTGCTTATTTCACTGGCTACCTATGATAAAAATAAACTGGAATTTAATGTATGGAATTATAGACATTTATACTTGCTGTGTTGAAAAAATATTTCAGAATGATGTAATCTAAAAAATACCTTATATGCCCTTTTTCCATAGATACAAATGTAATAACCAAATTACTTACATTATACAATGTTTATTACCAAATTTGCATACAATAAACATGGCATCAAATTGCAAATGCTTCCAGAAGGTGAAGTCTAACAATCAAATAATTTTTCCAGACACTCTTCGTCTTCGTCCTTCAGAAATCTGTATAGAGCTCTTACATCTTTGATTTTTAGGCGGTTGAGCTCTGGATACGGTATGCTTTCAAGGTCAAGATGTATACGGTCTCGCGGTGCCCACTGATTCCAAAAAATGAATGGAGGTAATTTTCGGAACAAAGCAGAGAGCCAGATTGGTTCACCTTTATCATAACATATTTCATAATCGTAAATGTGTGGCGGTTGGAGACAGGTTTGGATAGGAACAAGTGGCTTAATCCGTTCTCCCATTCTTTCAATAGATCTCTATCCATTAGAACTTGAAATGGATTGGGGTTGCGTCTGCAGCAGACCATCGCAGTAAGATATGGTTTCGCTGTTCCTATGACTTCCTTTTTGTTGATGTGCTTCCTAATAAGACCAAAATTGCGATCGCATTGTGAAAATGAGTGTCGACGTACTGGAAATACTTGTATTATTTCAAGATCATTGGTCTTGGCAAACCACGCTAAGAATTTGAGAATGGTGAGGTTCCGATTTTGACCTCCAGCTGCATCACAAAACAATACAATCGTCTTGACATTGGAGTATTCTTGAAGTTTCTTCACTAAACAGTCATACAAAAAAGAAGCCACTGAATTAGCATTCTTCTTACCATCAGTTTCCATGAAACAATAACAGTACGATGTATCATCATTGAAAACATGCACATTGAAACTAGGGATGGCCAGACGGATCCGGATCCTATAAGATCCGGATCTCGGATCCGAAATTTCGGATCTTGGATCCGGATCCGGATATCCGGTTCCTGGATCCGGATCCGGATATCCGGTTCCTGGATCCGGATCCGGATATCCGGTTCCTGGAATCGGATCCGAAATTTCGAATCTTGGATCCGGATCCGAAGTTTCGGATCTTGGATCCGGATCCGGAATTTCGGATCTTGGATTCGGATCCGGAATTTCGGATCTTGGATCCGGATCCGAAGTTTTGTATCTTGAATCCGGATCCGGAATTTTGGATCTTGGATCCGGATCCGAAGTTTCGAATATTGGATCCGGATATTCGGTTCCTCTATCCACACCCGAAATTTCGAAGTTCAGATTCGCACTCCTGATTTGAATATTTTAGGCCTTAGATTGAGACCCAGAACTAAAATATCCATATGTATAAAATTGACTAGGTGAATTTTATCTAACTCAGTGGGAAGACAATTCAATTTAAATGACAAAAGATTACATGAAAATCTCATTTTCACATTTTTCGGGGTTAGACCACTGTTGCGCACACCCCATCATTTAGTCTTTAGTATATCTTTAAACGTACTACAAGTATGCCACTTTCATCTCAAGTCAGTAATTGTATAGATCTGCCTTTTGTTATATATTAATCGAGTTAGGATTAAAACTCGATTGTTTGTGAGACCTATGATAATATTTTCAGAATGAGTTATAACGTTGAAAAACTGCATAGTAATGCTGCATATTTTCTTTGTGCCACATTGGAATTTAATGTAGTCTATCTTATACAGTCGGCTCTTATGATTAATTCAATGATCTGAACTCCTGCAGCATTACGCTAAAATCATGGATGTCTTTGAATTTTCGTCATTATTTCTATTTTTTATTACGAGCAAAATAAATATCATAAGCGGCATTTTACAGAATACATATAGACGCAGTTCAGTCAGTTGATTGCTTAAAGTTTATAGCAAAGCTATTACATTTCTAAGACACTGGCGGCTTTAGGACAAAATCCATGGCTTTCCCATAAAATCTTAAATCTATCTATATAAAAAGGGCAAAGTCCTGAGTGAGTGAGTGACAGATCACCGTACAGGCCAAATCGCTTAAGCTACAAACGTGAAATTTGGACAGTTTATAGACTTTGTGACGTAGGATACTACTAAGGAAGGACTTTGGGAAATTCGACGAGGAAGGGGGGAAATAGGGTGGAAAATAATGATGATTCTTGACGTTAGATACTTCAAATTTGGTATTTGGGTTTCTCATTGAAAATAATTTGATACTTGTTAAAGTGCTTTTTGATATTTAAATTAGAAGGGGCAGGGAAGATGTAGAAAGTAAAAGAACGGGTGGTAATTGCAATTATTGCAATTAGTATAATAATATGCCTATATCTTGGAAACTTAAAGGGTTAGAAACATGGAATTTGGTATTTGGACTTCTCACTTAAAATAATTAGATACGTATTTCAACGTTTTTTTGATATGTGGCCCAGAAGGGAAGAAAAAGGGCGAGAAGAAAATTAAGTGGAGATTACAATTATTGTATTAATATGTTCAATCATTTAAGGTTAGAGACTTGAAATTTGGTATTTGTATTTCTCATTGAAAATAATTTGACATGTGTTTCAGTGCTTTTTGACGTTTTAGTAAAAAGGAAAAGAGAAGAGATGGAAAGGAAAGAGGGTGGGGATTGTAATTATTATAATAACATGTCGATATCTGGAAACCTCTGAAGGTTAGGAGCATAGAATTTGGACTTTACATTTGAAATAATTAGGTATGTACTTAAGCGTTTTTTGATGTATGTCTTAGAGGGGAAGAAAAGGGGCGGGGAGAAAAGACTTTTATATCTCGGAATCCTGGAATGTTAGAGAAATGAAACTTGTTATTTGAACAAAAATTCGTTATGAAATGAAATCCTTGAGTTTTACGTCCCACGCTTATGCTGGTTAGGCTAAAGGAGACGGTGATTATGAGAAATAAATGAAATGAAGAAAGTGGGAGGAAACGGGAAAACCCCGAGAAAACCCACAAGCACGATGTTTGTCCACCACAAAGTCCACACGGCGCGAGCTGGGATCGAACCAGGGACCCCAAGCACCGGAGGTGAACGCTCTACCACTGAGCCACTTTCCAGATGACGTTTTGCTTCGTTCCATACAGTTAGCTAAAAATGAGTCCTGACATGATTTCTCCTGTTGATTGTAAAATCCTGCAAATATTTCGTTTTGTGTATCCACAGAAAACTGTTCCCAACATGATTTAAGACAACAGTTAGAACAGTACCTGAAATTTTTGCTGCTGATACGTTTCCCTCCAGCATTGACATACTCTTCGCCTCGTAGATGCTTACGCTTAATATCTTCTTTCTTCTTGTTTCTTCGCTAAATATATATTTTCTTACCCTTCTTTATGCTTTCCGCAATACTAGAATCATTACCGGTACTGTTACTGGCGTTCATGTTTAGGTTTAAGATATATTCACCACGAAACACAATGAACTGCAGTACGAATCTATTATCGCCAAAATACAGCTCTGCACACGACACAAAAACAGGGGTACCAATCTCATTTTTTAAAATATCTTGATGAAAATTTCACCACATATTCTTGAAAGACTGGAGAATTCGATAAAATGATCTCTGGAAAAAGGGCATATAGCAATATATGCCCTTTTTCCATATACCGCCTCAATTTACATAAAGTAAATAATTGATTGTGTCATTTTCTATAATAAATCAAACAATATGAATTAATTGTCGAGGTTATTCATTCATCGATTAATTGTCATTATCTATTGAGTGACTGACTAAAATGAATTAATTACGTAATTACATATTGATTGATTAATTATATCATAATATGTTGATTGATTTATTATGCCGTAACCCATTGCTTAATGTATTAGTTATGTCATAATCTAATGATTAATGGGTTAAGTATGTCAATTTATTGCTTGGTGAATTTGTTATGTCATTATCTGTTGATTGATGCATTAATCGTAAAACAATCTATTCATTGATGGATGGTTTATGTTATAATCTACTCACTGATGGATTAATTATGTCAATTTTATGATTGATGGATTTGTTAGTCAAAATCTATTGATTGATATATTAATTGCGTCATAATCTACTGATTGATGGATTACTTATGTCATAATATATTCATTCATGGATTGATTATGTTAATTTATTGATTGGTGGATTAGTTATGTCATTATCTATTGACGGACCCATTAATTGTGTAATAATCAATTGTTTGATGGATTAATTATGTCAATTGATTGATTGATATATTGGTTATGTCATTATCTATTGATTTCTGTATTGATTGATAGATTAGTTATGTAATAATCTTTTGAGTGATGGATTATTTATTTATGTATTAGTTATGTTATAATCTGTTGTTTGATGGATTAAGTATGTCATAATCAATTATTTGATGAATTAATTATGTCAGTTTATTGATTGCTGTGTTAGTTGTCATTATATATTAATTGATGTATTAATTATGTAATAATTTATTAATTAATGGATAAATTATGTCAATTTAACCCTTAATACACCAAGCGGGGTCCTCTAGGGACCCAGGGGGTGATATTTGGTGATACTGCTGCAACTATAAAAAACAATTTATTCTCGATTTTGATATGTGCCTGCACCCTTTTGGGATATCTGCTACATAATTAGAGCAATGATACGTTCGTTAAAAAAGTGGAAAAAAATATATATATAAGTTGAGGAATTAAAATAATACTTGGGGTCTCTAGAAGGCACCAGCTTGGTAAACAACGTTGACGATTTAGGGTTGGTGCGTTAAGGGTTAATTATTGATGGATTAGTTATGCCATTATCTATTGATTGATGTATTAGTTGTGTAATAATCTATTGATTAATGGATAAATTTTGTCAATTTATTGATTGGTGGATTAGTTATGTGTAATAATCTATTACTTGATGGATTAGTTATGTCATAATCTATCGATTGATCGATTAGTTATGTCATAATCTATCGATTGATGTATTTATTACGTCATAATCTATCGATTGATGGATTATTTATGTCATTGTCTATTGATTGATTTGTATTCACGTCCTGTGTCGGCAGCAAAGATACGAACCAGTACTCGGGTTCCTACTTGAGACAACGACATCAACCGGGAATTGAATCTGGGACCAGATGCACAGAAAGTACGCTCCTTAAATACATTTTAAAAAGAAAAACAAGGTTAACTTATCAACCGATCATGACTATGTCAAAATTTATTGATTCCTGGATTAATTGTGTCATAATCTATTGATTGATGTATTAGTTATGTCAGAATGTATTGATTGGTGGTTTATTTATGTCATAATCTATTGATAATGACATAATCAACCTATCATATATTACTTTCGTGAGCATATCAACATTTCATTCTTTTACCATTTAATTGGTCAGAGACACGAACATATACGTATCAAGAACAATTAAATGCCTATTCTTTAGTGGGATTCTGCCTTGCAATCATCAGTTGAACACTCGGTTATTATTTATTTGAAAATAGGACGATAAAAGAATCTTATTCGTGGATTATACCGTGTGTTTTTAAATGATCATACCACAGTAGAATAATACGCGTAAGTTCATTACTAATGTCTTCTCTGGTGCAGAAAAACTAATTGTCAAAATGTCACGGTTTAGCAATTCCGTACTAATTTTGGATCTCAGTGGATAATAACACTAGTGGACTCAATAAACAAAAGGGGCATTATGCAGAGTCGTTTTGACGTATGATTAGCCTCATAGTAATGGCCTCACTACTGCAGGAAACATATATTAGTCGAACCCTTTAGTATGGCACTAAGCAAGCGTCAGAACGACTCTGCATAAGGCCCAAGCTGTTTAGACAGCGCGTTGGACCTAACATAGCGTTATGATAATGCCATGGGTACCTCAGTATCCCACTAATTATGGAAGATGGGATTTGAATTTCTCTTCTAATCTATTATATAGTCGCTTAAAAACTACTATACAGAAAAAAACAGATATATATACAGGGTGGCCCAAAAGTAGATATACACCCCTGCTTTGATCAAGTATAACAATCTAGCTTATGGGTTTATTTGCTTCGGCTGTTCTGAGCTTAAGATATACCTGTAAGTAATATATATATATATATTAAGAACAAATAATAAAGGAACTAAGTCTACCTGATGGATAACAATAAGAAATGGTATAAAAAGCAATGAGTTGATCAGTACGGGACGATATACCTACTTTTGGGCCACCCTGTATAACATTTGAGGAAAAAACATGTTTATATCTAACAAGCAAGGGCATATCCAGGGAGAGGCGATCGGGGCAACCGCCACTCCCCCCAGAAGAGGAAACTTTCTTATTTTATGTATAAATAAAACCAATCCCAGAGTTTGAAGCTTTTTAAAAGCAGCTCTAAGTAGGAGTGTTACAACTCACCCCCTCCCGAGAAGTCCGTCCTGGATCCGCCCCTGTTAACAAGCATAATACTTGAATGTTTATTCTTTTATAATGCCTTCAGAAGTACATAAGTGCCTCTTAGAGCATCAAATACACCATGGTATGTAACGTTAAAAATGAAATTAAAGAAAGAAAGAAACGTTTTTTTAGAAAAAAGTATAAAATTGCATTTGAGGAGAAAATGAAATAAGGAGTACGTACTGAAGCAGAAACAGACATTTAAGTAAGATGGATGGATGTAATGTTGGAAATTGTATACGAAAAATGCAAGTTTTTATCTAATGGATTTCTTCTTGTCTTGTTGTTGTTGACAACAGCCTCAGAGATGGCGCTGAAGAGCAAAATGAGCGAACGTCGTATTGTGCTTAAACGATTCGATGAAGACGAAGAAGAGAAGACGAAAAATAATACAAGAAAAAAATTGACAGATGATAAAACTGGGAACGTAGAGAGAAGCTGAATAGAAGACAAGATGAGAACTCGGTTGAAGTAGCAGCTCTCTAAGTTTATTAACTCAAACGTTAATTACTGCCTGACTCGAGTCGAAAGTTTCCTCCGAGAGAACTCTAAAAGACGAACGAACAATCGTATCTAGTGCTCAGCTAACTTGACAATGAATATAAATAAACGAAGAGCAGTGTTCAACTCTACAAACTTCTACTTTCACCCGATCCCTGTTGAGGTTCAACAGAGGAGGGACGTGGATGACTTGTTCATAATACTAACATCTTGCTCCTTCTTTCACATATTAATGGATATCCATTATAACATAATTTTTTTCTCGTGATATTAATGGATATCCCATGATAACATCTAGTGCAGGCAGTGATGAAAATTTTCCGGAAAATTTTCCCGGAAAATTTTCCGATTCATAAAAACATACTCCACTTATTCCTACGTCGTTCTTTAGTCGAGATGTGAGGTGGAAAATTTTCTTCTATATTTTTCCGGAAAATTTTCCATTCTTAACAAATATCAGTGATCAAGTAACAATTCGTCAGTATTCATAAAATTGATTGAATTCATATATAGAAACGTTAAAAAGTGAAAGATCGTTGAAAGAATCTGAAAATTTTCATGGCTCAAACAATTTTCAGTACGATGTAAGAACTAGTGGAACAATTTTCCATGAATCGAAAAATTGTTTGTCCTGTACAACGAAAATTTTCCGGAAAATTTTCCGATTCATAAAAAAAAAAAAAAAAAAACTCCACTTATTCCTACATCGTTGTCTAGTTAAGATGTAAGGTGGAAATTTTTCTTCTATATTTTTCCGGAAATTTTTCTGTTAACAAATATCAGTGATTAAGTAACAATTCGTCAGTATTCATAAAATTGATTGAATTCATATATAGAAATGTTAAAAAGTGAAAGATCGTTTAAAGAATCTGAAAACTTTCATGGCTTAGATAATTTTCAGTATTATGTAGGAACAAGTGGAACAATTTTCCATGAATCGAAAAATTGTCTGTCCTGTACAGTGATTAAAATTTTCCGGAAAATTTTGAAACGGAAAATTTTCCGATTCGTAAAAGAATAATCCACTTATTCCTACATCGTTGATGTGAGGTGAAAAATTTTCTTCTATAGAGAGAGAAAAAAACTGTGGTAAAAGTTTATTTCCCAACTTGAAATACAAAATTTTCCGGTACCCGAAAGCTAATTGGAAAATTATAATTTGTTGCTGACTAACTTTCCTCTACTGAAATTCAATTTTGTAGCTCTATGTGCAGTTAAATATAGTGGAAAATTTTCCACCTAACATCACTATACATAATATCCAAAATTGTCAGGCCTATGAAAAGTGTTTTCCACTTGTTTCTACATCGTGATGAAAATTTTCCGATCTATGAAATTCCTCTCACTTGTTTCTACAGAGCAATAAAACTTTCCGATTCAGAAAACAGTTGTTTTACTTCTTGCTTCGAAATGATGAAAACTTTCCGACTCATAAAAAATTCTTCAATTTTTCCATATAAGGCAGGAAATATTTCGATTCATGAACAATTGTTTAACTTGTTCCTACATAGTACTGAAAATTGTCTGAGCCATGAAAATTTTCAGATTCTTGAAACGATCTTTCAGTTTTTAACATTTCTATACATGAATTCAATCAATTTCATGATTGCTGAGGAATTGTTACTTGATTACTGATATTTTTTAGAACGGAAAATTTTCCGCGGAAAATTTTCCGCCTCACATCACTAAGTGCAGGTTTATTTTAGAATTTGCTATAACAAAATTACTACGAATGTGGTATTTCTTTGAATAAATACGGAACAGCCTTCAATTCTTAGCTTAACTTTACCTTACAGGAGGTATGATGGATTAGTGGTAGAGCTTTTATCTCTGGTGCGTGGGGTTCCCGGTTCAATCCCCGGCAACGTAAGTTTGTGGTGGACCACGGGCACGATGTCCACTACAAACTTACTTGGCCCGGGGATCGAACTAGATACCCCACGTATCAGAAGTAGGTGCTGTATCACTGATCTGGCAAATCGACTAATGAATGAGACCATATCATTTTGCAGCAACTCTCAGAATAAATTATAAAAATACGGCGAGCCTTTTTCGGGGTTAATGATGCTTACAGAAGCTGCTCCAATTATTCCATCTTGGCAGACTGGCAGTTTTAACTGGAAATCCATCCAACCGGAAAAAATACCATTAGAAAGACCTAGGCGCAGATGGAAGGACAATATTAAGATTGTTCTCACATAAATAGGAATGCAAATTGAAACTAGATCCAGTTGGATCAGAAGTCAGTGAAGCTCTTTTGTGCATGTGGATTAAACTTCCTGGTCTCATAGGACATATAATTAAACGGCTTGACAAACATCTTGGCATTTGAAGGCGGCGCTCGAAGTTCCCTTTAAATGCTGCTAGCAAATGAGAGGCCAGCGGTATTGCTACGTTTATTTTGTACACATGCAAGTCTATCCTCTGCCATCTGATCGCGCTGTAGTTTGTCTGCTTAGCCATAGCCACACCCCTTAGAATTCGGCAAAGTCGCGTCAGAGCTTGCGTTTTATTCGTTTAGCTGAAATGCCAAGGATGTTTGTCACAGGCTTTAGTTAGTTCGTTATTGAATTATCTACTATCGTATTTTTTAACACTTGTGTTAGTTATCAACTGTTATAGTCTGTGTACTATACTATTTATCAGTATAGATATCCTTTCTAAAATAAACTACGCACCTGTTACAGATACAAAGAGCTCCCTGGTGTTTCTTGATGTTTTTTGTCATTGCTCCCTCAGAGCTTATTTCCGCTCCCTCTGGAAGACCGATCTGGGCTACGGATCCGAAATAAAACTAGCCACTGGCATGACAATCCTTATGGTCCTTAGCCGCTCCAACGCTATCTCTTAGCGATTGGCTTAACTACGTCAAGCCTTATCGACGTACACGTGGTTAGCATGCTGCGTCGCCAGTTTGCCTCACGACGCTTGGGTGGACGCCGAAAATTGGGAAGCACCACCCGGAAATCGAATCCGCGACCACAGGGACATAAATCCTAGGCTTTAACCACTAAACTACAATGTTCCCACGGCCAATAACTACACTATATTTTTTTTAAGTAAACGTAATTACAGATTACATCTATCTTGACACATTTTATTCGTGTTTTTCAAATTACATTATTGGAGTTTGGAATTCTTTTTCACATACATAGGTAGTTCAATTTTCTGAAAGAACAGGAAATGGTTTTTAAAGATGGACACACTGCTTGAAAGAACCCATTAGAACTTACCCTCGGGGAGAAACTCCCCCATTCTATCACAAGAACGAAATGAAAAAAAAAAGTAGCGGTAGAAAAGTTTATAACACCTAAAGTTACCGTATCCAGGGCAACTGTGCCAGGACTTTTAAGTGCATTGCAAGGGCGAAGGGGAAGAAAAGGAGGGGGTGAGAGAAATGAAACATTAAAAGGAAACGGAGACATTTTCTTGAAACGTTGATTCAAGAAGAGGGGGAGAAAAGAAGAAGAAAGGATACTGAAAAACGATAACGAAGAAGTGGGACAGAGAAGGGGGGGGGAAAGAGGAGTAGCAAGTGTATAAAATGAAGTTTAGTTAGAAAATGGCCGTAAAAGAAATTGGAGCAATTAAACTAATAATATGAATTTTGCCGCAGAGTGTCTTTAGAAATATGGGGTTTTGGCGTAGGGAGACCCACAGTTAAGTACTGTTTTAAGACATAACTTGGGAGCGAAGAAACAAGTCTTCCTGAGTGCAGGATCTTGTGTTTTGTCTATGTTTAAAAATTTCCCTAAATTGCAGTATTCTTCATAAAGAAGATAGTGTAGTTTATTCTTATAAGACAGGCCACATACAGCAGCGCAACTTGAAATTTTGCTTTGTGCTTCAAGGTGGGAGGTTTTTGTCACCTGTATAAGTATATTTTTACGTCTTTCAGTACTATATTATTATGCTATTGATTAAAATACGAAGACTGTCCAGAAACTACCAGACGTTTTGGCCTATCGCGACAGTGGGCGGGGCTAGAGTAGCCATCTTGGTGTCAGAACGTTGCCACATTCAGCACGCATCCAGCTGTGGTAACGGGAGAACTGCGACGCTTTTATTGTCTTTCTGGGGCGTGCTAAAATGTGCGCTGCCATAGAAACTCCCGCCTCTTGTGAGATGCGCTCCTAGGATTAGGTTTTTGTTGGCAAAATAACCACAAGCCAATTAAAATCTACAACAACTGTGTGAAGTGTACGTACATGGAATAATGAGTGAAGGCCGAGTGAAGCAATGGTGCATTGATTTTAAAAATGGCCGTTCCATGTTCGATTATCCACCATACAGCCCGGATTTGGCGCTGAGCGAATACCAGCTCTTTCCAGCGATGACGACATGGCTCGCTACAAAACGTTTTAATTCTGACGCCGAACTACATGCCGGTGTAAGCAAGTAGTTCAAATTGCAGGCAGGCGGCAGGTTAATACCGCGACAGTATTGAAAACTTTGTACCACGATATGATAAGTGTGTTAATTTGCATGGCGATTATGTGGAAAAATAGCTTAAGAATGCACCTTTCAATCGTGTATAATACAATTTGGTTTGTTCATTCCGTTACGTTTTTATTTCAAAACGTCGGTTACTTTCTAGACAGCCTACGTATATAGGCAGTATGTCAAACTCAGGGAAGAGATTAACTGTCCTCTTGCTCTCCCCTCAAAACTCCCTGGCTACATAAGGGAAAATTGTTGAGATGACTATTAAAGAAAATCATATCTTAATCATAAGAAAATCACGATGTGCATGAGCGGTATCATTCTCACTTCACAAATGAGTGGTATGGAGTTGATTGAATCACATTTCTGGCCATCCTGACTTCATTTTATGGAGGGAGTTTGAGCTAAACTACATATTATACATATGTACCACGTTTTTAGACAATAATGTAAGTGTTCATGTACTTAATAGGAATGCCGTACGTAGGCTGCAGTGTGAAAATATCTAAACTTCTCAAATATTATTATTCTGAGTAACTAATGGGTGAGAAACTTGTACACAAACAAATTAAAGTATGTACTTATGGTATGTAAAATATACCACGAATGCAGAACATCGGATGCTGCATTACCATATATTATTTATTTATTTATTTTGCCAAATTATCTTCCTTCTCTTTCCTCCATTTGTTTAAATTATTGTACATATTTGAAGATATTTCTGGAGTCTTCCTCTCTCTGTAGGAATAGATTCTCCGACTTACAAGCGCATATTCATTATGAAATATAGCGAAATCTATTGCGTTTGACATCTACTAACGAATCATTTTGTTTGACCTTTCTGATAGATTTTGTATGATCTTCATTTACTCTTCTTCCACGAAACACTTCAGTTCAATAATGTAGGTTCATGATTGTGAGCTGAATCGGAATCGGAACCGTAGGTTCTCCAACCACACAGGAGCTGGAAGACTTCTATAGTGCTGCCAATGTCTTGAGCCGTGGCAAAAATGCGAACTAAAGCTAACACCCACGAGTTGAGCCAATGAGTGTTCAGCTGTTGCTAAGAGAGAGAGCCTTAGCGAAAGGGAGAGGAACTCCTTCAGCCGATAGCAGCGCTCGGAACGGTAGACTAGGTGTAAAGTCAATCTGGTATATCTATAGTACTGCGTGTTACTTTATTCGAGTGGAAAATATGCTTCTTCTTGGTATCGAAAACAACAGTCTCACTAGTAGGCTGCTGGTTGAGTGAGGTTCTTGCTAAGCGAGGTGAGGCGGGCCTGGCCCTGTTGCATCACAAATCCATCCTGCTCTTCCGTTCATCGTTGTGCTTGCCTCTCCAACGCTCCGTGGTGTGTGGATCAGTGTGACCACCCAGCAAAAATACTTTGTACTAACCTATTCAGAAAAAAAGTACTAGATCTGGGGAAAAGTACTAAAAATTTTATCTTCTCCCATATCACCCTACTTATGACATTTTACGATATTTATATCTTATTAGAAGGTTTCAGGCAGTTCCTCCTCCCCTGTGAGAAAGAACCCACAACTTTAATTTTTTTTACAGTTAAAATTCGATTCAAATCGTGCAAACCATTTACACTCTCCCAATTTTGACTTTATACTCCCAAACTAAAAATCCTGACGGAATCCCTGCTTAATTGTCATATTAGAACTCACTGTAAAACCACTGAAGTAACACACGTATGACAAAATAGAGGATGTCGCGGAACAACTAACCACTGTTAGAATTCCTTCTCGTTCGAGGAGGCGACCGGACGGCACCTATGTCCCACTCCCACTCTTGTAAATACCACTGTTGAAGAAAAAAAGCAGTAAAAAGTTACCAGGAAGTAAAATTTTCGTACATTGCCAAATTTTCATGAGATTTCTTTTTGTCTCCCAAATGTATTTATGAGAAGAGTAAAGAGGAAGATAAAAGTACTAGATTTGTTGGTGAACGTACTAGAACACTAAAATTTACTAAAAGATACTAGATCTAGTACGAAAGTACTAGCAGTGGTCACACTGGTGCGGATACTCTTGAAGAATTCCAGTGTTTTCACTCTCCTTCACTTTCTTGGTTTCCCCTTTTGCTGCCAGTGAGAAACGTGCTGCCATCTTTGTATCTTGTCCTGTTTATGTGTGTTGTTTATGAGCTGAAGGCTCTGTAGTAATTTTATATCCAGGATCTGTTTTTAGTTGAGATTTACACCTCTTTACTTAGCAAGTGCGCTGCGTGGGACAACTTAGATAGGTAAGGATTGAGTAGGACATAGGAAAAATAATAACTGTGAGGATTTGTCCTGTAATAGACAAATATAAGGACCTTCTATAAATCGGGCACCGATTTAGGTTAGAACAATAACTAAAAGACTATTATTTAGAATATAAGCTAATTGAGACGATAGAATTGAAGGCCTATTAATCTTCTGGTATTCTGTCTACAAATTTCGAACTCTAGTATTCTAGTGGTTCAGTCTGGAAATCATGAAATATGTTCCTAAAGACGCTGGCGCACCTTCTAAATTCCTTTTGCGTCGTCTGGATCCAGAGAATGAGGGCACGGTGGCTCAGTAGTAGAGCGTTTATCTCAGGTGCGTGGGGTCTCTGATTCGATCCCCAGCCAAATAAGTTGGTGATGGACAACATCGTGTCCCTGGGTTTTCTCGGGATACTCCCACTTTCTCATTCCACCAATTCTTCCATTATCATTCACTTGCCTTAATCATCCGTCTCCCTTAGCCTAAAGGGGCATTATCTATCGTATGATGTTAAGCTGAAAGGTGGTTCCAAAGAACTTGTCTTGGTCTTGTCAAACTTCTCGCATAAGAAACACTACACGCAATCCACAATGACGAAAGAAATTGGGATTAAATTTTAAAAATTAGCAGTAAAAGAAGTGAAAGGCGATTGAGGGCAAATTAAGGAGAAATAAAGGGCCCGAAAAAAAGGGGCAAATGATGCAGGAAAATTAGCTCCATTTCCACCTGGAATCAGGGGCGGATCCAGGGGGGTGCGATCGGGGCGATCGCCCCCCAGAAGAGGAAACTTTCTTATTTGATATATATAAATAAAACCCATCCCAAAGTTTGGAGCCCTTAAAAGTAGCAGTATGACAACCCACCGCCCCCCAGAAGTCGATCCTGGATCCGCCCCTGACTGGAATCAATATTTGACACCTCGGATACTTCCGGAGCAAGGGCCCCGATTTCTCTGAAAATTTGGGGGGGGGGGGCATCCAGATGCAGAAGGGATATATGAGGATTTTAAGACAAATTATATTCAAATTATACAAAATATTGTATTTTCATAAATACAATGTGAGGGGGCCCACATGAGCTTGGGGGGGGGCCTCGGGCCCTCCAGGATCGGCGCCCTTGTTCCGGAGAGCTCATTTTTTTTTGCCCTAAAAGAAAAGAAGTGCACACTTAAGAACCCTCACCTTAGTTACAATAAAGTCGATAGGTGCCTAAGAGAAATAACTTCTTCAGTATTCCGTATTTTGTATTTATGACTATTGAAAGATCTATTACGCTAAAGAGGTGCCAATGACTCCAACTGAACTTTCCAAATAGCACTGTTGACTTGTTGCTTACGGGGAAATACGAACATTAATTTTGGGAGTTTTAAGACCGTTGACTTCTCTCGTGATTATAGATCGTGAAACAAACTGCGAACACGACAGATTGAAAAGCATTCGTTTCTTTGTTGCCAGAGGCAGCTCCCGGAATTGAGAAGCATTTAAATACGTATCCAATCTTCATTCTTCATGAATTCGTTTCTCGTTAATAGATGGAGCTCTAGTAAATACATACTATATTCGCAGTGTTGGCAGATTGGGCTACAAGAAGCAGATTGGATGATTTTTAAAGTGCTCGAGCTACTAAAAATTCAAATTGGACGACACGCTACTTTCGGGCTACTTTTAATAATCTACAGGCTATAACTCTTAAGAATACGCTATTTTCTTATTTTCATACATGAAAATCACAATTTATTAGTTTTATATGGGCCCTAATACAGTAAAAGTTGGCCCGCGGACTTTAGTTTAGGTATCACTATTTTAGAATCGAAAAAGATAAAATATGAAATTTGCTATCTGCTTCCCAACCATTTTTTTAAAAGTACACTTTATATAATATCACCTTTGACAAAACAATTTGTTCTCAAGCAACGTCCTAACTACACTGCCAGTCATAAAAACTGCAGCACTACTAAGAAGAAGAAGAAACAGTCTCAAATAATGTATGCAGACGGTAGAGGTCTGCACGGGCTCAAGCCCGACCCGGCCCGCAAGCCGGGCTCGGGCTTACGAAGCATACATCACTTCGCCGTAAATTTTTAAATATAAAACTATATTTCTCGGGCCTTTCGGGCCTCACCTTGTAAATATACCGTACAACGATATTTATTAGGTCGTTCTTTCTGGAGAACTTTTTAAGTACAACTGCAAAATTAAACCTCTAATTGCTGTAAATAAAAATACAATTTTGCGTTAATTATTAAGTTTCTGTGATACGGGCTTATTTCGGGCTCATTTGATTATCATACGAGCCCGAACCTAAATGCTAAAACATATTTCAGACTCGGGACGGGCCTCACATTGTAAATTCACGGGCCGGGCCGGGCCGGGCTCGGGCTAAAAATTTCGGCCCGTCTCGGGCTAAAAATCCTCTAGCAGACGGATAGCTTAAGGAACAGTCTTGTTATTTTAAAAAACGCCACCCCCTCTCTTTAAAAAGTTCTGTATTTTTACCCACAATTGGAATTAAATCAAACAGTGCGTATTTTCTTTAGTCAAATTAAGATAAGTCAAAGTTTTACAATTTCTTACTACGTTTACCAAAATATAACCTTCTAAAGCAAGAAGGGTTGCCAAGATTTTTTGAACAACACTATCTGTAACATGTTATCTGTTGAACTCAATAAGATTTATTTATTGATTTCATGAGAAAGTAATATGTTGTTGTAGAATGTAGAGGAGAGCAGTTACTGAGTATGTTGTAGTCTAGCAGACTAAGTTGTTAGAGAGACGATCGTGAGGTGATATCTATTGGGGGTTCGGGTCCCTCTGAAGACCTTGGGAATTTATCTAAACTATCCTCGTCGTTTCTGTGTTCTTGTCTCTGTCGTACAGTTTGATATTCAAAAATCTGGCCATCGATAATCCGGTTCCTTCAGTCAAAATTTCCAGCATGGATTTCGGAACGTATTTTCAAATTTACCGCGTTGACGCGTCGCTGTTTTCTGGAGGGGCCGTTTATGTTTTGATGACGTTATGTCGATAATTGTCTTGCTTGCACCTGCTAACAGGCATTCCTTCTCATTTTATCATATGCATTACAGTATACGTATGCCACTGTGTATGTGTCATTTTCTGTTAATACGAGATTATATATACGAGATCGGATATGATCAAAAATACAGTGAATATTTTTTAAAGTTTTACGTTCCACGGTATGCCGGTTAGGCTAAAGGAGACTGTGATGATGAGAAATGAATGAAATGGCGGAATGAAGAAAGTGGGAGGAAACGGGAGAACTCCGAGAAAACCCATGAGCACTTCGTTTGTCCACCACAAGGTCCACACGGCGCAAGCTGGTATCGAACCAAGAACTCCAAGCACCGGAGGTAAACACTCTACCACTGAGCCACCGCGCCACCGCCCTCTTGAAGATGAAATTGCGTTTTGTCCCACATTCTTATTTCACTATAATTTACTTAAATTAATTATCTGTCTTCATAAGCCTAAGGGTACAAAGCATGGAACATTATAATAACAGTATAATTTCATTTCGATTTTTATAGCAGAATTTGAATTTTTTTTGTATGATTTTACTTTGTCATACAATTGTTAATTCCAGATAATTTCTACGTGCTATTCTATTTTAGGGAACCATACTTCAATTCATGAATTGTAAACTTCTTCGTTCACCAAATTAACTACTAGTGCCTTATAAACTATTTCAATCGACTGTTTCTCGTGTTGTTTCACATTTTATTTACATATTAATTTAGATTTAAGGAAATAGATTTTGAGAAGAAAGTTGCGCAGAACGCCATAATGCGTTGTTGCCAAATTCGTACGTTTAATTGTTGGATTCTAGCATTGCAGTTAGAGAAGCAGAACTTGGCTGAGAATTTCGGTATGGGTCGAAAACTAATTTCTCCAGTAAGTATGAAAGCAGAATTCCATGCTTACTTCCTTTATTATCTGGCACCAGTAAACACTCGACACTACCTGGCAACGCCGCACTATTCAAGCAGCGTGTAGCATAGCACTGAGAACACCTAGTGATCCACCTTAATAAATAAAATGTTATGAAAGTTTTGGCTAATCATAATTATTGCTATATGCAACTAGTGCATCGATCCCCAAACCGTTGATCGCGAACTACTAGTAGCTCGCGGGGACATTTTCGGTAGATGGCGTTAACTCTCCGGTTGACTAACCTTGATTCCTCCACTGAGCTGACGCTAACGACAGAGGGCGCTGACTACAACTGCTTGTTTCTCCCGCGCAACTGCCATTGTCAGCCTCCATCTCACAGTTGATTGTATACTGTGGGGTTGTGCATGTTATGTTTTTCGTGTGTATATTAGACATTTGCTAAACGTTATGTTTTTCGTGTGTATATTAGACATTTGCTAAACGTTGTGTTTTTCGTGTGTATATTAGACATTTGCTAAACGTTATGTTTTTCGTGTGTATATTAGACATTTGCTAAACGTTATGTTTTTCGTGTATATATTAGACATTTGCTAAACGTTATGTTTTTCGTGTGTATATTAGACATTTGCTAAACGTTATGTTTTTCGTGTGTATATTAAACATTTGCTAAACGTTATGTTTTTCGTGTGTATATTAGAAATTTTGGATAGTTTGATTTAATATTTACTAGAAATGTAAATTTATAGGCAATAAACAAGTGTAAGATTTTTTTTTTAAAGTTGGTAGATCTTCTGGTTGGTAGCTCACAGTCAGGGGCGAACGAAGGGACGGGCAACCCGGACATCTGCCCGAAATGCTACAGTTAGGGTGCGCCGAAACGTGCCTCAAATAGTAAATTTTATAACGTGTTTTCTACTGACTTTTTTGGTTTATGTTCTTGTGGCGTAGCGTCAGTTACATAATCTTTTTGTATTCCACTTACTTATCAAACTTACGAAAGTTAGAGGATTTCTAATACTTGACAAAACCTGTTTTTAAGCTTTAGTCTTGTAAAAGTGTTCAGCTTTTCTTCAAATTCATGAGATACCGGTACGTTTTATGACTTCAACTGCTAGGACCTTCATCAAGGGCGCCGATTTCTTTGTAAATTTGGGGGGGGGGCATTCAGATGTAGAAGGCATATGTATGAGGATTTTAAGACAAATTGCATTCAAATTGTGCCAAATATTGTATATTTATAAGTACAATACATGAACTTCGGGAAGGGGGCCTTGGCCCCCCAGGATCGGCGCCCTTGACCTTCATAAAAAGGTTCTTTATATTGCTATGCGTAAAAGACGTTCAATATATGTGAAATGTATTTATTGATATTTCACGTTATTAGAATAGATTGTAACATAGTCGGATATATGGTAGAATGACTCCTGATGTTATTGATATAAGAAAACAATTTACAATATAACAGTAATCTTGTCACCATTAACAGTATTGAATAAATGCTGTTCGATATTGTTTTTGTTTATACATATCGGTACATAAATAATAATAATAATAATAATAATAATAATAATAATAATAATAATAATAATAATAATAATAATAATAATAATAATTATAATAATAAATAATAATAATAATAATAATAATAATAATAAAACACAATGTAATTGTTACCATATGTATATTTTTAAGTACTAAATATACCTATATCATGTATTTGAGTATTAATTTTTCTTTCTGATAAATGGGTTTAAAATATTAAAATGTAAAATATAGGCTAGGCCTACGGGGCGCAAAAAGACTTTTCCCGGGTGAAAATTTTGCCTTGGTCGGCCCCTGCACACAGTAGGATCTAAAAACGGAAACACAGAAGCTTTCTAAGTTCAGCGACCACTGGTCTAGTGCAACTATGTAATGCTAACTCGTCATTTGTTGGTTCCTTTAATTATGTGGCTCCCTCTAACTGTCTTTGTAAAATTCCGCAATCCTGTTTCATTACTTTAGAGGAAGCTATTAATATTAGATACACACACACATTGTGTTGTATCATGTTTTAGAGGCGTAGATATGTTTGTTTCCAGCGAGTATCTTTTCTGTGTGCATGATGTGATTTTTTTTTTTCGTTCTTTTAATTCTTCGTATCAATGTGATATGGCAATTTCACAGTTCGGTTCCTGCCAACGGAAGAGTGATTGGTTTCCACGGTGGAGAAAAGGGGGAGTGGGGTACGAAAGAGGAATTTAGATTGATTCCCACCCTCTCCCATACAGTTTTTTTATTCATGCTGGGAGCTTTTCTACATTTTCGAGTTCGTTATGGAACAGTGGTCATTGAAGAGAACGTGAAAATGCGCTCTTTCAGTGACTTTAAAATAGGTAGAGATCTGATTTCAGTAAATGCACTTAAGGTTAATTATGAGGCTATCGAATTTCGATAGATGGCATTACTTGTATGGTTACTTTGATTTGTTTTCTATAAATACGGTACTGTATTTTACATTAACTAAACGTTTCAAAGGAAGTAAAATGTTGATTATTGGAATTGACCTGATGTCTCGTTTTTAACGGAATTGTCAGTGACGGATCTAGTTCGGGGCCGGGGGGCTAGCCCCCACAGTTTTTTGAGTGACATAAATAATTTATGCTCTTATTTATATGTTTTTGAAAGTTCGTAATAAACTCATGATATACCTATCATAGTCTGTGTTCTGGCTCCCCCCCCCCCCTGAATTTTTATTTTCTAGGTCCGCCACTAGGAATTGTCCCTTTTTCTGAGAATGTGGTCAGCTGTTCAGAGAGAAATGAAAACGAAACGTAAAAGCCCTCTTTTCAAAGGAAAAGTCCCATTTTGGGGATCTACATTATTTGGTAGTATAATGTGTACGTCTTTCGCTGCGTTAAGAGTCTCGGTGGCTGGTGCGATATTTCATTTCTGTGCTGTATCGTTTTATGCATTCTATTATCTTTGTTTGTTTGTGGTATTTTCGTTTGTACAGATTTTTAACATTAACGCATCGACGGACAAACCTTCAACGAGACACACGGTGACTCGTACAGAGTAGCACTGAGATCCAAATTCAGGTTTACACTGCCGCAGCAAACGTGTTAAACCCGACACTTGATTCTTTGTTTGGAAAGATTTCGAAATTTTGTAAAGTAGTTTCACATTTTTCGAACAGATCGCTCTGTAAGAAAATATGACACTTAACAGACAATTCTGGTTCTTGTTAAATGGTTAAAGGTAATGTAAAAATTACAATTGCAGTCAAGTCAAATAAATAAAAATCAGTTTATTTTGAAACGCTAAAGACAGTGGCGTATTTAGGGGGGCTTCCGGGCTTAAGACCCCCGAAATCTTACATACTATAGTAAAGCATATGAAATACCTTACAGAATTTTCATATTTTCAGGCAAAGCCCCCCCAAAGTTAGCAAAGCACCCCCCCGAAACAAAATCGTAAATACGCCACTGGCTAGAGACCTCTTGCTGGAATGAATAACCCACATAAGAATGATTATACGTGGTGAATTGTCAAATTATGCCAGTTTGTCAATATTTTCCTGTTGTTAGCCTTCTAAATTATGCTATGCATGTGTTGGAGATCTTTTAGAACGGCTTTGTCCGTCCGTCTGTCGACAGGTCAAAGACGGTAAAAGGTATCAAAATAATTTTTTTTTGCAATCGATTCAGCGTCCCAAGGATAAGTTCCATCTTCTCCGTTAACTCTTTATTCAAACCGGAAGTGGTTCAAATTGTCCACTTCCGGTTTCAATATTTATCGCCATAAAACGGAAACAATAATAGACAGCAAGAAGTGTTTTATGTAAACCATTCAGCGTCTTAAGACAACATATCATGACTATCCACAACACTCTAATTTACCGAAGCCGAAAGTGGTTCAACTACTACTTTCGGTTTCAATACAGATTTCGGTAAAACAAAAATGGTTAAAAAAAATATATCAAGAACCGGGTATTTGCAATCGTTTCAGTGTCCCAAGAATAGGGAATATCTCCTCCTTTAGCCCTGTATTCAAACCTGAACTGGTTGAATTAAACGATTTTTTTTTTTTGTTTCCACCTTTATTCCCATAGAACAAAAACTACACTGAGAAAAATCCGTCCTCCGGACAGCGGTATTTTGTACAGGTATGCGGAATCCTCTTGCTTACTACAGAAATCAGTACGAAGCATACGTTATCCGTATGCTACATAGGTACTGCCCTTAGATGTTACATCATGCCATTACAGGATGTCTGATATCTTACAGTCTTCTTTATACGTACATACATATATGTATGTTACCTTCGTCAGCTATATGTTATATACGTCCATTTGTATATGAGATCCTGACCGCCTATATTGTTTCACATGGAAAGTACGTACAGATGGAACACTTATACGGAAAGTATTATAAAACATGTGTTTTCAGTTATACGTTTGCTGTACGTTAAGTCCAAAAACTACAGGATTTACAAATGTAACAAACGATTTTACGTACGCCACACACCATTTTTTTCTTAGTGTATCAGGTATAACAAGTAATGGGTTTTTGAAATCGATTCAGCATTCGATGAAATAGGTTTTTCTCTGGCTTTATATTAAATGTGGAAATTTATTTTTACAATTTATGAATATGTGTATGTTCGGCTGTATTTATGTATACTACTGACTGAAAAAGTTATATCTTCATTAATACTGCAATATGTTGCATGTCAAAAACAGTTATATGTCCAATGTTTCATCATTTTGTGATCAAAATTGTCGGCAGCAGCTTCCTGGAAGGTGTGACGCATCAGCAAGTGGCCATCCTCACCTCCCAAGTGCTTGGGCGCAATCTGTCCCCCCCTTCCGTTCCCAAGTACACCGGATGACCACTCGATTAGAAATGTTTCTATGTTAAAAGTGTAACATAATACAAAAATTGTGGTAGTTGAAAGATTCGTAAAGCTCTTTTGGATTTCGATATCTTTTAATACGTGCCTCCATCTGTTACAGTACTAGTCAGTTTGTCAGTAACAATTCGGACTTAGGGCGGAGCTTTATATATATATATATATATATATATATATATACAAGGGCGCCCATGTTGTGGTTTCCAAGGGGGGGAGCAAGTATAAGCGACGTTTCAAATATAGTTTCAAATTTTGCTGTAACTAATGTAAAAATTCTATTGGGTTTTCAATATTCCCAAGTACAATTTCTTCTTAGGGGGGGGGGCGATTGTCTCACCTTGCCCCCCTGATGGGCGCCCTTATATATATATATATATATATATATATATATATATATAGGGTGTTACATAAATGTCTCTATATTTTAGAAACAGACACCTCACATCAAAATAAGAAAAGAGTTCATTTGGACTTGTGGTCGGAAGTGTATAGTTTCGTATTTAAGGGTGCCGAAAAGGTGAAATAGTGACCTTTAAAAGTTCATAGCTTCATTGCTATGGAACCTATCGTAGTCGGGTAAAGATATCACTGAGGAGCTGGTATGTGAACTATCTAAATATCCATGTTTAAGAACGCTCTAGTACTTGCATACCAATTTTTAGAGAGGTAGGTGGAGAGTGATCAAGTACTCTCAAACAGCATCTCTAAAAATGATTGTACAAGTACCGGAGATTCTGAAAGATGGATATTTGGATACTTCAAATACTAGGTTCTCAATTATGCCTTGACCCCACTACGATCGGTCTTATAGTAGTGGAGCTATGGACCTTTAAAATACTTTTTTTTTTTTTTTTTTTTACTTTATCGGCACCCTTTAATTACGAAACTATACACTTGCGACCACAAGCCCATAAGAACTTTTTTTTTTCTTTTTTTGTTATTTTAATGTGAGAAATCTGTTCCCAAAATATTGTGACACATTTATCAATGAAAATCATGAGAATCTACTTGCATCGGAGGGGGGGACCCCCAAAGCAAAATCTGACATGACACTGTTGTTACAAAACAATGACATTCTCGTTCTTATCAACTTAATGAAAATTTACAGAAGGCTAGAAACTCCTTTTTTCATAATTGGCAGACTTATAATTAATGAGACAACAGCTTTCAGTCATAATTTTATATGTACACAAACAATTCTCTTGTTGCTTTGATAAGAACAGATTATTTTTAGAAGAAGAAAATAATAATTAGTGACTGTCAAAGGAAATTGAAGAGAATCAAGAAAATAGATAAAACGCAGCTAACAAGCTAATTAGTGCAGGAAGTGGCGTTTTTCGTTTATTGATTCGAAGAAAATTGTATCTTTGAAATGAAACAGGAAGAAATGAAAGAATCTATTGAAACGAAGAACTGAGAAAGTGTCTAATTCTATTCTGGTGACTGAACGAATCCCAAGGTTTATCACCTTTTAGAAATAGCCATTGGATTCCGGCCTGTACTAATCTAATCGACCTAAGAGCCTTTTTTGTTAGTGCAAGAAAAGGCAAATATCCTTCTTATCATCACCGGCAAATAGGGGGTCTATCCTTCTTAAATAATGTTTGTATTTATTTTGTAATAACTTCTGCAAGTTATTACAAAATGAATACAAACATTATTTTAAAAGTAGTAAACAAGGAACCAAGACAACATGATAATTAATGAACTACCGTTGAGTTCATTTTTCTAGTCGCTGTCTTAACCTAGATTTTTGGGTAATTCAAATTTTGGACACACTGCAATTTCTATGGATGGCAGCACTGATAATTCTTCCGATTCGTATTTTCGGATGTAGAATACCATTATCTATTATTGTGGTAAGTTACATTTCATTATCTCTTTTCACTTACGAAAAACGGGCAAAAGAAACCTTGTTAGCTTTTCAAAAATATTTAGTAGTCTGTTCCCTTAACATTACAATATTATAAGAATCCCTCCTGAATTTTCGAAAAGGGCCCTGTTCTTCGAAATACATGTCAAAGCATGTTAGATTTGGTTATTCATTCACTACACTATTTAATATACGGAGAAAAAAACGTAGATATGTGCGTTAAGTCCTGATGTAACAACCTGCAGCAAACGTATGTTTTGCAATACTTTCCATATAAGTGCTCCATCTATACGTACTTTCCGTATGAAAGAAAGAACTGGATATAGGCGGTAAGGATGTCACATGTAGATGGACGTATATTTCCCGTATGAAAGAAAGAACTGGATATAGGCGGTAAGGATGTCACATGTAGATGGACGTATATTTCCCGTATGAAAGAAAGAACTGGATATAGGCGGTAAGGATCTCACATGTAGATGGACGTATATTTTCCGTATGAAAGAAAGAACTGGATATAGGCGGTAAGGATCTCACATGTAGATTGACGTATATTTTCCGTATGAAAGAAAGAACTGCATATAGGCGGTAAGGATCTCACATGTAGATGGACGTATATTTCCCGTATAAAAGAAAGAACTGGATATAGGCGGTAAGGATCTCACATGTAGATGGACGTATATTTTCCGTACGAAAGAAAGAACTGGATATAGGCGGTAAGGATCTCACATGTAGATGGACGTATATTTTCCGTATGAAAGAAAGAACTGGATATAGGCGGTAAGGATCTCACATGTAGATGGACGTATATTTTCCGTATGAAAGAAAGAACTGGATATAGGCGGTAAGGATCTCATATGTAGATGGACGTATATTTTCCGTATGAAAGAAAGAACTGGATATAGGCGGTAAGGATCTCACATGTAGATGGACGTATATAGCATATAGCTGTCGGCGTGATGTAACATCTAAGCGGAGAAAAGGCAGTACGCATGTAGCATATAGATAACTTATGCTCCGTACAGATTTCCGTGGCAAACATACGGATACCATATATTTGTACAATATACCGCTATCCGAATAACTATTTTTTCTCAGTGTATATTTATTGTGTTCATATTATTACGCAAACATCAATAATAGTTGTTTTGCACTAAGGATTATATGCATCAGGATATATATATATATATATTCGCGACGTGTCTTGTGTGTTGGTCTGCCCCTTATTCGAAAAAAAATCCTGCAAGCGTTTTCCACTAACGTGATTGTAATAAAGACTTTAATTCAAGCGTTCGTTAGAAATATAATTGTCTCTTGAAATTACAGTTGGAATGTCTGCTTCTTTTTTCTTCTTTTTTTTTTTCAGGATTTTGAGAAACCATCAATATTTACTTTCTCTCAATTTTGTGAGATTCCTTCACTCTTCATTTTCCAATTTTCACCATTCTCTCCCTCCCCTCAATCCTTCTTTAACGCTTCGTCCTCTAGTCCTGACTTCAAGTACTAAGAAAAGGAGTTGAAGAAGTGGGATAAAAAAAAGTGGCATCAACACCATCTGCTTTAAATGAGAATTCCCCTCTTGGGGTAGAACTGCTTAACCATCAATTTTCGCCTATTCCTCGTCGCCGTGGATACGACAGCATTCACTAAAAATCAACGAAGAAAGTCGAAATTCAGGGAAATTTTTACGGAAAAATCCCTTTTTCCCTTCTTCTTTTCCTGAATCGTTGGCTATTTGCGTTATGTCCATGAACCTGACCCAACCGCAATTAAACACATTTCCTTCTTCCAAACCGTGGAGCTTTTTTCTTTTTTTCTTTTGGAGGTACGTATCTATGGCACTAATCTTTTCTTGAAATCATAAATAGTATGTACGCCACTTTAGGAGCATGTGTACCAAATCGTTAGGATGTAATGTGATACTGAACAACTTATTTTCTCTTACACAGAGGTTGATTCATTTATAATGAGCCAAAGTCGATGTGCAACTCAGGCATACACACACAGAAATTTTTGTTGAGAGGTGTCTAAGTTTTGGGTGAGGTTCCAATACTGCAAACCACTAAGTCTATGCAGTATTGAACGTTTATTATTATTTTCCAATAAAATAGTTCCACGTATATTTTCAGAAAAAAAAATATAGAACTAGACTGTTTTTAGAAGGCAAAGAGTACAGATGAAGTGTACGATCAAATTTTCAACCTACATGAATAATTTCCCTTTTAAACAAGTATAGTTTTGTTGAGAAACTGTTGGAGGAAATGTTTGTTGAGGTAGGAAGGTTTTCGGGGAGTCCGGACCCAGTGGACCCTTCAGTGGGTGCACCTCTGGTGCAACCATATTGCGCATGTATCGCAATTGTATCGCCATGATATTGCCACGAGGCAAGCAACAGCATCTCTTTAGCCACGTAGTAGAGCAATGTAGTCGAGCATAGTCTGATGCAGCCGTAACAGTAGATTCTGGAAGGGGTTCATTGCAGGGTTGTTCTGTTTACAACAAAATGTTTAAAACAAATTTTGTATACATTTAAAACAATTTGTTTTAAACATGTGTATTTTTAAGACTTGTTTTAAGCATGATTTTATTTATATTTTATTTTATTTTTGTAAAAAAAATCTGTCAGAGAAAGAAAATTGTCAAAAGTGCTCCCCATTCATAAGACTATTTTATTCCCATGTGAATATTTTTTTAATTTCTCGTGGCTACAGCAGGTCAATGTGGTGATCTACAATTTATTTTGTCTCTTTTTTCCCCTTATTTTTAGCGTCTGTTGTATTGTTTAAATGCGAGAAATGCGATAACTTACGAGAAAGTTTCGTAGTCGAAGGTTGGACTATTTGTAGAACTGATATTAAAAAATAAAATAATTATCATAAAAACAAATTTTTGTGTTATACATGGAAACAAATTTTTGTGTTCAGTGGTAGAGCGTTCACCTCTGGTGCTTGGGGTCCCTGGTTCGATCCCAGCTCGCGGCGTGTGGACTTTGTGGTAGACAAACACCGTGCTCGTGGGTTTTCTCGGAGTTCTCCCGTTTCCTCCCACTTTCTTCATTCCACCATTTCACTCATTTTCCACTATCACCGTCTCCTTTAGCCTAACCGGCATAACCGTGGGACGTAAAACTTAAAAGATTTTTTCCAAGTTTCATCATTCTCCCTCAACCCGTTCTCAATACACAAGGATGGTGAGGACTTTTGTTTTGCCATGTATATTGATAGACTGTGTGAAATCTCTATAGTAAGTAGATTTTAAAATCTATCTAAAAAGCTTATTACAACCAAGAAAGTACTTACGAGAGTCACTGGCAAGAGGGTATAATAAATAGGGGTCGTGATATGAAATAAGTTGAAAATTACTATTCTAAACTGAAATATTCTGTACCCAACACGGTGTAGTTTTAACGAGAATAAAATAAATTAAAGGATCGGTTGAAAGAGCAAAAAAGTCCAAATAAATACATTATTACATGATTTTGAAATATGTTTAAAATTATGTTTTAAACTGTTCAAAATGTTTAAAACATGTTTTTGTGTGTGTGTGTGTTTTAAAACATGTTTAAAACATTTTGAATACCTTTTTCATGCTTTAAACACATGTTTTGTTCTTTTACAAAAAAAAGAAAAAGAAAAAGAAAAAAAGAAAAAAGAAATTGAAATAAAAAAAGAAAAAAAAGAAAGAAAGAAAGGAAGAAACTGTATTTTTCCAACCCTGGTTTATTGTGGCCCTTTTCGACGCTAAGTTTACGGTATCACACATCATAGAAATGTATCAAGTACTTAATTTTCGTGTAGGTTGTGCCATTGTGAGTCAGCTGGGTTCCTACCACACCGACGCGAGTAGCTATAACCATTTCCCATAAGGATTCATGATTTGGCTGTTTTTTTTTTTTTTTTCATATACAGGGGCAAACTCCGTCCTTGAAAGGTGGCACGAAACGTCAAAAACCAGTGCTGTGTACTACCAGACTCAAGTTGTGCTAACTGAAATGTACAGAATGAAATCCCAGCATTATACGAAAAAGACATGAACCATTTTGAGTTACATTAAGATAAGTCATCCAGCCACACGGCGAAAACACCTCTGTAATTCTATCGCCGCATGGAACAAGAAACTGGAATTTCGGCATTTATTAGGTGACAGGCACATTCAACTTTTGCTCAGAATAACTGACTCAACCTCTTTATACGATAACTGACTCAACCTCTTTATACAATAACCAAACAAACAATCTGTTGCAGCCATCTTGAAAACTGGCCGTGCAGCAAGTATGTGACACGATCTGCTAATACTGCATAACAAACTTCCATAGTTGCCTTTGGTGATGCTATAAGCTGTACTCGTGTAAAGGTATGCCATAATTTTGTATGTGCCCTGTATGTATGTACGTATATATTATTTGCTCATTTTCCACTACGCGAGACCAGTGATTTAGTACTGAACGAATGCGGCATTTTTCTTTCATTCACAATTTGAGAAAAGCAGCTTAATTATGTGGGGCTAACTTCACGGATGTGTTCTCCATTGCGGGTAAGGGCAGGGGAAAAAAATTATAACTGATCCTATGATTTGAATTTCCCTTTCTTACATCGCTCCTTCGTTTCGAGGAAAAGAAAGTGAAAAAAAAAAACTAAAAAGCGATGACATGGTTCTTAGTCCCTCCGCGAAATCTCATTTCAAGATAATTTTATTGCTGAATAGTCCTCTTTCAATAACCGCCATCTTACCCCCCACTACGCGTATTTATTCAGAATATATTTCGAAGAAAGTGGAATTTCAGCAGAATACGTACGGAGCCCCCTATTTCTGCAATCCAATAACATCGATTTAACGTAAAATACGATTAAAGTTAGCATACAACCGATACACAAGATATTAAATTGAATTTTGAGGTAAGTTTATGCAGTACTGGATGGATTTTGAGATGTGAATCGGATTTCACTTTTAATGGAGATACGTACATATTTACTGAAGAAGAAATAAAATATATATCTCATTTGCAAAATCAGTTTTGGGTGCAGAGAAGCTACTGTACAGGACGAGTACAAAATGCAGTTGAGAATTCAGACATTCTTATGCTGTGTGGGGGGGGGGGGGGGGCGGAGAAAGTAGGTATGAACCTTCGAAGAATGGAAGTTAGGAGTCTGAAAGTAGTTTGCAGTGGCCTCGTCTAGCCTGATCGCTAACGTTCTCGTCTTTAGTGCAAGCGGTCCCAGGTTTGATTCCCGGTGGGAACACTCAATCGGAAAAATGGAAAAACTTTCTTCAGGCCAGCTATCCTGAGCAATTTTTTACTCATTCACACCAGGCAAATGCTGGGATGGTATAGCCTTTCTATTTCAAGTTTGCCCTCGGAAAATATATGAAACATATTTCGGCTCTACCCCCGCCACCCTCTTAAGGAGGAAATTTTCCCTTTGATTTTGAGGAAAGAAGTGAATGACCCCGGCTGTGTGGCCAGTTTGTGATTTAGTCGTTTGGTCTTGACGAGTGAAGATCATAGGCTACTTAGAACGGCTAACAAGATAGTGGACAGCGAAGTTCGTGAAATAATTAATTGTGACAACGCTATCCGCATTCAACTATTGAAGGATCTCGGCCATAGCAACTTGGCCCTTCTCTTTCGAGGGAGGTACGGGAAAATACACATCGACAGCAGCGCCAGAACGGGCATAGTTGAAATAGAAAGTCTCTACCTAACATAAAAGTCGAAGGCTGCTCTTTTTCCCGGGTAGGTAATCGACGAGGAACGTCATCCCGCATACGCGATGGGCTAACATCGTCATAGATGCCGAAAGCCCAGAAATCTAATTCCTAATCCTAATCTTAGTGACGGGCTAACATGGTCATAGATGCCGAAAGAACAGAAATCTAATTCCTAATCCTAATCTTAGTGACGGGCTAATATGACAATAGATGCCGAAAGCCCAGAAATCTAATTCCTAATCCTAATCTTAGTGACGGGCTAACATGATCATAGATGCCGAAAGCCCAGAAATCTAATTCCTAATCCTAATCTTAGTGACGGGCTAACATGGTCATAGATGCCGAAAGAACAGAAATCTAATTCCTAATCCTAATCTTAGTGACGGGCTAATATGACAATAGATGCCGAAAGCCCAGAAATCTAATTTCTAATCCTAATCTTAGTGACGGGCTAACATGATCATAGATGCCGAAAGAACAGAAATCTAATTCCTAATCCTAATCTTAGTGACGGGGAGATGCCGAAAGCCCAGAAATCTAATTCCTAATCCTAATCCTGTAAGTATTTTGCTTTCAATGCATTACCCAATTGAAGTGAATTTTACGATATTATCAGCATTTAACGAAAGAAAATAAGTCCAAAGATCAAAGATGAGGCACAATAGTATACCAACCTATAAATCTCACTGAGCAGGAAATAATTGAAGGCCTCTGTTAATATTGATCCTAGATATTTCAAAGTATTTATTTTGTTAAAAGCATTATTTGATATTTTAACATATCCATAATTTGCCATATTACGATGGAGGCGAACTTCCTTGCATTTAGTTTTTTTTTTTCTGTATTTACTCCTAAACTCACAGCTCTGCAAGCGTTTAATAAGACATATCTCTGCATTTCTTTATATTGTCCTACTATCATCCCCTATTATTTTATATCATCAACATACACCATAACCTGCTGAATACCATTCAGCTCTTCAAATTACAGAAAGTATTTTCTATGATATGAACTTATGAAGAGGAAGAGATTACACGATCGTTGGGGAGGGAAAGAAGAAGGCTCTTCGCATTCGTATCTGAAACTACCTGTAAGAGAGAGTTCCGTTTCTATATATATAGGGTGTCTCAAAAGTCCCCTGACAGAGTAACTCGCGTTATTATCAGAGGTACAACAAAATGTAAGAGGGGAAACCGTCTCCAAAAATGTGATGTTTTCAATTTAAAGTGAAGCAATTTTTAAAATCGGATGAGCTGTTTGGGCTGTACACTATTTATGCGCCCGATGTTAAATGAAAATGCAACGTTGCCATTTACTTGGACCCCCAACATAAGTGAATTAACTTACTGTCTTTATACTAACGTTTCGATGGCCATCCCCCATTTCAAACAGTAACTTCATTCACTTATGTTATAGGCCCAGGTATGGCACCATTGCATCTTCATTTAACATTAAGCACATAAAGGATGTACAGCCCAAACGGTTCGTCCGATTTAAAAAAAAAATCCTTCACTTTAGATTGAAAATCTGATATTTGGAGACAGTTTACCTTAGTGACTATGTTTGTGACTTCATAACTCGAACCATTGGATCAATCTCAAATTTGCCACATAGATGAAGGTCGGTTCTCGGATAGTATTTATCTTTTCACTTTTCTGGTGCAGCTTAGCGAAGGGAAAGGGGAAGGGGGATATATAAAACTAAATAAAAATGAAAGTAAACACGTTTGTGACTTAATAACTCTTAAACCTCCGACTGATCTCGATCAAATTTTCAACATAGATGAGGTTCGGGCCTGGGGTGTTTTTATCATTTCACTTGATGATGCAACTTAAGAGAGGGGAGGGGGAGATACTTAAAAAATGATCGAAAATGACCAATATTAGTGTCGAATGCATAGTTTTCGGGGTCGCTGAGATGAACGGTGAAACTTCCGATGCCGTTTAAATCCAAATTCAGACCCGCGACCGATATTAGTGTCGAATCCATAGTTTTCGGGGTCACTGAGACAAACAGTGAGACTTTTGGTGCAGTTTAAATCCAAATTCAGCCCTTTATGATCAAAATGAAACGTATTCTCCCCGTGCGAAGAACGGGTATTTTGCTATTATTATATATACATATATTTCAAGACAAAAATAGCTATTTCTATTATGGAATTCTCCGCTAAAAGAGGTTTCACTGTAATAAGTTCACTATATTAAGAGGTTAGTGATCTCTTTATGTGTTCGTTTTCTTTTATACTATAAGTTCTCTGTTAGTACGTAATAGCAACCGTATTGGATTTAATAAAAAAAAAAAAATCTTCTTCACACTTTGATGACTTGCATCCAATATCTTAGTACAGTTTATGAGATTACCCATACATTGAAGACAGGTTTATGACTGAAGAACTGTTCTTGACATTTACTACGTAAGAAGAGACTTTTTTTTTTCCACTCTGAATAACGGTTCATGGATTTTTCCCATTATAAAGCACTTATTCAGCTGACTCATCTATCACGCGTACTTCAGAACTGGGAGTTGCAATCAATACTAGATTTATTTTTCATGATGCGGGTAAAAAAAAAAAAAAAAAAAAAAAATGGAACCATTAACTTTTCACGCTGATGATGCTGCATTGACATGTAGTCCTGTTTTAAGAAACCTGACTATCCACTCTATTGAGGAATCTCTGCAATATTGTCCATCAACGGAAATAAATCCAACAAAACTGGGATCTTTCTTCGTTGCTCGAGACCTTTATTTGAAGATAAAATACTAAAGCTTCCTAGTAAAGTTGTGAGAATCATGGGAGAAGAGGGGAGTAAGAAAATTTTTTCGGTGGGGTGGCATCTCCCTGGTTGTTATATTACGTTTGGTATATTTTATTTGTATTAAGAAAATCTTAAGAAATTTAATACATTTCCGTAAGCCAGGGGGAGGGTCGCTCCCTTTTGTGCCCATGAAGATATGCCTTTATTTTTTTAATGAAAGAGAAAGAGAGGGAAATAGATGATTACCATCTTTTGAACATACATATAGATATATTCTGAAGCAACATGGAACAAACTGATAAAAAAAAAAATCGTATATTGATCTTCTTTGCCTCCTCAGGTAGCAATCTTTCGATTGGTTTCACGCAGCTTTCTACTTTTTCCTATCTTGAGCTAGATTTTATCTCCATGTACTTTTTCTTCCCTGTCCTGAGCCACTCTTTTTTTCCATGTACTTTTCTTCCCTATCCTGAGCCACTCTTTTTATTTCCATCTACTCTTTTTTTCCCTGTCCTGAGCCACCCTTATGTCCATCTACTAGCCACCCTTTTTATTTCCAAGTACTTTTACTTCCTTGTTCTAAGCCACCCTTTTTATTTCCATGTACTTTTTCTTCCCTGTTTTGAATACATCTTTTTATTTCTATGTACATTTTCTTCCCTGTCCTGAGCTTCCCTTTTCGTTCTCAGGTATTTTTCTTCTCTGTCCTGAGCCACCCTTTTTTTTTTATTCCCCTGTACTTTTTCTTCCCTGTCCTATGTGCTCTTTTGTTTCCCTTCATATTCTCACTCCACAGTTCTTTCGTATGCATTTATTTTCACATCATAAGTATTCTGTAGCCTACAGAGCTTAAATATGGGTCGTTAAGTTTAAGATTTTAACTCGCTTATTACACTTCGCTTTATCACATCATGTAAAATATATCTTAATCGATTGTGCCCAAAGTCCTAAGTCCTTAATTTAAAAGAAAAACCAAAAGATATTCTTGTGTTAATCGTAACTAATTAAGATTCCCCTGGTAAAAATTTGATTTACTTTATCACAAGCAACACTATTTCATCAACATAAATTATAATAATTATTATTACTCATGATGTATTTGTCATCATTACAGCAAAAATTTAATATTAATGCACTAAGAAAAGTACGTCGGAGAAGCCACCTGTGGTATATTTCTATAATACAAATATCATAGCAATTAATCTCTTGGACAATTATTAGTTTTCAGTGTTAATGGTTGGCTAATTCAACTTTAACACCCCTTTTTTGAGCACCAGCGTTTAACGCGACTGTAACCCTGGTAGTGGTTAAAATCTGGTCTTCAGTTGTAAACCCTTTTTTATAAACAAGGGAGGCGCGGTGGCTCAGTGGTAGAGCGTTCACCTCCGGTGCTTGGGGTCTCTGGTTCGATTCCAGCTCGCGCCGTGTGGACTTTCTGGTGGACAAACATTTTCTCGGGGTTATCCCGTTTCCTCCCACTTTCTTAATTCCACCATTTCATTCATTTCTCATCATCACCGTCTCCTCTAGCCTAACCGGCATAACAGTGGGACGTAAAACTTAAAGATTTCATTTCATTTCCTTTTTCATAAACAGAGTTGATCGCTGAAGTATGTCCCAATTCGAGCAGATGATTCCTGTAAGAATAGGCAACAAAAATAGTCTATATCCGTGTAATAGGCGGATCATTTGGGGAGGGGTCAATTGCCTCCTGACTTCAAGGAAGACTTGTTTTAATTAATAAATCGTATACTAATATACTAATACAAATATGAACTTCATGTGTCGGTGAGCAAGCTTGCTCCTCATCCTGAAAGAATATGAAATGACACTGTTGATGTGATGCCGCAGCGTTCCGGAGATATACAGGGTGTTCGGAAATATAGCTGTTCAAGATATGACAGGACAACCCACCGTGCTGAAAAATATGCAACAGCGCTATTTCAGATTTTTTTCTGAGGGAAGTAAGGTTCTCCACCGATTAGCACTTTTTAATTACTATATATTAGGATACAATTGATTAAAATATATATGATTGTCTATTACTCAAATTGAGGAAATAAATTTTCCCTCCGCCCTCCCCAATTGACAACCCTGGGAACACGTTGATCTTTGTTCAGATGATAGTCATTTTAAACACTTTGCGCCTATTCTGGAACCATGTACCTGCACCTTCCCCCCGAAGAGATATGTGTCATTCGCTAACCTCCAATAATTAGGCCTAAATGCTCTTTCTAATGCCCTAGTAACCTGGGGACCGTTTCTACTGTTTCTAGCCTTTCCATGTCTCTTTCAGGTGATTATGTGTCCACCTTTACTTCTATACCCTTTGGCCTTTGGCGTGTATCGTGTCTTGTAGATCACTTTGTATATCTTCGAAACAGTGCGATATCACCTATGTACAGGATGCGAATTACCTGGTGGGGTGAGAAGGATTTTTCCCTTCAATTACGTTTTGATTTTCCGCCCCCCCCCCCCAAAAAAAAAGCACTGAAGCATCCCTTCTAGGAATGCTTGCCCCTCCCCACAAACCATGTTTACTGATGAAAAGTTTGAGTATACTTGATTCACTGTTATTTGTCAAATGCCACTACTTTTTTGTTATTTTATATAACTTTATAGTCTGAAAGCTTATATTCTGAAATGAAAAATGTAAAAACTATTCCTTTTTTGGCCTCTTGTAATCTGATACTCACCGATACCATAAATATACAAATATACATATTCATTTCCCCTATTTTGCACCGTCACCCAATTTAACTGTTTTATTGTGGCTACAGTTGTCACTTGAGATCCTCATACTCTTCAAATCGTCGTCGGAGATGAATTTGGCTGTGCTGACTACGTATAACGAGGTTATGCATGGATTTGCAAATGTCCTTAATTTATGGCCAAGACAATGAAATCAAGTGGTGTGCACTTTGTTTGAAGCTGTCAAGTAGCCTACAGTGTAATAGCAATTAAATGTGCAAGTATTTGTGATTATTTAACTGTAGTAATTGAAAAAGCAAAGGAGAATTTAGCCATTGTTTGCTAAATGTGCTCATTTCATAAATTTCTTGTGTACTATTATTACCAGAAAATCATATTTGTGGGGATGTTTGGTGGGAGGAGGGCCTCAATTTATCCCCCCTTCTCAATATTAATAATCTAATTCTCATCTACAGAGTTCTTTTTATTTTATTTTATTTTATTTATTTTTTACTTTACTTTATTATTTTTCTTTTTGCCTAATCGAGAGGAATCAGTTGCTTTAGCCTTAGAGGAATCACCTGTTAGGACATACTTTAGCGATTACCCTGTAGACTCGGTACTAATACTGCCGTGTCGTGACAAAACGCTGTAACTTTGGCGAAGTAGTTTTGCGAAAATGAACCGTAAAGTTCTCATCCGAAAATGTGATCTGTATCGTGTAGAACCAGTGTAAGTAGGCAATAATGGTAAACCAATCAATTTTCACTAAATTTAATCACACAACATGCATTTACGTAACACTACATGTAACCACGTGTTTCCAAAGTCAAGATACACTGGTTCTACACGATACAGATCACATTTTCGGATGAAAACTTTACGGTTCATTTTCGCAAAACTTCTCCGCCAAAGTTACAGCGTTTTGTCACGACACGGCAGAATAAAAGGGCCGCTAAACTCCAAGCAACGAAGTCCCCCTACACGATCAAGTAACTAATGAGCGTGCTTTCTGTCCACAAGTCCCGATTCGATTGCAGGTTGGAGCACTTGTTTCGAATACAAAATCTAGAAATGGTGTGGATCCCATAATAAGTTGCAGATCCAATAAATAGCTTTGGGGCTAAAAATGTCCGCTAAACTTTAAATAATGAATGAATCCAACAGTGCCAGATCTGGCCTGGGGCCGGGGGGTCTACGCTCCCCAGTTTTTTGAATGACAAAAATAATTGAAGCTATTACTTATATATTTTTGGAAGTTTAAGCGTTGTCTTTTATTCTTTATTGGACACTTCTAGAATAACATTAATAGTGGTGAGTTGTATCTTTATATTCAATATTTATTTTGTCCGACAATTTTTAACTTGAATGTTAAGTACAATGTTTTGCCATGTCTTGCGATTAATCCGTTTACCTACCGTACCTGCCAGTGGCGGCGATTGGACGTTAAAAGTGGGGGGGAAGACATGATCTGAATATTTGTATATCAATGTTAATATACAAATTTCCCTCGTTGAAACTATATACATTAATAGGCCATTTCAGAAAAATGGGGGGGGGGGCAACTGCCCCCTTTGCCCCCCCCCCTAATCGTCGCCCACGGTACCTGCAAATTCCTACAATTAATTAATTGCTAATTCACACTTCATGTCTAACTGTATAAGTGGTGAAAGCAATGATTATTTTTTTTTTATTGCTAATTCCTGTCAGCAAAATGCGTAAATTCATAATATACGTAGCATAGTCTGGGTTATCGCTGTCCCCTCCTCAGTTTTTAACTTTTAGATCCGCCACTTCAATCCAATCAATCACTCCCAAATTAAACTTACTTGTTAGCAGTATTTATTCATTGATAAATGTCGAAGCGAAAGAAATAAAGTCCCTCAAGACAAGATTTACGTGGAACGGAATGCGAAATGTTTGTGATGCTCTAGCTAAAGTAAAGCAATGATTATCCACCTATACGAAAACAGGATAAGTTGCTTCAGTGCCAATGTATAGTAACGGTTGCTTTAAGTGAAACAAAAAGCACGGTACAAAACTACAATAGAACGTGTCGAGAAGACTATATCAAATAAATGCCAGAAGAAATAGGATTACGTATAGGTGGTATATTTACGTGTGTTGTGTAGAGTAAATGTCACGTACGATTGTAGAAAGAACGTGAGAACAAACTAAAACGTGCCACGTAGAGATATAATCTAAAATGGCGAATTATGGTACCATTGGCTGTCCAAATGGTTTACTTTAATAAATGCTTTCAGTTCTTCGCACCATTTTGTAAGCGTTTTTAGTACATTCGTCCACTTCGTGTATTGGAGGACGCGGGTGGTTTAGAGAAGTCCCTGACACGAGACGTCCCTGGTTTGATCCCACGACATATGTATCTTCGTTTTTCACACACCACCAATACACAGATATTTATTTCGGTCACTCATAAGATAAGTTCATACATATAAGCACAAAAGTGATTTCTAGACACCCTTTCAAGGAGTAACCTATATCCTGCAACGATAAAAACAAGAGTTAGTCTATGATTCATATTACAGAAATTAGGGATGGCCAGAACCGGTTCCTGGTGGAACTGGTTTTCGGGTCTGAACGGATCCGGTTCCGGAACCGGGTTTTTCGGATTCAGGTCTGGAACCGGTCCCTAAGATCCGGTTCTGGAACCGGGTTTTCGGATCCAGGTCTGAAACCGGTTCCTAAGATCCGGTTCTGGAACCGGGTTTTCGGATCCAAGTCCGGAACCGGTTCCAGAACCGGTACTGAAAACCGGATTTCCGAGAACCGGAACTTTGTGGCCATCCCTAACAGAAATATAGAGCATAAATACGTAAAACAGATAGCAGATTAGCAGATCAGCGTACGTGCAAGATTAGCAGATTAAATACTAATAGAAAAATATCCTTAAAATACTAACGGTCATGGAAGTTGTTTCCAAATATCTTCATATTGGGAAACTGCAAATGAAACGTGTAGAACATGTTTCGAAACGAAAAGAGAAATATTTACGTTAGTTTCTTTAAATTACAATCCACCATTTTGATAATTGGCCGCCATTTTAGATCGTTGCGTTTTGAAAATAGTTTATTCTTTAAACTGACCACCAACACTCACAGAATATTTCATAAGTTATCATTTTTCCCCCATCTATTTCCTCTTATTAACATCCGCCATTTTGAAAATCGACTTTCATTTTTTATAAGGAGCTTTGAAACTAATTACCGGTATTCTTTTGCATGTAAAAATTATAGATGGAACATAAAGAACACATATAGTAAATTTCACTGGATTAGTATAAAATCATGACTTTTGTGTTCTTTCACGGTAATTACTTTCAGCCAATTTGAAAATTGGCCGCCATTTTGGATTAATGCGATTTTGAAGATATCTCCTTATCTTAAAATAACAAAGTAATCAAAAAGAGCGTTTGTACCAAATGCACATTTTTTCCGTTACCCTCCAGACTATACTGTAAGGATCCCCACATCACAACATGAGCACATGTTTATAGACAACACGTGCTAACGTTTATAAACAAGCAGACGATACACTGAACAGGAAGACCGAATGCAACACGATGGGAACCAAAAGAGGACGAGCCACCTGAAGAGGGCCTATAAAAGAGGAACCACAGAGGAAGCAAACATCGGTTGACTGCTGATCGCCAACCCACAACAGCTCTGGAGGTCGCACTGGACTAAGGGGTTCTACTTATCCCAACATCCCTGGAGGCTGCTTTGAAGCGAAGGGTATTTCTCAACACAAACCATACCTTACGAGGCTGCCATGAGCCGAGAAGGTTTCCTAGGATCGTAACCTGGAGTCGCTACAAGACACCTCTGTGGCTGCCATGAGCGAAGGGGTTCCCGTATGAAACGTTACTTCCTTCACCCTAGGTCATAAAGGGGATTCTGATATATATTAGCTTTGTAAAACACAAAGACTATTTTGTATTTTTATAAATAAATTGGTGAAGAGCTTGATTCCTCGTCCATTATTGACTCTACCTACACGAAATATTACAATATTACATCAGATCGTTGGTGGACCTTTTGTGACGCAGAAGGATTCTAACAACTTCCATATGAAATTAGAAGATAAAATTAGGCTATAAATTTTGTATTACGTACATAAATTTACAGAAGGAGACGAGAAAATTTTAGAGACGAGACAATCTTTTCGATTTCTCGTCTCGTCTCGAAGCAATACGGTCTTTTATCGATTGGTACTTATACATACAGCCACACACTAATCTTGTGGACATTAATTTCAGTATACACCAAATATAACCAAGGGCGCCAATTTCTCTGTAAATTTGTGGGGGGGGGGGGGCATTCAGATGCAGAAGGCATATATATGAAGATTTTAAGACAAATTACACTCAAATTATGCCAAATATTGTATATTCATAAATACAATAGGGGGTTCTACATGAGCTTTGGGGGCGGGCCCCCAAGCCCCCCAGGATCGGCGCCCTTGAATATAACATTAAATTTTTAAAGAATGATTTTCTTTCAGTCTTTCTATTCAACTAACTCTAGACAAAACTACTTTATATTTATATGACACGCTTCTTCATAGTGTCTGTTTGCACGAAATTAAACTATTCTGTTTATAAGAGTCACATTAAAAACAATAGCTAGAATTTGTTTGTGTTTCAACTCTTCGAAGTTTATTATCAAAATGCTTTGCGTAACATATTAGCTATTTGGCTGTGAGAACATCTTCGTGGTTTCCCTATCTGGAATGCATGGAATGACATTAGAGGGATATTTTTGGTCTCATCTGAAAATGTGCAGACCACTATTTAAGATATAAGAATCTCTTTAAACGTGATGTATTTTTAAGCTACATATTATTCTGTTATACTTTAGTGGCTAAATATACTTCATTCTTATGGTGAAGGCCTATAAACAACTAACGTCTTATTTGCTCTGGTTTCTGTCTGACTACATCTTCATCACCTCCTCCTCCTCCTCATTCCTCGTCCAGAATCATAAAAAAGTGTTTGGATGTGCCAAAAGCAACAGCTCACTCATTTGTTGTAAACTTAACAAGTTAGCTCACTTACTCTTAATTCTGCAGATATTAAGGTATGCACAAAAACTGGTTTCTGAAAACTTTGGAAAGACCGGATTTTGAAAACCGGTTGTTTTCTATAAAAAAAACTAGTTTCAGTTTTGAAACCAGTTCGGTTTTCATTGAAAAACCGGTTTCAGTGAGAAATCTAACCGGTTTTGGAGAAAACCGTAATGTCGATTTTTATTTAAAAATACTTTTTTTTGCCCATCCCTAATAAAAAAACACACGTAGACCACAGTTTGTAGCAGAATGCTTGTTAAATCCCTTTGCACGACTACCCAAACAGTGAGAAACGGTGGGCTAACTACCAACGTTGCTCCTATGTTATAATTGGAGTCCGTGGTTCGAGCCCAGCTTGCGCCAAGTGGGCTTTGTGGTGTACAAACACAGTGTGCGTGGGTTTTCATGAGGTTCTCCCGTTTCCTCCCACATTCTTCATTCTCATCATCACCATCTCCTTTAGCCTACGCTGCATAATCGTGGGATGTAAAACTGAAAGATTTCATTTCTTTTCATTCTAATTGGCCGGTTTTACATGCATTAACCAACACAATCTCTATGAGAGAAAGTTTTTAAGTTTTACGTCCCACGCTTATGCCGGCTAGGCTAAAGGAGACGATGATGATGAGAAATGAATAAAGAAAATGGGAGGAAACGGGAGAACCCCGAGAAAACTCACACACACAGTGCTTATCCTCTACACAGCTCACTTAGTGCGAGCTGGTTTTGAACCAAGGACTTCATGTACCAGAGGTGAACGTTTTACCACTGAGCTATCGCCCGCCCCTCCCCCCCTTATGAGAGAAGGAGAATTGCTATTGGAAGTGAGAGATAGAAGCTGCCGGATAAAAGATAACAAATTCTTGATTGACTAGAAGAAAAATCTATTTCTTTAAAAAAAAATAGGTAAGAAGGCCGCCCCCATAAATTTTATGGGCTCCCTGACAAATTTCACAGATCCCCCACTATTGCAAACTCCAAAAAGCCAAGTAATAATTCAAAAATCTCTAAATTCGTGTATAATCACAACACTAAATTTTATTCTTGTCACCAGGGAGTGTTGAGAAAGTTCGTAAATCCACATCTTTAAAACCTAAATTTATTTAATTTACTCTTTAAAAAAAGTTATGGTTATTTTGTCACTATCAGAAATTTCAAACTTTAAAATAAAATCACAAGTAAATTAAAATACCTTCAAAAAAGAAAAAGAAAAAAAGAAAGAAAGAAAAGAAAAAGAAAAAAAACTTGATGGACCATCTAAAGTTACCGGCTTCCGGACTATAGGCAGCTCTGTTAGGTAACATGCTTATCGTACGAGACAGCATGAATTTTTAAGTTTGCAAAAATTTAAAAAAAAAAAAGTGTTAATCTATTTTGTTGCGAGCCACACACGATTTACATACACTTCACTCATGTCATTTTATTTAATGGAGTGAGGCTTGTCAATCAGTATATAAATGCAGTGACGACGCTACAGGGAGCAAGGTGCCGTGCGCTCCCCCTTTCATCCCGTGGCATCATTCGCACACAGACATGTTGTAGTATAATATACGTCAAGTATTATATAAAATTATAGTTTTCGTAATAATAATAACTGCCCTCTACAAAATTGCGCTGCCACAGTATAATAGCATTGTGAATCACGACAAATCTTCAAAATAAAGACAGGTTATAATATGGTGGACTAGATATTCTCAATCTGCGCGTGACTTAATTTGAACTGATATAATACTTAGACTCCTAGGGCCTTATGCAGAGTCGTTCTGACTCGTGACTAGTACCATAGAAGTGATGAGCGCAAGAGTCTTGGTCTTGCAGTTTGTGCAAGAGTCTTTCGTGCAAGACCAAGACCAAGACTAAGACCAGGAATCCCGATGCAAGACCAAGACCAAGACCAAGGGGTGCAAGACCAAGACCATACCTGCAAGACCAAGACCAAGACCAAGGGGTGCGAGACCAAGACTATACCTGGAAGACCAAGACCAAGGGGTGCAAGACCAAGACCATACCTGCAAGACCAAGACCAAGACCAAGGGGTGCAAGACCAAGACTATACCTGCAAGACCAAGACCAAGACCAAGGGGTGCAAGACCAAGACTATACCTGCAAGACCAAGACCATACCTGCAAGACCAAGACCAAGACCAAGACTATACCTGCAAGACCAAGACCAAGACCATACCTGCAAGTCCAAGACCAAGACCAAGGGGTGCAAGACCAAGACTATACCTGCAAGACCAAAACCAAGACCAAGGGGTGCAAGACCAAGACCAAGACCAAGGGGTGCAAGACCAAGACCATACCTGCAAGACCAAGACTAAGACCAAGACTCTTCCGCGGGATCTCTGGTTCGATCCCAGCTTACGCCATGTAAGCTTTTTGATGGACAAGCACTACAACGATACTTGTATTTTAACATCTTTATTATATCTTTATTTGTATTTATGGGCAAAATGTAGTTTTGAAATATGCACAAGCTGTTGAAGAAAGGAAGAAGAAGAATATGAAAAGACAAATAGAAGTAATTTCTTTTCTGTTGTTATGCGATGATATTTTGTTATAATAGTGATTCGATGATGTGAGTTTAGTTGTCATAGTAACGAAAAATAAATAATGCATAACAAAGGATTCATCTCGTGAAATTTATATGTACAATTTTTAAAGAGCGTACTTATTTAACTTGGTTCGAACTACAGTAGAAAGTAATATCTTGATGCAGTGTGTAAAATGTTTTTTGATAAATCAGTAGCCTGAGTTATATAAATATATGAACTGTGGGTGTCGTTATAACACGGCGTGTGTGTGTTTTCTAGGAATTTTCCTGTTTCTTTCTACTTTCTTCATTCCACCATTTCATTCATTGCTCACCATCAACGTCTTCCTTAGCCTCTATACATAAACGTGGGACCTTAAACTAGATACTTCATTTCATTTCAAAGCATATTAGTGGCGTTCTTCCAAAACTAAAGAGAAATCAAGTATTGAACATCGGTAATTTCGTACACCATAGGTGCCGACTGTTTGGGTTTGGCCTTGGCTTCGAGGCTCAGGCACCCGTTGGAAATTTTTAATGTGTGCTCATAAAATTAATATTGAAATAACATTTTCATGACATTGACAAAAACTAAGTGCATGTGACCGCAAGTTTGATTTCATAGGTGGATGCTTATACGTTGAATAATTGATTATCAATATAATTTTTAGCCTCCTTAGGTATAAGGTACATCGAGGATTGAGCGATATAACATTATACAATAAATAATCCATATTCACAAATGAGAGTGATTTTGTACAATTATTTCAAATAACTTGGAGTTTGATGCCGTTATTTTGTATTTTTATATATAGGTCAAAATATTTATATAAATTGAGTTTACACAAAAGACATGGACAGCTGAATCGTTTTCAGTTTTTACTCAAATTATTCTAAAATATTAGACGTTTGATTATAATCATTATTATTTTATTTTCTCTTTCTCTTTTTTGTCCAATATTGCTAAACATATCACTATCATCATCATCATCATCATCATCACCATCATCATCATCATCATAGCTATTCTGCCATTATTGGCAAGTCACTTGCTGCAACTTAGAAGCTTTGATGTACGGTGGTCCTCAGCTAATTTCTTCGTCCTGACGCAGCAATTTTCTGTTTTAATACCTTCCTTCAACTACGGTCTCCTTCGCCCCCTCCCTCTCTTTCTTTCCTCCATACCCTCTAGCACATCCTTCACAATACAGTTCCTCTTTAGCTAATATCCCAACCAGTTCCTCTTCTTCCTCTTAATTACATATAAAATTCTTCTTTTCTTCCCTACTGCTACTATTTCTAACACCTCATTCGTTTTCCGTTCAACCCAGCTACTTCTCTCCTTTTTTTTCTCCACACCCACGTTTCGAAAGCCTCCATTTTTTTAATCGCTTTTGCGTAATATCGATGTTTCTGCCCCATAGAGTACATACTGGAATCAATGAAACAAAATCTCAATATTTAATTGGAAGTTTGTTCAATATAAAGATTAGCTAATCGTGGTTGAAAAGAAAAGAAAAATCTGACGTCTTTAGAGTGTAAAAATAGTTTCATAATTCATGTTATTTCAGTAATCTGTTCCGTCTTGATTCTCTTTTATGTGTCTCAGGAGTAGCCTCTCCAGTTTGAGAACCAGTGGAGTATATTGGATCTGTAAAAAAATTTAAAAAATACGAAACGTGGTTTATCTCATAAGTGGTGAAGTGTGAGCAATTATTGAAAAAAAATAAAGATCATCGTCTATGTTGTACAGTATCATCATCCTTACACGAAATTGAACTATATTAAATTTTAAAACGCACAGTATTTCCGTTACTGTTGGCGTATTGTACAATTTGCTATCCCTTACATCCAGAGTAAAATTTCCCTATGATACGCATAAGATTTCTTAAAAGCAAGACTTGCAAGAGTCTTGCAAGCAAGACCAAGACTGGGTGTGCAAGACCAAAAGCAAGGAAAGACCGATAATTCCAGTGCAAGACCAAGACCATAATCAAAACCGCCCGGGTCTTGGTCTTGGTCTTGCATTTGCTCATCACTAAAAGAGATCGATTAACATGTTTCCTGCAGTAATCAGGCCTTTAGTATGACGTTAATCGTAGGTGAAAACGACTTTGGATAAGGCCCCTGTTTTTGGTGTAATAAATAATAAAGTAATCCTACATAAGTGCACAAGTATCTAAAATGTTTGTAATGATAGAACATTATAAATTACCTTTAATGTATTTTAAACAAGAAGAATAGGTCTTATTAACACTTATATATAGTTACTTATATATACAGTAAGTGTATTGCTTATTTAGTCACTTTTCCTTTTACTTTTCTACTAAATTTATTTGTAGTTTGCAGTAAGGATCTGCAATATGACAAGATTCCCGAAGCTTCCAATGCAACTCACAGAGCGATACCGATCTCTGACGTCACGTCAAACCCCCTGTTTTTGTTGCTGTGACGTAACCAGCTCAATTTTGCATCGTTTGAAGCGTTGTATCTCCGTTACGAAGAAATATTTTTCTGAGATTTTTGGTATGTGGTATATTGAAGACTAGTTCAACACGATGATGTTTTTAAATTACAGTCTTTGGTAGAAAAAAAAAGAAAAGAAAAGAAAAAGAAAAAAGAAAAAAGAAATGTCCGTTCTCTAACTCTGCACTTGTCTCCCACCAAAATATTAAAGCTAGCCTCTTCACTGTATATCACACACAATGTAATCATCTTTGGTAATTTTTTTCTCATTAACTTAAAATTAAATTAAATTTTTATAAAGGTTATTTGTTTCTTGTGACTGAGGACAGTATATTGACCATTAAAAAAAAAGAAAAATGTTCTGCACACTTGAACATAGTCATACGGTTACTTTAGCAGAAACTCTCGTTTTTCCAGTAAATGCAATTTTTTACTTTTTTTTTATTTTCCTTTTTTAAAACTTGTTAGTGCTGATGTTGCTTTTGTTGTGTGAATTGAACGAGGGGTGTGAAGGGGAAGGAAGGCAGTAACTCCTTTTCTGGCCGTTCTTTTCATCTTGTAATTACTTTCTTTTACGTGGTCACTTGTTTTTTTCTCTCTCTCTCTTAACGTTCTAACCGTAAGGAAAGAAAGATAGAAAAAAAAGTGTTCGCCTTTGGAAACAACTGACAAACGCAAAAGCGTACATGTTAGTAGGTTTTTGTTGCTCTTTTGGAAGAAATCTTTCAACTGACAGTGTTGCCAGATGGGTTTTTACAAAAAATAAGTTCACTCTGGAAATGTTTAAGACTTTTTTTTGTTTTAAGTTGTCATTATATTTTATAAAGGTAAATTTTGTCAGTACTAGTAATAATTTAAAACAATAAACATATATTGCCGTCACATACCACAAATTCATCAGAAAGATGAATTTACTCGAGTGACGTGTAATCTGTGATTGGTTCACACTAGGCCCGTAAAGTTATTTTTAAGGCAATGTAATGAAATGAGATCTTTTAGTTTAACGTCCTACGTTTATGCTGCTGAGGCTAAGGGAGACGGATGATTAAGTGTATGGCTATTCGAGGATGCGTTTCCGATGCGTTACTTCCCGCAGCGTACGCGACCAAACTGGCTACTAGGTAATTTTACTTTCGCCAGTGTTATAAATCATACTGTGTGTGAGCCAGTCAGGGTTTCCAGGCCTTACTGCCATACCCTTATTCTCATTCATGCGAATCACGAGAAATAACCCTATTGTGTTACATAGATTTTTCTGTGATTAGCTAATTTTTCGTAATTCCATTGTATTTTTGTGAATTTTCTTTTGTTGTACACGCACACACTTTATAACAGCAGAGTTCCAATATTCTACACAAAGCATCTTCTAAGCAGCTGTTTCTTGCTAAAATCCCTTTACCTGGCAACACGTCTTTCCTTTTTTCCTCCCATTAGACATAATTTCCCTGATTCCGAAACAGCAGACAGTTTATTGTTCCGAAACGCACCAAATACGCTCGGGCCTACGTATTCTGCGCGTTTTTATTGCTTTTGCGTTCGCATCGCATTGTCATTAGCCATCCATATATAAATACATGGTCAGCGTATTCCAAGCGTACGCATGAATCATAAAAACGCGTTGCGAACGCTTCGATTAGCCACACAGTAAGGCAATTGAATGATAAGGGAATAATTGGTGGAATGAGAATTTAGGAGGAAACCGGGAGTACCCTGAGAAAACCAACAGACATGATGTTGTCCACCACAAACTTACTTTGCCTGGGATCAGACTAGGGACCCCTCACAGCAGAAGTTAGTGCCCTACCACTGATCCACCGATGCTTCCTTATTTTTGAGGTGTTTGGTTTATCAAAACTGCTTTATTTACCCTGTTTCGTCTGTCCGTTCTTCCGGGAGGAAATAATGCCAAGAACTATTTGATGGATCAATAACAGTTTTGGTCAGGATGTCGAGATCAAAAGTTAGAATTAGAGTTGATACATATGGTATTCAAATTAAAAATGGTAGAAATCAAGCCTTTCCTGTTCTTACGTTGACCAATATAGTTCAAAAATGGTAATAGATATCGACAAAATGTTTTCTGCAATCGAATAAGTGTTCCAAGAATTCATTACATCTTATCTATCATTAGTTCTTTACTAAAACCGAAAGAAATGCAGGACAACTTTCAGTTTCAATATTGGTATGCGTAAAGCCAAAACTATGAGGAATTTCAAACGATTACGGATAACTACCCTACTAGCAGAGACAACTTGCAAACCGCTTGCTGTAAGCTTGAATTGCAAATCGACCAAGTTTGCATCCAGCTTGATTGGAAAACGTGCAAGCATGCCGCAAGCTGAATTCTAGTAACAAAGTTACATGAGAGCAACCTTGACATTTAGTGTTCCATTCAAGCTTGCCTCAAGCGTATTACAAGTCAAGTAAAGTCAATAGCCAATGAACGGCCAGTGATGCTATGACGCTCTATGAAGGGTTTAAAGCATTGCTTGCAAGTACAACAAAAGGCAGATTGTATGAAAGCATGCGTTTTAAGTACAACCTTAAAGCGTAGAAAGCCAAAAGCCAAGCATGCGCCAATTGGCCGAAAGCCTTCTTGCTACAGGGTAGAAATATTTTCTTGGAATCAATTTAGCTCTCCAAGAATAGGTACTATCTTCCCTCTTAATTCTGAATTCAAAGTGGATGTGGCACAAATCAACAACAGTTTTAACATTGATCACTATAGACTAAACACTATAAACGGTAGTGAGAACCGGTTTTCAGCAATCAATTCAAGTCCCCAAGATCCGTCTTTAATTTAGTTGATCTACTAAATCAGGAAGTTTGCGATTTCAATGTTAATTGGAAAAAATATAACGCTATACAAACCAAAATCCTTCACGTACTGTACAAGGAAACACTGCTACTTATTTGAACATATATTTAGCTAAACTAAAGACTGAAAGTTTTAGCGGGCCTGAAGGTTGTCTTTGGAGGGCTGAGTCCCATATCATCATCATCAGTAGGTATTCTGCCAGTAGGTGGAAGATCACTTGCCCCAACTGAGAAGCTTGCTTGCTTCCTGTAACCTCTTCGTTTTCACGTACGGTTTCTCTGTTTAGATATTGACCATTAATTGCCATCTTCTTCGTCCCATCCCTCTTTTTCATGCCACTATACCATTTAAAATATGTCTTATAATACAGTTCCTTGTCAGCCAATTTATTATTATTGTTTAATTTTTAGTCTTTCTTTAATATTTTTAATTATATTATGAGAGGCAACGGTTTTTTCAAGGGATGGCCGGAACCGGTTCCTGGTGGAACCGCTTTTCGGTTCTTAACGGATTCGATTCTAGAAGATCCGGTTCCGGAACCGGGTTTTTGGATGAAGGTCTGGAACCTGGTTTTCGGATCCAGGTTTGGAACCGGTTCCTAAGATTCGGTTACGAAACGAGTTTTTCAGATCCATGTCTGGAATCGGTTCTGAAAACCGGATCTATAAGAACCGGAACATTGTGGCCATCCCTACGCTAAACCCGAGCTGCTGGCAATCTGTGAACAGTGTGCTAGATAAAATGGTGGAAGCGACAGGTAGGCGCCCAGGCGGCGGCCGCTTGTCTCATTTGGCTGAATAAACTAGGTAACTAGCAAAACATTTGGCTAAACATCATTAGCTAAACAGGCAAACTGGCAAACTAATTTGGCTAAACACCCACTTATGGACCAAAAATATTTTCTGGGGGCCACAAGTTGGTCTCGGTGGGGAGGGCAAAAGCGCGTGATCCTCTTTGCAGTGTTTTGAAGGCGAACTTTGTGCCCCCTTTACAGGTCTTTTTGGGGCTTTTGGATCCAGGTTGGAACTGGTTCCTAAGGTCCGGTTCTGGAACAGGGTTTCCGGATCTAGGCCTGGAACCGGGTTTTTGGATCCAGATCTGGAACCCGTTCCTAAGATCCGGTTCTGGAACCGGGTTTTCGGATCCAGGTCTGGAACCGGTTTCCTTCGGAACCGGAACCCTGTGGCCATCCCTAGTCTCTTTTCTTTTATTACGAGAAGAAAACCACCCAAATAATACACTTATTGATGTGAAATCAACAGAACTCCTAGTTGTCCGCAACCCATCAAACTTATTTGAGTGCTTGGGTTGTATAACCAGCAGGCGCCCAATAATTCACTTTTTGTCAAATTAGTTTGTTCTATTAATTTTATAGTAAAACAGTAAGGTACAGCAAAATTATGTGAAAATATCGTATTGTCATTGGATTTACTTATCTGTACTATGTTTTCAGAGCTGTAGTTGGTATAACTATGCGTGAAAATTAAAGTTGCAAGTTCTGACTCTAAAAAATAAACAGAAAAGTAATCAAATAAAAGTATTGTAGTGAAAAAGAAAAGGAAAAAAATAGAATTGTTAGTTCATTTATTACTTTTTAAGAAGTTTGCTTGACTAAAAAATCCTTCATATGTTTACCTTGTCCGTGAGTCCGTCTTCCGTCCGGGAGACAAAAATCTAAAGAACTACTTGTTGGATCACCACCAAATTTGCTCTGAATTTAGAGGGTAAGAGTTATTTAATCAAGTTCGTTTTGGAGCCGTTAGAAATCAACCATTTTCGCATTTACGTTGATTACTGTACGTAGAGCAGAAAACGGTATTAGAAAAAGAAAATTGCTTCTTTTTTCTTTTTTGCAATCGATTAGGTGTCTCAAAAATACATTTTGTCTCTAACCTAATTTCTCTATTAAAGCTGGAAGTGGTAGAAAATTAACTACTTCCTGTTTCAGCAAGTGATTGCTACAGAGTAAACCGATAACAGATAGCGAGAAGCGGTTTTCTGAAATGGATTGGGCATACGAAGAATAGACACCTACATGTCAGCTTCGATCTTAATTCTGTACTAAACCATGAACTCATAGAAATCCATTCCAGTTTCAATATAGCTCTACATAAAGCAAAAAGGATAAAAAATATCGATATTTTGGAGCGGAGTGGAGAATCGATTTCGCTTTTAACCCCATATTCAAACCAAAAGTTTCAGAAACCAACCACTTCCAGTTTAACTTTGATCGTTATAGAATATTTTTTTTAAAAAAAACTTAATATATAACGATAAGCGGTCTTCTGTAATCAACTAAGTGTCCAATGAATATATTCGATTTCCATTCTAATCCCTCTACTGAAGCCGGAAGTAGAGAAATTAACCACTTCCGGTGTTAACGTTGATTGTTAGAGTAAAATTGGTAGCAGATAGTGACAAGCTTTTTTTCTGCAATCACTTAAGCGTCCCAAGACAAGATTTCATCTTCACGCTAATAAAACTATTAGAAACAGAACTTGTATAAATATATTAGCACTTCTCATTTCTATACCAATTGAGAAAATATCATACCATACAAATCATACTCCTTCTCGCGGTGTACACGTGACACAGCTACTTTTTTCTAAGTATTGCCTACTTTCCAAAATTGAAGTACGATCTATTGTTATTTAGATTATATGTAAAAAATGAAATTTACTCTGTTTGTGATAATACTTCTTGAACCACCCGACCTAGCTCGATCAAATTTTCAACATGGATGAAGTTCGGCGGTGGGACGGTTCTTAAGATTTCACTTTGACGGTGTAACTTAGAGGAGAAGGATCGGGGAGGTATATAAAAATTAATCGAAAATGACCGATATTAGTGTCGAATCCATAGTTTTCGGGATCGATGAAATGAACAGTAACACTTCGGATGCCGTTTAAATCCACATTCAGCCCTGTAACTTTGGGAGAGGGCGAAAATGACCGGTATTAGTGTTCAATCTATAGTTTTCGGGGTCGCTGAGATGAACAGTAACACTTCTGATGCCATTAAATACAAATTCAGCTCCGCAACTTGGAGGAGGGGGAAGAGAAGTCGTTGCTTCTCACACGGCCAACTTCAATGTCTCGAGTTGGAAATCCTGAAAATTTATATGTTCTGGTTGAGGAATGCAAGCCGAAAGAAATTGTCTATCAGTGATAGTAATAGTAATAGTAAAAACTGACTGACTAACGGGACATATTACTATGTTTTCTTATTTTAACCCAACGAAAAAGGTAATTGACGCTAGTTTAATATATAAGTTTAAGGGTCTTCACTACAGCGAAATTAAACTACCGCTAATTTTAGTTTTTCTGTAATATCTTCAAAACAAACAAAAAATATTCGAAAAGCAGAAACGTAGTGAACTAGACCATACGAATTTGCATGTGATACCTCTACCACAATTTACCTATCTGCTTTTGATATGCCGCTATTTACAGAACCCGCAAAAAATGCTAAATCTATGTACAGTTGCAAATCGAAAGCAAATAGATCAGTTGTGATAACGGTATCACATACAAAATCGTATTGTTTAGTTCACTACGTTTCTGCTTTTCGAATATTTTTTATTTGTTTTGATGATATTATAGAGAAGCTCTAAAATTAGCGGTAGTTTAATTTCGCTGTAGTGAAGACCCTTAAAGGGTTAAGTTGGGAAAAGCCCTAAATGGCGATAGTAAGGTTGGAAACTCTGCAGAGTCAATAAGGATCAACAGGGGCGAAAAAATGGATAAGCTGAAGAACAAGACGAAAGGACTAGTTCCGTCTCTTCCCCTCCCTCTTTTACGTCTCTTGTTCAATCCTCTTTCTCCGTGATGTCTAATGACTCTTCAGATGTAATGAACTTCTCCCGGATGCTTCCCTCTTAGCTGTACTGTAGCTGCACCGCGGGTGCTTCTGTGAAAACCTTTGCCTTCACAACCAACAAAATCTGTTTTCCTTGTTCTAGGCACACACCGAGAGTATTTTCGCTACTTTTTTTGTTTTGTTTTCACTTTCTCTTCTTCCGTTTTATCCCTTCTACACCCAATTCTACTTTTACTTTTGTTTTTTCGTTTATCCACCATGGGTTTTATCTATTTTTTTTTATACTTTTCTTGTCTAAAAAAACTATTTTTTCCTCTTCGTCTTACAAAGACAACAAAGTTAGCTTTGGATTACACTTCTGGCAACACTTACTACATCAGCTCCTCTGGCGGCTGAAGTGTTAGTCAACGGACAGGAGCGAAAGAGTTGCGCTCACTTAAAAAATACCGATACAATCTTTACATCCAGATAACACTGAGTAAAAGGCGGAGATGCTGGACGAGTTTCTACAATGGTACCGTACAGTAGCGTTCTTTTCTTTCTTTCTTTTTTTCTTTTAAATCCCGCTTCTCGAAACTTTTATCTTCCATTAGTGACAGCGGACATGGTAATAAATCTAGCGTTATTTGGATCACGGTAGATAACTCTTGAGCGAATGCGATTTATTATTATTATTATTATTATTATTATTATTATTATTATTATTATTATTATTATTTACAATAGATGGCTAGAATGCTTATCTTGCCGAGTTCGTTAATAGAGTGAATCCGTTAACATCTTAACGGGCAACGGTGACTCTAACAGTGGTTATCCATATTCCATTAAAAACCTATAACATTCTCCAGCTTTTATGCAACCTGCACAGTAGCAAAGAAATGTTGGTTGCCTATAATGAACAGAAATTTAGTTTTTCTTACTGTAAATTACTCGGCCGAGTTCATTAATGGAGTTAATCCGTTAACATCTTAACGGGTAACGATGATTTTAACGGTGTCTATCCATATCCCATTACAATTGAAACAAAGGTATATAATTCTAGAAGTTATACATTGTGCCGTTATATGGCAGCAGACAGAATTTCGGTACAAATTCGTAGGACCAAGCAAACTTCAAGGGGTATCGGAAGCTCTTGGCTACTCAGGAGCGGTACCAATGTTATATAGAGATTTGGGTTGCGCACGAGACAACATTTGAGGCTGTCTCGTCTCGAAAATGTGCTATAAAAGTGATGTCTCGACTCGAAAAATGTATATTTCTCTATTGGAAGAGTTGTGTCTCGACTCGAATTTTGTCACGAAAATTCTGTCTCGTCTCGTCTCGTGCGCATTCCTAATAGAGATCAAGTAAAGGATCCAAATGGATGAATCGAGTTGCGGGATTAGACACAGTGCGCCTGATTGAGCATGTGAAAATCTGTCTATGTGCTGAGCGGCAAAAGAAACGGAGGAGGAAGGGGTCAAAGTTGGTGGGAGAAAGGCTATGCTTTGTTATTGAAATACATCAAATAAACTATTGAATCGTAAAAATAGTGAAAGATAGACAATGCAAACGGTGGTAGTTTCACATATTGGCAAAAGAGGAATGGGCAGAGTAGATCACAAACCTCCGTCGCCATCTTGAAATCCGCCATTTTGAAATCTGTGATATTTTTTGAAATAGAAAGGTAGTCATGTGATATATCAATTAGGGCCAGCATGTTCTCAAAAATTCAATTATGAGCTTTAGTGATCATTATGTGCACTTATTTGGAAGATTTAGGATCATCTTTATAGTTATTTACGAAAATCTAGGAGAGATACTCGTATGCTGAAAGTTTGCATTATCACGGAAACATATCAACACGAAAGTTTGAAACTTTTGAAATGAATCTTTGAATCCCTCCTCATTCAAATCGACATTTTCTGTCTGATCATCACGGGAAAGAGATTGAAACGTTTGAAGTGAATCTTTGAATGTAAATAGCATTGTCCTCGCGTCAGGTTTTTATCATATTACTTTCATTAAAATGCCTATTCTAAAAGAAGGAGAGATGGTCCAAAATTTATGCCAAAATAGAATACAAGTCTCTCAAAATAAGGAAGATGAAACACGTGTATTGATACATATTTCCCCTATTAAAAATAAGTTCACACGTACCCAAAAGTTTTCGAATAGTTAGATTCTGAAGGGCAGAGAGGGTGCAATTTTATATTTTATTTTTATCATTTTGTATTCATAAAATTGCAAAATAAGGAAACGGTAAAACTGTTCATTTTCTTTTATCGAAAACAGTTAGCACCTAGGTTGATCTAGGATCTTCAAGTTATAATTTGATTGAAGGGCTATCCTAAAGGGGGAAGAAATGGGCTTAAATTTTTCATGAACAATAACAGTTGCAGCGTTTAAAATGCACATTTGAACATGACAATTGAGCTGCGTACATTATTATTTCATTTCTATTAAATACTCATCCTAGAGGGAAGGCGTGTTCAAATACAACTTTCAAATCTAATACTATATAAAATTGAAAATGACTATGTTTATGAGTAAGATGTCATAACTCTGTAACCACCGACCAAAGTCAATCAAATTTTCAACATAAATGATTGTTCGGGCGCAAGATAGTTTTTATCTTTTCATTTTGACCATATAACTTATGGGAGGGGAGGTACATGAAAATAAATAAAACTAATAACTCTAGAACGACACGACCGATCTCACACAAATTTTCAACATATGAGGTTTGACCCTGGGATGCTTTTTTTATCATTTCACTTTGACGGTGCAACTTATGGGAAGAGGAGGAAATGAGATATATAAAAATGGTCGAAAATGACCGACATCATTGTAGAATTCATAGATTTTGGGGTTGCTGTGACGAACAGTAACACTTTCGATTTTGTTTAAATCCAAATTGAGCTCCGCAACTTGGATTAGGGGCAGATATGTAAAAATAACCGATATTAGTGTCGAATCCATAGTTTCCAGGGTCGCTGGGACGAACAGTGATACTTCTGATGTCATTTAAATCCAAATTCACTCCCCATTGCCCTTTATGACCAAAATGAAATGTATACTTCCCGTGCGAAGAATGGATATTACAGCTGGTTTTCTTCTAATTTTAGGTAATGCAAATATTTTACGTAAGAGTTTTATCCAACATCCTTATTTTCCTTAAATTACGCTACTAAAGTAATTAATTCCCCATGCCTTTCTCAAAAAAAAAAAAAAAAAAAGACAAGTTGATGAATTTTGTTAAATATCTTTCATGAACAAGATCTGTTTGTAAAGCTACAGCTTTTTTCTTGTATGTTTGTTACAGTAATACCCTTTCAAAGCTTTTCGTCTTGAAAAATGTCACACTGTGTAATGACCTACACAGGGAATTAGAGTGTGCAATAAGGAGAACCAGAGTAGATGGGAAGGGGAAGCGAAGAGAATGTTGACCTAAATATGAGTTTCCCAGTCAGCGAAGCCCAGAACTCTTGACGTTGGCCCAAAACTCTTTGTAAGCCTCCACGACGACGGAGCAGTTCATTAAAAACTTTTACATGAGGGAAGTAATTACTAACGCAAGCACCACCTTTCGTCATAGCCTCAGCGTGACAGAGCCTTTTGGCTGTTTAACGCTCGTTGGGAGAAGCGTATAGAACAAGAAAAAGGCGAAATAAGATGCTACAACGAGGGATACACACAGAATCCGGGTTGGCAACTGTTTAGATGAAAAGTTGAACAGTCAGTGACAAAAGTCCTTTCTATTAAATGCAATTAGTTTCGTAAAAAAACTTCAGAATGGAAGGGCAATATGAGTAGTTTTCAGTAAATTAAATAGAATGTAACTTTCTTTACATTCAAGCAAAACTGCCGTTGTACCTTCCAGACATACCACTGTTATTCCAAAAATAAATTTTACCAAACGGAAAAAAAAACTTTTGTCGCTGACTGTACATTCTGTAAAGTAGTGAAAGAGACCACGATTATATTTTTGTTTTCTTTCACCAGGACCGGACTTGAGCTGTTTTGACCGATTGCTTTCAACCGAGCCCTGCACCTAAGGGGGCTCCACGTTTGAGTGTAATCTATAGGATTCTTGATTCAATCCCAACTCGCGCTAACTGAGCTTTGTGGTGAACACACACCATGTGTGTGGGGTTCCTCCGGGTTCTCCCGTTTCCTCCCACTTTCTTCATTCCACCATGTAATTCATTCCTCGCCACCATCTCCTTTAGCCTAGCCGGTATAACCGTGGAACCTAAAACTTAAATATTTCTTTTTCATATTCTTTATTCTCGGCTGGTCAAATACTCAAAAGAACACATAACAATACGTTTTCTTGACAACCTCAGTGACTAGCATTTGGAAAAAAGGTAGTTTTTCGAAGTTTAAATTGGTCAAAAATTCACTTGAGATCATCAATTCAGCGAAAACGTTCAAACAATTTAACAATCTTGTCTATTGAATCTGAGATTAGCATCAGTTTGAACGTAGACACAATTTTTTAATACTTTGCACAGAAAAAGCAAGAAAATATCTTTCTTGTAATACGTAAAAATGAATAATGAAATTACTTCCTCATAACACTTGCGGTTTATGAGTGTTAAGTGATTTTAAGAAGTTCAAAAAATATAATTTATTTATAACAATGCACTTAAATTTTCATTTTTTTCTGAACAAAAATAAACAATAAGGGAAAAAAAAAGAAAATAATTATACAGTCATTAAAACAAGTGGTACGAGACTGTACTTTTCAGAGGCGATATACAAATTTAGCTTTACGTGTATGCAGGGGTAAAAATGGATCTGAAAAGGTGGCGGAACGGTAGGTAGTGGCATGACGTCACACCGTTCCCCTGCCTATCTTTGCCCATTGTAATTTTTCAGGAACTGGGGGGGACGGCGTATACATTTTTTTGGAAGTGAGAGGACGGCATCCCTCACGTTCTCCCACACTTTTACCTCTGCATGTATGCAATTTTACCTTGTTTTATAATTAAATGTTAATTACTTACGTTTGGTCTATTAATGCTCATGTATTTCTTTAAGTGCATATTTTGATTGCTTTCCATTCTATCTATCTTTCCATGAAAAATTGATATGGTTTCTTTTATAGTTGCAACCAAAAACATACTTATTTTCAATGAACTTAAAAAGTTCGTTACTGAATTTTCTATGTTCAAGTGTCTGTCTGTTATTTACGAATTTCTCAATTTTGAGCCCTACATTCAATAGAGCATCAGAAACTATCTGAGAAATTGATGGATTTTTTCGCGTCACTCTTACCGTTCCCGACATATTGACAAAAAAATGTTTGATTTTGGGAAATTTAAGGAGCTGGTGCCCACTGTCCAACAGTTAGTATTGGTACCAAAATGTTTACCATCCTCTTAAGTATTGATTAACACCAATATCATCTCTCTATGGCGTACCGTCTCCGAGATATTGGCCAAAAAATAGTTTCGATTTCGGGGGATTTAAGAAGCCATATCTTGGAAACCGTAAGTCATAGAGAGATAATATTGATGTTGATCAATACCTAAGAGCATTTTGGTACCAAAGAATAACCGGTAGCTATGGCCACCGTTCTCCAGATATTGCCCCCCCCCTAAAAAAATGGAATTTCGGGAGATTTAAGAAGCAATATCTCGGGAACCGTAAGTTATACAGAGATTATATATATTGCAAATTTTTGGGAGAAACAGACGAAGGTGTGGATAAAAATATTTACTTTTATATGTAGAAACAATCACAGTTATCCTTCCCGCTTCATCTCTCCATTCTTTTTAAGTTCGTTCTGGCAATGCTCTTGGAGCATTCTCAACTGGTTAATTTTATTTTCTGATGTTGATAGTGAATAACTTAGCTTCTACTTAACAAGTCATTATTAGGTTTTGTTTGCCATTAACGTCACTTTTCCACACAAGGTTTATATGAGACTTGGTGTGGAATCAGAACCACATGAAGTCCCAGCCAGAATCAAACTCTCTCTTCGAAGGCGCGAACGCTGGCCATCTAGCCACAAAGAGCGCTTATTAATCCATGTATAGATATGTTAAAATTAAATCTGAAAATTATTGTAAAATCTTCCTCATTTTCTACTGAACAGGTTGGTTGTTTCGAGTTCAGCGTTTCTTTTCAGCACCGAGGCTACATACAGTTTAAGGTAGAAAATTATATGAAATCTTTCAATTTGACGCCCCACAACTATGCCCTTAAGGCTAAGGAAAACGAATGATTAAAAGGCCCCATCATGCTGAAATTAAAATACCGCTAATTTTACAGTAATTATGTTATATCTTCAAATAGATAAAATATAATCTAAAAGTGGAACAAGAGCTCGCTAGACACTATTATTTTACATGAGATACCGTTATCACGACACACTTATCTCCTTTCGATTTCCAGTCATTTGAAAAATCGGCATTTATTTCCGCGTTTCTAAATGGCTGAAAACGGAAAACTACTAGGTGACTCGTGATAACGGTACCTCATGCAAAACAATATTGTTTAAGGCGCTCTTGTTCCACATTTCGATGATCTTTTATCTATTTAAAGATATCACATAATTACTGTAAAATTGGCAGTATTTTAATTTCGCAGTGATTAGGCTTCTTAAGGCAAGTGAATGATGATGGAAGAATTGGTGAAAGGAAATGTGGGAAGAAACGGAAGGACCCCAAGATAATCCGTGGACACTATGTTGTCCACCACAAAATTTACTGGCCGGGATCGAACCAGGGATTCCACACACTAGAGGTAAGCGCTCTACCACTGCGCCACCGTGTAGTTTAAGGTAAAATCCGAATCAACTTAAATAAGAACAGTTCAAATTTGAAGGCTCTCTTATCGAAAATCGAACCCGGGACACTGTACACCAAAGCGTAAGCAGTAGTCATTAGAACCAGTGAGGAGAGCTGTTTCTCAGTGCAGAAAGTGAGTTCGTTGTAAACAACTTAAATTTACTATGTGACTGTAATTATGAAAGCGGATGGCAACACTAAATGAAACAGGAAGACCAAGGAAAAGTAAAGAATGATGCTGCTCTATATAACGGTTAAAACAGAGGCACCTGCGCTTGGAAGAGAAGAAACATGAGAGAATGGAGAAAATGACGATATAATGATAATGATGAAGGTAGCAGTTTGTATTCAGTTGGTGCCTACAATCCTTTTTATCTTCTTCCTTTTGCTCATCTACTGGTTTGCTGGAAGGCGACGAACAGCCTGCTCCTTCTCCTTTACCCCACCCCCTTGAACCCTACGTCAGAACCATATTCTCTCGTCTTTTCGTGAGGCCTTTGTTGGATGAACCCCTCTACATCATTATCGGTTGTCGTATGAACAGGATAAAACTACATCATTACGAAGCTGCCACAGACGATGCTTCATTGTTGCTCTTCAACACTGAATTATAATCATTTACACATTGTTAACAGAATAAATCAGAGCAAACATTTCGCTTAGAGCATAAAACTTTTACTTACGTTCCATTCCAAGCCAAGATACCGGTACCCTACGTTCAGGAGATAATTAAAATTATAAAAATGCCTAGAATTATATTATATTATATTATAAACAAATATATTAACTCTTACTTTGTTGTTCAAATATATATATCTGCTCTTACTTTAATGCTCAAATATATCCGCTCTTACTTTGTTGTTCAAATATCTCCTTTTTTCTTTTGTTGTTCAAATATATATCCGCTCTTACCTTGTTGTTCAAATATATCTACTCTTACTTTATTGTTCAAATATATCTGCTTTTCCTTTGTTGTTCAAATATATCCGCTCTTATTTTGTTGTTCAAATATATTCGCTCTTACTTTGTTGTTCAAACATATCTGCTCTTACTTTGCTGTTCAAATATATCCGTTTTTACTTTATTGTTCAAATATATCCGCTTTAACTTTGTTGTTCAAATATATCCGTTCTTACTTTGTTGTTCCGACGAAAACAAATTAAGGGGATGTTACATCTTAGTTTCTCAGTCCCCATAAGATAACTTCATGTAAATTTTACTTCATGAACATCTAATGAAGTATGCTATTCAAGAACTTAAAATTCTCCGTGTCTATACAGGAAAGCAATAGAAATTAGATGACTTTTAATTTCACGCTTAATCAAGAATAATGAACTTTTTATGGCAATACTGTAATGGACATATATTAGAGTTGTCTACTCCAATTTGATCTTCGCGAACAGTTAATTCCCTTCCCCTACTGAAGTCCTTTTCCAGTAGGTGTGGTAGAACGTCGCAGTGTGCCACCCTCATCCCATTTGTTTTCTTCGTTTCTGCAGAGCGGATAGATTTTCTGTAAACGCATGAGATATTCTCTGGTCTAGAGGCGTAGGGCTTCTTCGTTCACTTTCTACTACCCACAAACTATCTGGAAGCTAACCTGTAAATGCCCATCGGATTTTCGTTTGTCGAGAATTACTTAAGCAGCGACATTTTATTAAATTTTGCCAAAAAGCTCAGTTGATGAGCTAGTGAAAACCATTGGTTTACAGTACCAGGCTTTGAGTGAGTTACATGGAGATAATAAACCATACAATTCAAGGAATGGTTCAAAACAGAAGAGCTTATTACGTTCTATCTGTCATACAACTCCTTGTCAACAGAATACATGACATATTTTGGGGTTCTTGCTCTTTCTATGGTATCAATGTGGACAGAGTTTATTAAGTAACTTGAAATAGAAGCATGACACTACAACCACCAAAATGTTTGGTTAGGTTTGTTCTTTCGTTGGTAGGCATATAGGTAAACCGATTTGATAAGTTGGTTGATCCAGTGCGGAGCGTTGATGTAATGTCGTGTCGACGTCCACGACATTTCAGACGAGATGAGAATAATTGCATTTTCTTTTGAGACGGAATTTACTCTTCTGATATCTTGGTGATCTCCAGGCTGAAAATGCTGATGAAAAAGTTTAATTTTAATTACGAGAAGACTAGTGATGTCAACCGGCTCGGTTCGACTCAGCTCAGGTGAGCCATCGGCTCGGCTTGGTTCGGCCCAACTGAACCGAGGGCTCGAGTCGGCTCAGATGGGTGAGCTATTGGCTCGGCTCACTTCTCGGCTCGGTGGTGACTGAGCTGTGAGCCGAGCCGCTCGAGCTGTTGACAACAGTAGAGAAGAAGACATACTGTACCATGCAACCGTCAACTGCATTGCACTCTCTAAGGGCCTTTACATACAGAAGTACTTGGAACATTGGAATAACGGGAGTACAACTGGAAGAAATGTAGGTAATTAAAAAGAAATACTATGTTGAGGATGGTAACTAGGAAAGGGGCAGACTACTAAATATTTTTCAAAAGCTAACAATTTTTCTTTTGTCTGTTTTTCGTAAGTGAAAAGAGATAATGAAAGGTAACTTACCACAATAATAGATAATGTTATTCTACACCTGAAAATACGAATCGGAAGAATAATCAGTGTTGCCATCCATAGAAATGACAGTGTGGCCAAAATTTGAATTATCCAAAAATCTTCGTTAAGTCAGAGACTAGAAAAATAAATTCAACGGTAATTGATGATTTATCATGATATCTGTGTTTCTTGTTAACTACTTTCTAAATAATAATTGTATTTATTTTGTAATAACTTACATAAGTTTTTACAAAGAAAGAAGTTATTACAAAATACATACAAATAATATTTAATTGTTTGCACGTCTATGAAAACAGAAAACAGTGATTATTTTGTACAGTGTGTCAACAGATACTGAGCTAACTAACAGGTTCTTAACAATAAACTTATATTCTCTGTGGCTTCTGTGTATCTGCCTCTCTTCCGCTGTGAATATCAATCGTTGAGCCTAATGCTCTGAAATGTAAGTGCACCTGTTTGTTGGATTATGATTCACAAAATCGTTATGTCTCTTGCCGTTTACTTATTATTTATGATTATTTTGATTTGGGGTCACATAGACCCCATAGTACTTTCCATGTATTATAGATGTTTTTCCTTTATTTGATGATCTATGACGTGTGGAGTGTAAATATAATGTCTGAACGATGAAAATTGTCGCACGATATTGCTCTGGCCATTTTGTATTACTTAAGTGACGTTCACAGTGAATATAAGAAATATATTGAAGGTGGTTTGAGCTTGTATTAAAGTGACCCGGGACCGAATGAAGTGTCGGCCCCCATATTGAAATAAGTGCAAATGAATCAAATTCGGAACATGAACAAGATGACACTTCAGAATGATATAGGGATAATTAGTAAGTTTATTACTGTTCTTAGCCAATTAAATGATATATTTATAATTGATATATTCTTGGAAAAGACATTCAAGTATTCTTGCAATTGGCATTTTTGGAAAAGACAGGTATGTTTCAGTCAGTATCATTTGTTTAAACTTTAAATCGATTATTTATTGTATTAAGAATTATCTTGTAAACTAGTAGCCCTATTCAATAATTAAATTAAAATATGTTATATACTACTGGTGTTATGAAAAGTGTATTGCATATGTATATAAATTTATATAATAACAATTTGAAAACGCATCAAGTAATCTAAAATCGTGAATTTATTAAAGGATTAAAATACAAGAATACCATGGGCAGTCAAAAAGTTCCAGGAATGTTGTTCTAGTTTTGGCATTTGTTATGCAGTCACAATGAATCTTGTACAGTACACTCCTTAGATTGCCTAATTATGAATTTGACAGGTATTAACTAGGGATGGCCAGAACCGGTTCCTGGTGGAACCGGTTTTCGGATCTGAACGGATCCGTTTCTAGAAGATCCGGCTCCGGAACAGGCTTTTCGGATCCAGGTCTGGAAAAGGTTCTTCGGATCCAGGTCTAGAACTGGTTCCTAAGATCCGGTTCTGGAACCGGGTTTTCGGATTCAGGTCTGGAACCGGTTCTGAAAACCGGATCTCCAAGAACCAGTTCTTCGCGGAACCGAAACTCTCTGGCCATCCCTAGTATTAAAATGTCATAACAGGCGTCATAAAAGTGTGTTTGGTGATCAATTGGTGCAATTCCACAGATCGAGCAACACGCAAACATCAGGTTCATGTACAAATTGAGAGGAAAAACTGCTTCAGAGACTTTGATAGCCTTAAAAATAGTTTAGCATCATCGGATGTCTGGCTCTTCCCAAAGCCTAAAAATGGGACTTTTCCGTTTCGCCAACGCAGAAGAGATCGCAGATTACTTTAGAAAGGCCGAACTGGGGATCAAACCCAGACTCTTCCTATTATTCTGATATCATATTTCGCTATTCGATACATCATATTTATCCATTTGGTACATTAACCCATTACACCTCCTACTTTATAAGCCTTCGGAACGCCCATGCACATATGAAGAGTGTATTTCCAAAACATACTAAATACGTTTGGTAGAATTCTTCAGAAAGGACAAAAAAACTACATCTTTTTACATTGAAACACTGTGGCAAGTGATATTTCAAACAGAATTCACCACAGAAAATAATGTGTTTTGACTAAAAATAATTACAAAAGTTAACGTAAGAGGTTCCAAAATATACTCTTCCATATTCAATTCAAAATCGGGCATTTTTGGATTTAGAGTGTTTTGGAAATGCACACCTCATATGAATGTTCACTAAATCAAAATAACTGTCAGAAGAATACCAATATAAAATGCTGTGGAAGAGAAACCAGGACCCAAAAAGTAAGAATACCAATACAAAATGCTATGGAAAAGAAACCAGGAACCAAAAAGTAAGAATGTCAAGCGGACACACCTTTCGAATTAATTGATTTATTTCTCGATACCGATTTCACTACCCTCAAGAAAAATTACTGACCCTTGCAGTGGCGGATCCAGGGGGCGATCGTCCCCCAGAAGAGGAAACTTTCTTATTTTATATATATATAAATAAAACCCATCCGAGAGTTTGAAGCTCTTAAAAGTAGCTCTAAGTAGCAGTATGACAACCCCCCCCCCCAGAAGTCGGTCCTGAGGGATGCGTACGAGACGAGTCGAGACAGGATTTTCCTGACAAAATTCGAGTCGAGACACGGCTCTTCTAATAGAGAAATATACATTTTTCGAGTCGAGACATCACTTTTACAGCACATTTTCGAGTCGAGACAGCCACAAATCTTGTCTCGTGCGCATCCCTACTGGATCCGCCCCTGGACCCTTGATTTATTTACAAATTTGTAGATACTGTACGGTTGATATCGAAATCTTTTATGCGGCAATATAATCTTTTCAAATATGCACTATGTTTGCATATTTGCACTATTTGGATATATGCACTATATGGATTATGAAAATGTATTAATTAAATGTGTGTGGAAAACATAATTTTACATGGATTTTTTCTTTATTTTTTTTAGGGTCGTCTCCTTGGAGCAGTGGACGCTTATTTCGGCTCATTTCGTCGTTGTAACTACCCGCGAGTATCGCCATTAGGTGTTGTTGAGATCGTAGAAGAGTGCGGCCGATATTCAAGGTAAGTTGAATGCATAATTCTGATCAGAATGACTTAAAAAAATTATATTTGAAAGTATTGCATCTTTAAAAAAAATACTTAATTTATCGTCGAAATGTATTTTATTGCCCCACTATCTACCCTGATCAGTTAACTTCTTTGCTAAACCTCAAAGAAAGGATTCATCAAATTAAATTAAAATCGGTTAAGTTTACATAATTTATCGTGGAGTACACGGCTAGGGCAAATACAGGTTGAGTTGATTGCTTTAATGCATTGCTGCGTGTTTTGTGAAACGTTTCTGTAGGTAGTGCCTGAACGTTTGCGCAATGCAGATAATTGTGTCAATGGAATCTAGAAATATTGCTCGGTAGTTTAACGTACGTTGTAAGAACTAAAGGCTATGTAGACCATAGAGCAGAACTTTAATGTGGAATTCGAATAACAGGGTAAAACTGTCTTGTGGTTAATTAGAGTTTCAGTGTAGGATTGGTGGGATTGGGTTTGATTACATATACGAGTCCAATTCCACGTGCAACTATACGCCTAGTTCCCATATAGCTGAAAATGGATGTTCAAGAAAACAAATGGAATCACATTTGTGAATGTTCATGTTGTCTTAATGTTGTGTAACATGTTAATATGTAAAGTAATAGTTGCAAATAAATAGAATGATTGAATATTTTGAAATAGAAGTACTGTAAGCTCTCGATCACCGCATGTTTAGAACCACAGCCGTGCCGGTTTAGCGATTTTGCCGGATTATTGAATGTCAATATAGTTTTAACGGGGGTACCAAACATACATAACTCTACATGAAAATACAAACTACTAAAACATGTATTTTACATGTTTATGCACGTTTTGAGTTTTGTTAGCACTTTGAAGAACTCGTGTTTGGCTTCGTTCTGAGTTTTGTTAGCACTTGAAGAACTCGTGCTTGACTTCGTTCTGAGTTTTGTTAACACTTGAAAAACTCGTGCTTGACTTCGTTCTGAGTTTTGTTAACACTTTAAGAACTCGTGCTTGACTTCGTTCTGAGTTTTGTTAGCACTTCAAGAACTCGTGTTTGACTTCGTTCTGAGTTTTGTTAACACTTGAAGAATTTGTGCTTGACTTCGTTCTGAGTTTTGTTAGCACTTCAAGAACTCGTGCTTGGGTTTGTTTTGTTAGCAGTTGTGCTTGGCTTCGACAATATATAGCAATGCAATACATTGTATCTGCTCAACTGTAATATTCTGCGAACGTGATACATAACCCGATAGAAAACATGAAACACTGTACTAAACTGAAAACTGACACTCGCAATAAACAAAAGAAAAAAAGGCAGCGCAGTGGCGCGACCTGGCGATCAAAGTCAACAAATGCTAGAATCTACCGAAAACAGAAAACCGCGATCTACTCGATTGGTGGCGGATTAAAGAGCGCCTATTGTACTATATTTTTTAAAACACAATCACCACATGATATTTTTATTCATAAGCGCTGCATGCGCAAATATTATCTCAATTGCAAAACACTAAGTAGACTATTATTTCGGTTAAAATGCCTGTCATGCTAGTACAGTTCCAGGGCTTGTACATTAATGTAGAGGTTCCTGATTTTTTTTTTTTACAAATACAAATTAAAATACTTTACTATAAGACTATTATAAATTATAATAATATAGGAATATAAATTTATGTATAATATTATCTACTCCTATAAGCAGTGGCGTATTTACGATTTTGTTTCGGGAGGGGCTTTTGCTTTTTCGGGGGGGCTTTGTCTGAAAATGTGAAAATTCTGCAAGATATTTAATATACTTTACTATAGTAAGTAAGATTTCGGGGGGGGGGCTTAAGCCCGGAAGCCCCCCCTAAATACGCCACTGCCTATAAGTATCAGTAAGTGGAATATAGCAATGATGCTATTGTTGATGGAGCACAGTTTGTTTCAAAAGTAACTTTAACTTATTATTGAAGATTTAATGCTAAAAATAGAACATGTTGTATAAAGAATTAGACTTAATAGGTTATCTATCTGACAAATTTATTTTTAAATTTCTAAAATGTCGCAAAACACCCAGTGAAGCTGTGCGACACATCAGTGTGGCAGGACACACCGGTTGAGAAAGCCTGCATTAGGAAGATAAGTCTTAAAACCGAGGTTTAACTAGGGACCACGGCGGCTCAGTGGTAGACTGCTTACCTCTAGTGTGTGGGGTCCCTAATTCGATTTCCGGCCAAGTAAGCTTTGGTTTTCTCGGTGTACTCCTATTTCTCCCATGTCCTCCCTCTTTCTCATTCCACCAATTCTTCCATCAACATTCATTTAATGATTGTCTCTCATAGCCTAAAGGGCATATTAATCGTGGGACGTTAAACTAAAATATTTCATTCCGAGGTTTAACTAGAAAAGATTGAGATCTGGTGATATAAGCGTTTGACATTGAAACATCACTTTTGTACTTTTAAACTACGGGATATTTCGTTTTCGAAATACCCTGTTCCTTGTCTTAACTACGGATATTTCGATTACGAAATGGTACTACAATAATTTTTGTAACACTTTTTATTGCATGTGTCTTCAATAAATAGAAGTAAAAACATGGACTTCTTTGTAAACTCTTATGAAAACACTTTAAATGTAGTTTAAAGGTTTTAAAAAAATTACCTCCGCAGTTTAAGGGTTAAAACATTAACCTCCGTAGTTTAAAGGTTAAGAAAATTGTATACACTTACTTTGTTTGGCATGTTACTGAACAGAGTCTTCTTTGAAACATTTCGCTTTGTGTCACTTAAGCACTTAGAAATTATTATTGTGTAATAATAGATAGACCCTCTATTTGAAAAAAAAACGAGAAAAACAGTACTACTGAGCATGCTATTCATAATTAAGCAAAGTATGTTATTAGTATTGGATTAGTTTTTATCGTTCCGTTCACCAGCGAGGCTAGACGAGATATGGACCTACAGCATAAAGTGGAATTCGAACCAGATGAATCGAACCGGGTCTCCCGCGCCGAAGTCGCGCTAAACGATAAACAAAGTTTAATTGTGTATGAGATCTAAGAATAAGTCTCCTGTTTCTATTTGGTGGCAAAGATCAGTAGATTCTACCCAAGTAGCAAGAGAGCTTTCGATCAGTTGGCGCGTGCTTGGCTTTGGCTTTCTACGCTTGCCTTTTCAACGCATGCGATCTGCCTTTTGTTGTACTTTCAAGCGATACTTTTAACTTTAGATCCTTTGCAGTCATAGCATCACTGGCCGTTCGTTGGTTATTGGCTTGCCGCCAGCGTAAAACGCTTGCGTTAAGCTTGAATGAAACACTGAAAGCATGGTTGCCCCCATATAAATTCGTTACTGGAATTCAGCTTGCGGCATGCTTGCACTACGCTTTCCAATCAAGCCGAATGCAAGCTTGCCGACTTCCACTCCAAGCTTACAGCAAGCGGTTTGCAAGCTGTCTCTGCTACTAGGGTAACAGATTGAAGGTTAAGCTGAAGTCTCTAAGCGAAGTATCTGAAGAGTTGCTACCCGTACGTAATACTACATTTCATACTCTTTTACCTGCGTGCACGTTTAATGGATCACACTCTCTTATGCATGTCTTTATAAATATGAAAGCTCAAATTTAGCTTTTTTAAAAAACAGAAATACTTTTATATTATTGTGTTCCAGAGAATACTCTTTGCTCTCCAGCATAGAAATTGGGAAAGAATAAAACATATAAATATATTTTTGTTACGTATATGATGATTCTTTATATTATTTCGTAACATCACCGCGAATCGAACCCAGGTTTCACACCTTAAATGTGAGAACGGTAACCACTAAGCCACAAGAGTGCTGTAGTAAAATTTGAGGAAAAAGATAGACAGCAAGCAAGAGAGAGAATTTGAGAGAGAAACTGATTTGTTTTCGACAAATGCCCTTACCGGGACATGAACCTTGATTACATATGTTGGAATTTGATTTATGTATGCAACGTTTGGACATACACTGTCTCTCTCTCTGCTTCCTTCTCTATCCTGTAATCAATACACCAATATGTATGTAGCTACAGAAGCCCTGAATAGTTTCTATACAAGCAGTTAGTGTGTGTGTGTGTGTGTGTGTGTGTGTTTATGTTGGATTCATTAGCATAAAGGCATCCAATAGGCTTGTTAACTAATTACGAACCTGCAGTGGCTATTCGCATTGAGAACATCTCTAGCGCTCGACATCTAATTAAAATCCTAATAGTGTTGTAATATCCATGATTGTTAAGTAATATGGTATCCCTGGAACTGTAAACAAGTAAGAATTAATTATCAGGCAAACCCATAAGGAAATGTCTTTAGTGAAAGGATACGCAATCCCATAATAATAATAATAATAATAATAATAATAATAATAATAATAATAATAATAATAATAATAATAATAATAATAATAATAATAATAATAAAAGTAGTGGTAATAGTATTTCTTTCATAACAAAGGTAACACAAAAATTCATTCCTTCCTCAAATGAATTCAAATCACAATTCCCCAGCCGAATGACACAGATGTTGGTTATATTACAAGAGAAAAATATTTCGGCGCTGAGACTTCTTCTTTTTTAATATCAGACAAAGGAAGAAAGTTGCTTGCGATGTAAGAAAATGAAACTTTGGAAGAAGCGTAACAGCAGTTGTGGGCTGGTTCTCTGGAAACTGTTGGAAGGTTGCTGATTCAGGAGAACACTCTTGCTTTCAATGGGCCATGAAGAAGAAAGCGTTCCGTCGAAATTCTCAATTCACTCGGTCGTAGACATCAAACCAAGCCTTCGCAATTTTCTTCGATAGTCGTTGGTAGATGGCAAGCATCGTATCTCGTCTTGTCCGTAGTTCTCTTTTTCTCTGCGACAATTTCATTATACGGAAAAGTCAGGGGTTCAAATATCGCACAACAGACAACGCGTTGGTTTTTTCTCCCTTGGGAAATTTGGCCATGATAAATATATAGATATATATAACATTTCGCTAGTCCATAGATTCATTATGTTTTTAAGTTCCCACAGTTTTAAGTTTCTTTTATCTAGATAGTATCTGGAAGTCATATTTTTCGTGATCTTTGCCACAATTGCTTGTGACCAATAACTAACTAACTAACTCTATGGCTTATGGAACCCGGAGGTTCAATGTCGTTTTCACGAAACCTGTCCACTCACTTCTATCCTTAGCCAATTGGATCCAGTTTCTATTTTGTATTCCTAATTTTTCGAGATCCATCTTAATATTGTCCTCCCATTTGCGCCTAGGTCTTCCTAATGGACGTTTTCCGATTGGACTTCCAGTTAAAACTTTGAAAGCTTTTCTACTTTCTTCCATTCTAGCTACATGACCTGTCCACCTTAGCCTCCTAGATTTGATGACTCCTAAGAATGTTTGGTAAATGGTATAAATTATCCAGTTCCTCGTTATGAAGCTTCCGCCATTTCCCATTCCCGTTCATCTTGGGTCTGAATATTCGTTTCAGGATCTTGTTCTCAAATACTTTCAGTCTACGTTCTTCCCTCAGAGTAAGCGACCATGTTTCGTAACCATACAGCACAACAGGTATGATTATCATTTTATAAATTTGAAGCTTCAAATTTCTCGACACAATTCGCGGCTACAAAAGATTCCTTTTGAACAACGAGGCTATATGAGACGTGGACCTACAACTTAACATGAGACCCAAACCACATGGAGCTTCTGCCAGGAATCGAAACGGGATCTTCCGGGCCGAAGACACGTATGTTAACCATAAAACCACAAATAACCTATTTCCCTAATTATAATCTGAGGATCATTTCCCTAATATATCAACTTGAGAAACATTTCTCCTAAATGTTAATATGAGAGTATCGTTCTCTAATATCCACTCCTGACTGATTTCAAATGCAAAACTCACTTATACGGTCTCTAAAAAGTAAACATTTATTTCCGTAAAATTTTAGTACTCTTATAAAAAAAAGAAAAAGTCCGTTATCGTTTTCCTCCCATATAGCATTTCAGATTGATTGCACACAAGCAAGATTCTGTTTCCAAATCTCCCGTAAATAGAGTGGTTCGATATTGTATAGGCTATGCAGATACCGTGTGTAATATTTGGAAAACAAACATGAACTCACGTCTGCGTAAGGTCATACGGATGTTTATAGTAACTGAGGAGAAACGCAGCCTGGCAATTGATGAAAACAGAAGCAAATCGGCTTACTGCCACCACAACAGACGAAGTGGTTCAACAGTTAATTTCAATTGAAATGTAAACGCAACTAAACCTCCCACTGGTATTTTTCTTCTTCTTTTTTTAAATGTTTTCAGTTTGTTTGAAATAGGGAAAAGCTGTTCGCAGTTCTCCGTTTACTAACAAAGCTCCCTCTTTGTTTGTGTGGTGTGTTAAGGTTCATACAGCCCTTATATACACATTCATCCATTCAACCCATACTCACGGCGCCCTAACATGCCTCTACACGCATAATACAGAGTGAGGATTACTCAGCTTGCATGATCACATAGCTATAGAATGACATTGTGTGATAGATGCAATGTACTCGTGTTAAGCAGCTTTGAAGATGATGTCCGATAAATGCTACAGACCCACAAACTCCCCCATTATTATTTCACGTTATACAGGGAGTTTCACAATTCCTGTTAGAACGTTAAGGAGATTATTCATTTCACAAAAGAAACAGAAAAATATAAAGGAAGGAAAGTCAAAACCATGAAATTTGTGAGACAAGTAGCGCAAAAACAATTGGCTTGATTTGGAGATGTGCGCAAAATTTTAGATGTTGCACACTTTGAAATGAAATGAAATGAAATCTCTAAGTTTAACGTCCCACGGTTATGCCGCCGGTTAGGCTAAAGGAGACGGTGATAATGAGAAATGAGTGAAATGGTGGAATGAAGAAAGTGGGAGCAAACGGGAGAACCCCGAGAAAACCCACGAGCACGGTGTTTGTTCACCACAAAGTCCACACGGCGCAAGCTGGGATCGAACCAGGGACCCCAAGCACCGGAGGTGAACGCTCTACCACTGAGCCACCAAGCCCCCTGCACATTTTGAATTAGAATAATATATAATACAAAGTGTTGAAAAATGCTGTGCTAGAATTCGATGTAATTTTGCTCTGTAGATTAGGTATATTCGAGTTTACCAAATTCCAGTGCAGCAGTGAGGAACTGGTCAGGAATCCCTTGAATTGTGATCCATTAGGCCGGTAACCTCTGACCCGATCTGATACAAACAGACTTTGTATGACCCCGAGACATTTCGTAAATGTGTTATGAAGGGCTAAATAATAGGTCCAATACTAGTAACGTTTTCACAATAAAGGCTGCTATTAGAATTCAGGATGTGCCATACAGGGTAACAAGAATGCACTAGCGGCCCTAGGAGATTCTCGTATTCTTCAAGTTGAACCAGCTGTGTAGGTGGAATTAAACTTTTAAAAAGGTAAACAAATTTCATTAGCGTAGAATTTCACTTATTAATGCTCTTTCGCATCTGAGTATTGGGTCAAAATTAACAGACCATGTTGAAGTATAAGTGCTTCTGTGCCCAGGTCTTTATGATTGGAGATCTGAGATGATTTGAAATAAATGGCATGGACCGTAGTACTAAATTTTCTCACTCCGCACATTAAATCGAGTCTTGCTGCAACTATTACTGATTTAATTGTGCAATATGATCGAAATTAAAATATGCTGTTTCCGAAAACTTCGAGAATTCACTCCCAAAGTAAACTGCCCCTTTTCAAGAGAAATTACTTATACCTTATTGTGGGTTCTTATTGAAATATTTATTTATGAAATATGAACAAAACCACCTAAGCAGTTTTTGAGAAAACGGCCCGAACTAACTTACCCTTGAGAGCCCCTAAGTCATAGAGAGATGATATTGGTGTTGATCAGTACCTAAGAGGATGGGGAACATTTTGGTACCAAATAGTAATCGGTGGTCACTGGCCAACTGGCCACCGTTCCCCAGATATTGGCAAAAAAAAGTTCCGATTTCGGGAGATTTAAGGAGCCATATTTCAGGAACCATAAGCCATAGAGAGATGATTTGCTGTTGATCAATACCTAAAAGGATGGTGAACATTTTGGCACCAAATAGTAACCTACGACCACTGGTTATATCTGCATTTCCAGTATATATACGGTGATAAAAAGTGACAGCTGAATATAGCTAATTCAATAGATCCCTTATACGCAGGTACCAAATATGTAGGTGTATTTTTGCAATTTTAATATACAATTTTATATAAATTTTTTTAAAGTTCGTTCTGGCAATGGTCTTGGGGCATTCTCAACTGGTTTTATTTTGTGATTAGTTTTTTTTAACCTACTGCATTCTATTTTGCTGTACTAGTAAACTTAGTTATAGCCCTCTACTTCATTTTAATTGGACAGCACTGTCCTATATGCACAAACTTCCAGCTGGGGCCAAAATTATCATCTAATACTCACATTACCTTCGACCGATTTTAATTCCAAATTGTAAGACATTTTATTTCGCGAAATTTATCATTAATTTATTTTCTTTTTTTTACATCACGTTATGCAGACTCTCAACATGGAGTAAAATTTAACTAGCTAACATGGATGAAAGTTTGTTATAATAGCTAAGGCTTTCTTGTCTCAAAATAGATGTCGTGAAAATAATACAGTTAGATTTCGATAACACGAATTCCGTGATAACTCGAATTTTTTTCACATTCTCTTTTTCCACATTTTTGAACTCTCTATTATACTCAATGTTAAAATAACTTCTATAAGTCGAATGTTTAAAACTTACTACCTCGATAAGTCAAATTTTAAGTATTTCATGGTCATATTTTAAATCCTCGATAACTCGAACTTTCGTATTTGCGAACCTCTACGAGTCGAAGTTTACCTCTGTAAGTTGGATATTTCTTGATGTGATTTCGATAACTCGAAGCTATAGCTCTATGCTTTTACGTAATTGTCATTGTTGCTAGTTCTGCCATTGTTGCCTAATGTGTACCGTAATTTGTGTTTCATTCATGCCTAGTATTTTGTTTTTACTAATCATGTTACGCGTATTTAATTTAAGAAAGTTTCACAACTTCGAGTTAAAGAGGTTGAATGAATAAAACTTTGAGTTATATAGGTTGAATCGATAAAACTTCGTGTTATAGAGGTTGAATGAATAAAACTTCGAGTTATAGAGGTTGAATGAATAAAACTATTCGAGTTATGGAGGTTGAATCGATAAAACTTCGAGTTATAGAGGTTGTAAAAATAAAACTTCGAGTTATAGAGGTTGAATGAATAAAACTATTCGAGTTATGGAGGTTGAATCGATAAAACTTCGAGTTATAGAGGTTGTAAGAATAAAACTTCGAGTTATAGAGGTTGAATGAATAAAACTATTCGAGTTATGGAGGTTGAATCGATAAAACTTCGAGTTATAGAGGTTGTAAGAATAAAACTTCGAGTTATAGAGGTTGAATGAATAAAACTTCGAGTTATAGAGGTTGAATGAATAAAACTTCGAGTTATAGAGTTGAATGAATAAAACTTCGAGTTATAGAGGTTGAATGAATAAAACTTCGAATTATAGAGTTGAATGAATAAAACTTCGAGTTATAGAGGTTGAATCGATATAACTTCGAGTTATAGAGGTTGAAAGAATAAAACTTCGAGTTATAGAGGTTGAATGAATAAAACTATTCGAGTTATGGAGGTTAGATACGAGGGACGGCGTTAAGGATGGGCGGGGGTGCGCAACAGCCCACCCATCCTCCCACCCCAACAGAAGTAGAATAATGAGGGTGACATCCTGTACTTCAAAAGTAATAAGTATTACTTTCGATTGTAATGTAATAGATTCTAGGACCCTGTTTAACTCCGCGATAAACAGTGATTTTAAGTGGGATAAGCAGTCTTCACTCTAAAAGTGAACACTTCTTCTCATTTTGAGAAAATTGAACCACTTGCACGTCATTATTGATGTGATGTCGATAGTGTAGAGGTGGAACTGAAACTTCTTCCGAAAGTTTTGAAACGTTATGAGGAGGAAAAGCAATGCAAAATTACCTCCGTTTCTCAGTTTACTGACGTGTTGGATCGTTTCAAAATTGCTTTTCATGAAATTCACAAATTAGACGTAATTGCGGTCAGTATTGCTGTATCTATTTCATCATATGAGCGTTCTTTCTCGTGTCTTAGACATATCTAAGAAATCAAATGGCAAACGGTCGCCTAAGCGATCTTTGTTTCCTTTCAATAGAAATAAAACTTGTAATGGGTATTGCTGTAGAGGATGTGGTAAACTCATTCGATGCTGGACATAAAAATCAACGCATTGCACTTCATTAAAGTGAAGGTATAAAAGTTTATTGTAAGCTTCTTCGTACCATGTGATCAGCCCTTCATAGTTTAAAATACATTGTTGCTTCTGTGGATCATGATGAAGTTTTGTTAATTGCTATTTACTTCTTTATCCAATTTATAATTGTTTTAGTTTTTTTTTCAACTTGAGTTTCAGTTTCAAAGATTCAGTTTCAAAGTTGGGATTAGGTATGATCAATCATGCTGTCGAATTTCCCTATTCTTTTAGTAACATAGGTCTTTGCTGTTGCATATAGAGATCACTTCAAAAAATTTAATGTACACAAATTAAGAATATATGAGAGAAAATATAATGATTTATATTTTTTGTCTCTTGCTTTCTTGTAATAAATACTTCAAAGATAAAAATGTTTGCAGTAGGCTATTTTATCCTTGTTTTACTTTACCTACTTATTGTGTATTTTATGTTATTAACGAAAGATAGTGTATTATCTGTTAGTCTGTGTTGTTTGAACCTTCTTTTATTTCTATGCATTCATGTGCATTCTTGGAGGGAAAGGAGGTAAACTCTGTCTTGCACTTCATCGACTACAGAGTACACACCGTCAGTGGCGTATTTAGGGGGGCTTCCGGGCTTAAGCCCCCCCGAAATCTTACTTACTATAGTAAAGTATATGAAATATCGCAGAATTTTCACATTTTCAGGCAAAGCCCCTCCCCCAGAAAGTTAGCAAAGCCCCTCCCCTACAAGAAAAAATCGTAAATACGCCACTGCACACCGTTACTATTGTTTTTTTTTTTAAAAAAAAAGCTGGAAGTAGAGGTTTTGTGTCTGCCATGCGGAATTCGGTAGGTCGAGCATATAGACACAAACTCCTGCAGCCCATCCTAAATCCTACATTTCTTCAGTCCCACCAGGCGAATGCCGGAATTGTACCTTCTATAAGGCCAAGACAGCTGCTTTCCACATCCTTGTTCCTCCCCTATTCCGGTTTGAGCTTTAGCTAACTAAAGAGTATAAAAATTGAAATTTAATTATCGTAAAAAAAAAAAAATGTCTACATTGACCAGTTCTTATTTTCCTTGTTCTCTCACCCAGCAACTAGATCCGCCTTTTTCCGCCCACGCCCTCAAACGTTTCTTGCGCCGTCCCTGTTAGATACCCGCAGTCACTTTCCATAAGGAACGCGAAACTACGGTATCTCGAATTTTTGTTCTGGCCACCTTCATAATTCGAATCTTGATTACTCGAAAAACTCGATAAATCGAATTTTTATCTATTCCCTTCAGCTTCGAGTAATCGAGGTTTCATTGTAGGATCGGGAAATGTATCGGGTTCTATTGGAATAACTTCATGTCGTCTCGTCTCGTGCACAATTCCGTTTTTCTTCTTGTATCACCTAGTTCGTCACGTGAACCAAACACTAGATTTTTCCCCTAAAGAAAGTAAGCGGAACTTTGATCAAAATCGGACAAATTTCGAATAAGTTATTGTGTGGAACAGATCGACCGACAGATACGTACACAATTCATGTTGAATCGAATGGCAGAAACTCTCTTACACTCGCTTCAATGATAAAGTTAACCAAATTAAATACGTTTCAAAGGGAAAATGTGTAAATTGGAGTCCGCCCAAAATTCATCAACAGCTGCATTTCAGTGTTGCATAGCGTAACACGCCCTGAGTGAGTGAAGGAATCATTCATTCTTTTTTTCTTTCTTTTCGAAAAAAAAAAGAAAAAGACATCACTCATTCATCCTCTTGAAAGCAACCTTGGCCGATATTTTGTCAGCATTTCCTCTTTTCTCTCTCTCTCTCTCTCTCTCGCCTTTTTCTGACGAATTTAAGACTGAAACGTCATTTCTCGCTCTGTTTAGATACCCACTTGGCTTTTACGCCGCAGTTATCACACGACAATCTAATAAAGTAAAGCAGTAGTTTTTAAAGTGGTGTTCGCGAACCCCTCGAGGTCCGCGACGCCTAAAAGTTGAACTGTGTTGTAATAAAATGGAACTCACAGCTGTTATGCAAGAAGTACTTTTTTCAGTCACTAGAAAGAAAGAAATTAGAAATTATACCTACGTTTGTAAATTTAAATGATTTCCTATTTTATTAAATTTCTGCCATGTAAGTATGAAGAGTTGTCTAAAAAGGCATTGCAACATTTCATGCCTTTCTCTACCACTTACTTATGTGAGCAGACCTTTTCTGCTCTTTGCAGTATTAAAACCTTAAAGCGAAATCGTCTTAATGTGGAATCGGACTTACGCTTGATGGTGACAAAGCTTATTCCAGATTTGAATGCAATTATGGAAAAACACAAAGAATTTCATTCCTCACATTAGTGATCCCACATTGTTTATCAAGTGGATTTCTTTCCAAAAATTAAAAAAAAAAAAAAAAAAAAAGATGTTGACTTCGAGTCTTGTAAGTTACTGCGTTTTTAATTGAATTTTCGTTCACTAGGAAACAATCATGCTATCTTCAGAATAAATTACTTACTGTATTATTTTTCTTGATTCTTTTGTTAGCAGTACTTCTAATTAGTATATTCTTTAATACCATGTGATATTTCAGATAGCATTGCAAATGGGTTCTCACATCACTTTCCGAATGAATAGGGGTCCGAGTTATGGGAAAGTTTAAGAACCATTGAAGTAAAGTAAAACCACATTTAACCCGGGCTGGAAAAATAATTTAATCTATTATTTATATAATTTTTTAAGTTTAAAATAAGCTTATGATATACCTAATATATTCCGGATTTTGACTTCCACCCCTCAGTTTTCACCTTCTAGATCCACCTCTGAATAAAACTACGTTTTGTGCATTTGTCAGCAAACATTCACACACCTACTTCATATATCGTGCATTATTTTCTCAAACAAATTAGAACAAATAGCAATCTGGTTCACACTAATATGAACACAGATCATATAGCTAAGATTTTAGAACAAACAATCCTGTACAACACTGACGCAAATCCTGGGGGAGGATGAGAGGAACATACCCTCTCCAATCTTGTTACTCGGATGACTGTATCCCCCAAAATCCGATTTGAAATGTATTTTCTGGGGAAAAATGTGATGATTTTGTCCGACAGCCACAAAGGAAAGTGAGATGAGATTGATGTCCCGCCCGTGTAGTATAATATACAACAGGTTCTCAATGTATATTGAAGACAGTTTGGGTACAAAACCTCGCGGCGACAACCTCGCGCACCAAAACCTCACCTCCCAAAACCTCGCGGGCCAAAATCTCGCCGGGCCGAAAACTCGCCTGGCCAAAACCTCGCCGCCCAAAACCTCGCGGGACAAAATCTCGCCTGGCCAAAACTTCGCCTCCCAAAACCTCGCGGCCCAAAATCTCGCCGGGCCGTAACCTCGCCTGGCCAAAACCTCTCCTCCCAAAACCTCGCGGCCCAAAATCTCGCCGGGCCAAGACCTCGCCTTGCTAAAACCTCGTCTTCCAAAACCTCGCACCCCAAAATATCGCCATACCCAAAATCTGGCCTGACCAAAACCTCGTTGTAATGATCTCGCGACACAGAATCTCGCCTGTTCTAAATTAAGCGAGACGTTGTGTCGCCTGGGAAGAAATGTCGTCAGGATAAAACCTCTTCACGACGATTTCTTCAATGTAGAATGTTCTATATATTACTATATGTATATATTTAGTAATAACACATAATTACATTAAAATAATGACAAGAAAAATTCTAATGCATGCTTTGGAAATCTATATATATAAAAATTAAATGGCTATGTTTGTTACATTATACCTCTTGAGTCATCCTACCGATCTCAATCAAATTTTCAACATAGATGAGGTTCGAGCCTAGGATGTCTTTTATAATTTCACTTTGTCGGCACAACAAAAGGGGGAGTGGTATATATATATATATATATATATATGTATATACAGAGCCGTAGCTAAAATTTTCGGCGCCCGGGGCGCCCTACTTTCACCCCACCAAGCTCTTACTTCCTTTTTTTTTTTTACTTATAAGAAAAGCAGCAGATATTGTTATATTACACTGAATTTTTATTAAGCTGCTTGGGCAGACCATTCCAACAGCCAAAAGTGTTCTGGAGCAGTTATTATGTATTCTTTTACAAATAAGAGCCGTTTTCAAGAGACGTATCCCGCAAGGTTTTGACCAAGCGAAATTTTGGTTCGCGAGATTTTGGGCGGCGAGATTTTGGGCGCCGAGGTTTTGGCCACGCGAGGTTTTGGCCCGGCGAGGTTTTGGCCCGGCGAGATTTTGTCCCGCGAGGTTTTGGGCGGCGAGGTTTTAGCCACGCGAGGTTTTGGGCGGCGAGGTTTTGGCCACGCGAGGTTTTGGCCCGGCGAGATTTTGTCCGGCGAGGTTTTGGCCAGGCGAGGTTTTGGCCCGGCGAGATTTTGTCCCGCGAGGTTTTGGGCGGCGAGGTTTTGGCCAGGCGAGGTTTTGGCCCGGCGAGATTTTGTCCCGCGAGGTTTTGGGCGGCGAGGTTTTGGCCACGCGAGGTTTTGGCTGGCGAGATTTTGGGCGGCGATGTTTCGGCTGCGAGATTTTGTCCGTATCCCATTGAAGACAGTGTTGAAGACAGATTTGCGCCGATGCTGTACACCCAATTTCGATACAGTTTTCGGTTAGTTACAGAAAATTGCGTTCGCTGCACGTCAAAGAAAATTGTACGTTACAGTTAACTAACGGAAAATATGTTCTTCAAGGTCAGTTAGGTCTAGTACGGCGTTGCTACGCACTGGTAGTACGAGCAGACCAATAGAATTTATTAGTACTGTAGGTAGATGTTCAATCTCGAAGCGCGGGAGAAAATAAATGGCAATAGTATCAAACAAATTTAGAGTAAAGGATAATAAGCGAACAATCTCTTTGTATAACCGTCAGCCTCACAGTTTTCAGTTGCTAATTTTAGCCGGTTCACTCGTTTCAAGACGCTGACAAAAAAAGAACACGTATGGAAAAGTATGCACTTTCCTTTATATTACTATGGTACTACACAGTAACTTTATGAAAGTGGCATTTACGTAACTAGGTAAGAACATGTGTGTAATTATCCAGGGATTTATAAATACCTAGTCTTCCGTATTTTGTTTAAATGTTGTACTGAAAGTACAGAAGTAAAATATTGAAATATAGAGCATAAAAATACATAAATAGATCCACTAGTTTCAGCTACTAGTGCTACAGGTGGTCGATATACCCTTTTATAGTTACGTTGCATACGTCCGCACGGTAAACCAACTCCATCCAACCACTCGAATCTGATTCTTCAGGTCATCAAGATTAGCTGGCAACGTAGGTATATAAACTTCATTTTGACGAAACTCCAAAGAAAAAAAAGTCACAAAGGACACATCAGGCGACCGGGTAGGCCACCTAATCTCAGGATACAGGTCGTCGCTCGATATGCGTCCAGTCCAACGTTGTGGTAGTTTGTGGTTAAGATAACGACACACTACAAGATGGAAGTGTGGCAGAGAGTAGTCGTGTTGGAAGAAAAGTCTAGGTGTATCTTCTAGTAACTGCGACGTCAACTGATCTGTCAACATATCCAAATAAGACCCCTATAACATTCGCTTTCGCAAAAAAAGAAGAGATAAGGAAAATTAAGAGAATGTTTCTTAAATCTGTGAGTACCCGCGAAGAAGAACTCGTTAACAGCGACCGTTAACAAATTCAGTTGTGAAATGTAATGTCAAGTTTGCGTTGGTTACGTTCCGATTGGATTGGCAGTCGACCGGTGCTACATTGTTGTGCTATTATATGAAATAAATAAGCAGCCCTGTCACAGTGTACCCCACGGAAAGGAATTTGGTTTGTTTTTTCTACACCAAACTTCCTTAAGAAAGTAACTTTTACCAAGTTTAGGCTTAAATATATCATTTTATAGCAAATTAAGTGGATTATAGCTTACTTTAAGAAGAATCAACATTTGAAACTCTTCTTCTTCTTCTTCTAAGCCTTTTTCCTAGCTGGGCTCGGATTTTTGAATCGCTGTCCTCCATTTGATTCTATCTTGTGTCATATCTGCTGTGACAGCACATTGCACCATATCGTTCTTAAGACAATCTCTCCACTTCTTCACCCGGTCTAAGGCTTGTTTCCTATTCAATTCTATAGCATCCACTCGGTGAGCTACGTATTTCAGAGGTATTCTTCTTACATGCTCAATCCATCTCAGTCTACTTTCTTGCAGCTTTTCTACTACTAGTCTCACCTTTAGTGTTCTCTGGATACTTTCGTTCTTAATTCTGTCCTTCCGTATCACTCCACACTTCCACCGCAGCTTCTTCATCTCCACAACATGCAACATTTGTTCCTCTCTCTTCTTTGTCGTCCAATATTCCGCTCTGTATAACAAGGCAGGTCTCACTACCGTTTTGTAAACTTTTCCTTTAAGACGTATTGGTACCCTACAGTCGTACAATATTCCTGCTGCTTCTCTCCATTTTGTCCAACAGCTGCCAATTCTGCTGTTACATCTATTTCAAAGGTAGGTTACATCTATTTCTATTCCTGCATTTACCAGCAGTATTGATCCCAAGTACTTACATTTCCTCGTCATTACCACTTCTTCTTCGTCCAGGCTTTTTTTTTTTTTGTAATCCTCATTACATTTTTCCTAAAAGAACAATGCAAATATTCTGTTGGTTTTACTTATTCTAGGGTCTTTGCTCTGCAATGTTCCTCTCACGGCATGTAATTTCTCTTGCAATACTGCCTTGGTCTCACCCACTAGCACAATGTCATCCGCAAATAGCGTATTCCAAAGTGGTATTCCAAGTTTTTGGTAATTTTACTTTGCTAGATTTTAGTAGTACTACACTGAGAAAAAAATGTAGGTGGCGTACTTAAAAAGATAGGTTACATGCGTAATTCCTGTAGTTTTTGGACTTAACGTAGAGCAGACGTATAACTGAAAACGCATGTTTTATAATACTTTCTGTATAAGTATTTCTTCAATACGTACTTACCGTATGAAACAATGTAGGCGGTCAGGATCTCACATACAAATGGACGTATATAACATAGAGCTGACGAAGGTAACATAAGTATATGCATGTGATATACGGAAAACTGTTAGATGTCAGACATCCTGCAACGGAATAATGTAACACCTAAGGGCAGTGCCTATGTAGCATACGGATAATGTATGCTCCGTGCTGATTTCTATAGTAAGCAAGAGGATACCGTATATTTGTACAATATACCGCTGTCCGGAGAATGGATTTTTCTCTGTGTAGTACTTTCAAATTAGGGAGAAAACCCAGACAGAAAATCCTGGTCCTCTAGGTTGGGGATTGTCGACAAGTAGGCAGCTGATTGTAAAAACAGTTGCCAAATCAAATAAGGATAGAGAAAGGAACATCTGAAAATAGAAAATATTTAATTTTTTAGATTTTATTTTTCGAGTAGAAAGTCATTTTGTTTCTTCTAGCGTTGTATTACACGAACAAATTAGCATTTTGCATCCTGAATGTTATACTAATTCACTAATCTGAACTGTACTACATATAGTCTATCATGCAAGGATAATATCCATAATTACTCCCATATACTAAATACATGGGGAATTGATTTTTGATTGGCCATATCCCTGGATTTACTTAGTGGATCATTTCCATCAAAGAAGTTGATACTTAATATAGTCCTCTATCTACATCCTGAACAAAAATTGACGGTGATCCACCAAATACTTCTTGAGATATGCTAATGGTATGTATGGGGATGGAGAATGGAGATATCAGCAAAAACCCTGTCATTATCAATAGATTGAATCTAATAAACTATTTTGGATATTTTTTTTAAAGGTAAAATATTAAAATATCATACGCACGGTTGCAACAAATTAGCCTTTTAAATTGGACAGTGCTTGGCCAACTCTTTCGAATAAAATTGTACACTATTGCAGAGTATAAAGTAGTTTTTGAGCATCAAGGTTGTATAAAGCCACATTATCACGTTAAAGGAACTTGTAGCTGTCATTTAAAAAAAAAAATCTTGAAACCCTATCTTATTTCAACGTGTACACATAGTCTTGAAAGGGTCATAAAACATTTTTTTCCATCTTGCAAGGAGTTGAACGATGCTCAACTTTCTGGGACGTCTTGCTTGCTACCTGTTATCGCCCTCCCGCTGACATAAAAGAAAAACCAATTTTGCCGCTTCCGAAATAACGGATTCTTTTGGACATGGAGGGGAAGTGCGCCAAAATACACGTTTTTAATGAGGAGGTTCACTGTTTGTCCACTAGAGTGCAGTGCTGCATGTGTGGAGAATTCTTACTTGCCTTCAAGAAGTTGTAACATGTAAAGAGTAAATAGAAAGATCGGGTTGAAAGTTTTTATTATTATTATTATGACAGCTACAAGTTCTTCTAACGTAACAATGTGGCTTAAGACACGAATTGGACCTACAACTTAACATGGGTTCCTCATCACATGAACTCCTACCGGAAACCGAATCAAGATCTGTAGAACCGAATGTATGTACTATATGTTAATCGTATAGTTACGCGGAAAATCGAGACTACGTCGACTTAATTATTTATGGAATAGAATTTTCTCTGAGAATAAAGTTCTGTGTACGCCATTGAGAGACTTACAAGTTAATAGAGTCGTGAAGAACTGCAATGAAAATAGGTCATCATGCTTGGATGCGATCGGAATAAGTTTTTGTCCTTTCGAAAGATGTTTTCCATTGGTATAGGATTCTCTTCAATTCAATTTTCAGGTTGTTCTATCTTTCCGCCACTCTCTTCCTTTCTAAAGTTAAAGAGGGAAAATGGAAGTTTCAGGTGAACACTAACACCTGCGTGGCTTCACATATACCAGAAAAAAATAAAACGAAAAATACTTGAAGAACTACATTCCGTGGGTTGCAGACGTCTCTTATGGCAATTCGCTGAATGGTTTTTAGCTGTTTCCTACTCAATAGAAGACGAGATAGGACTTTTTGCTTCTTAGAAAACATGACAGCATCTGAAGAAATAAAAAGAAGAAAAGGTCTTTCTTTCCAGTCTGCACCCGGGAGGCTTCGTTTACGTCACTTCCCTACCTGTTTCCTCCACACTGAAAGATTTCGCATAGAGTAGGTGGGTATTCACTTCATTTCTCCGTGACTGGCAGACTATTGACGTTATCTCATGCAGAACGAAGGGAATTAAAAGAAAAAAAGAAAGGCCCATAGTCGCGTAATTCCATCGTAATTTCCTTCCAAACGTGTCAGGTGGATAGCAAAATAAAATATAAAAGGGGAGCAAAATTTAGTGGGTGCTAGTGGGAAGCTCTTTCTCATTTCAATGTGCAAAATTCGTGTAACGTAACATTTTCCCCCTTTTCATTTTAATGTTATGCTTGCCTGACAATCTGTGGTTTCTTCACGTTTACAGCATGTTTTGTTTTTAAGAGGCCTAATCACTGCGAAATTAAAATACCGCTAATTTTACAGTAATTATGTGATATTTTCAAATAGATAAAAGATAATTGAAATATGGAACAAAGAGCTCGCTAGACAATATTATTTTGCATGAGGTACCGTTATCACGAGTCACCCAGTAGCTTTCCGTTTGCAGCCATTTATAAACGCGAAAATAAACGCCGATTTTCTAAATGGCTGGAAATCGAAAGCAGATAAGTGAATCGTGATAACGATATCTCATGTAAAATAATATTGTCTAGCAAACTCTTTTTTTCACTTCTCGATAATCTTTTATCTATTTGAAGGTATCACATAATTACTGTAAAATTAGCGGTACTTTAATTTCGTCGTGATGGGACCTCTTAAAGTTTCACTGTTCTTTACTAACTTCGGATCATGCCATCTCCGTGCAATTCACACCTTATGCTAATTAACTGCGCATTGGTGAATAATAACTTTTCGTAACACCAAGAAAAGAAGAAAACCACACATTCTTTGATATTTACAACAAATCTATTATTTAAAAGTGACAACAACTGTTGACTGAAAACGTAGTATAAAATGTACTAAAAGTGTCTCATCAAAGCAAAGCAAATTGCTTCGTTAGTAGAAGTTTTCTTACATAATACGTACAGTTAATATTTTATCTGATAAGGTAATTTGTGGATTTTTTAAAGCGAACCATGCATCAGCCCTAACAGCACAGGATGTGCTAGGCATGTGCCATTTATGTGTCCTAGCTACTTTTTAGGTACCCGACATTTGACACATATGATATTCATGTGCTAAGTATGTACTTCAGCTACCTACAATTTTAGGTACTTGTTACACCTAATTGATATTTGCAACTATGTACCACAAGTACTGTTTAGTTTACTGAGCATTTACTGAGCATTTACATACCTGGCTCAGTTTCGCACTTTAACAGTAATTTGTTTTTATGTCGTTACTTGGGACATATATCTGTCATGTTCTAGGTACGTTCTTTAGGTACATACTGTTTCAGATATTATAACAGCACAAGACTCTCGTCATTTTGCTATAAATTTACATGGTGAGTAGATTTTATCTGATCCCAAACGGTTATCATCGAATAAACGCGGTTAAAGGAGCATTCTGATTAGCCAAATTCCAAAGAGCTCAACAATTTACCTCTCTACAAGCGACATTGTCTTCATTGCCTCCGTGAGCAAGTCTGTAGAGCACATGATTAGTAATCCTAAGGTTGGTGGTTCGCGCCCACCCTGGAGTACATCTTTTTTAATTGTTAAAGTGTTTTCGACTCACCTTAATGTAGACACATTATGCATATAGGTGATTTAACATATTTTGGGGGAGTAATTTTGTGGTTCATTGACGCTTACGGCATAGGGAATATAACAAGAACATACTAGGCACGTTCCACAGGTACATGTTAGGCATGTGCCTAGGGGTGGACATAGACTGTAACTATCACTTGCTATCCATGTTATTTCTCTTTCAGAGGTACATACATAAGGCATATACTGGATACATTCCCATGTACTTGAGGGAACATGATAGGCATATGCCTGCTATGTGATTGTGCTGTTAGGGAGGTACGAGGTTAATTTTGCCCACGAGGAAGGGTACCGATCCGGGAGGCGGCGAGGGCCCGGGCTCCACATTTATTTTTATTGTTATATGTATTTTTATAAATATACAATATTTGTCATAATATGAGTTCAATTTGTCTTAAAATTCTCATTTATGCCTTCTTAGACTTGTATGCAACCAAACACACATCTGAATGATCCCCCTCCAAAGTTATAGGCAAATCGGCGCCCTTGCCCACGAGGACCATCTTCCCTCGTACGTAATGCCTGGGCTCCTTCTATTATAAAAATAAAACTAATGCTTGTATCTAATGTCAATAATTAATACAGAGATCTAAAAATCATAATATTATGCATTATGGTGTTTTTGTAGTGCAGATATTTAATCACGTTGAATACACAACATTTAATTAACATCCTATTAAAAACAAGATGCCTAATTTCATATTTAGCTTTTGATATGCAGGCATCCACAGGGGATTTATATCTGAGTTAACTTTGTAGTAGTCAGAAGAATTATAACTGCTATTGCATGGTATAACAGTATCTTGCGTCTTCGACTGCACAGAAATAATGAATGATTTCTTATAATCAGTTTTGCTTGCGTGGCGTATAATTACGTTTAGTAATATATAATTTATGACTACGAGTACGTTAATTACGTTAATGAATAATAAATAATTGTCAAAAGAAAGATAATAGAAATTAATTAAGTGAGTAAGTAAATAAATAATGGAATTTAGTATATACAAATAATTAAAGTGAAGATGAATTCGATGCATCTAGGAATTATGTTATTTTCCTGATTAACACAGACATAACTGCATTTCTCAACAACAGGAAGGGATATTTTGTTCTGTATCTTTGATTTCTCTTAGCATCTGAATTTTTCCATGATACTTCAGAATGAAGCATGAATTATCTTGTAAATTATTTGCTGTAATGTTTCCTAAGTCATACATGCGTCCCACCAAAGAACATGTATAATATATGTAGTTGAATTTCATTGTATAATTATTTTCTGCTGTCTTCTTTAACATTATATATAGATTCTAGTTAGCTGTTTCCAACTTGATCTCTTTTATGTTGCTTTATAAGTAGTAATTGTGAAATTGTATGCCTACCTTTTGAACAACTTTCCTTTATGTTAATCGATTCAATATGAAGTTCATCCGCTTTCATTGGTCTCCTTCTTACATAATATTCTTTCACACCCAGGAACCAATTGAATTTTCTTCCTAGATGTGTATATGCTGTTGCAGTTGTCTGAAAACCTATGATGACTCAGATGTTTATTGGACAAATAATTTTTCATTTCAAGCAATAGATCAAGTCTCTGATTTATTTATATTTGAAATTTTAATGGAGGATCATAGCAATTCCCTCAAATAATGGTGCAAAATTTGAGATTTTTCATACAATTGCCAACACCGGGAAGGGGACGCTGTAGTAGGTCAGAGTTATAAGCTGGATTGTGTGAAATTCATTTATTATTATTATTAATGGGCTAGAATACATCGCTGTCGTCAATTTTCACAGGATTAATTGTTAAAGAGCTTTTGATTATAATGGATCACCAGATTGGTGGAAAAGATAAAAATCGTGATATACTTAATTGATAAATTGTCTTTAACCAATTCAATAGGAGCTTTGATGTGACCTTTTATGACCAAAGGGCCAACGGACGTCCTTTTTGTGCGCAAGTTTCCAGGTTCCATTCCTAGTAAGAGTGCTTCCGAGCCCACTTTAACCAGTACAGTTCGTGGCAGAGTCGAATTAAGGGGGGCTGTAAACCTGAGCCTCTAGGTGAACGGGAGCCTCCACTCTGCTCAAAATCTCAACTGGCTGTCTAAAAAGAATCATACAAGATACCATGATATCATAAGATAAAATATGATCAAAAATATGAAACAAATTTCTTCGTTTGTTACATCCACCGTCGTAATTCCATTAGGTATAAAATAAACTAATACATAGCATGGTTAATGTTGTAGAAGTACGTGTTTTTCCTTAAGAGTCTTCATCCCGGCGAAATTAAAATACCGCTAATTTTACAGTAATTATGTGATATCTTTAAATAGATAAAAGATAATCGAAATGTGGAACAAGAGCCCCCTAGACAATATTATTTTACATGAGAAACCGTTATCACGACTCACTTATCTGCTTTCGATTTCGAGCCATTTAGAAAATCGGCATTTATTTTCGCGTTTCTAAACAGCTGAAAACGGAAAGCCACTAGGTGACTTGTGATAACGGTACCTCACGCAAAATAGTATTGTCTTGGGCGCTCTTGTTCCATATTTCAATTATCTTTTATCTAGTTGAAGATATCACATAATTACTGTAAAATTAGCGGTATTTTAATTTCGCCGGGATGAAAACTCTTAACTTTTCTACTGTACTTTCACAAAAATGTATTAGTCAAAGTCAGCAGGGCCCACATAACTTTTTTTTATCTAGTCCCGAGCCTCCAGATGGGTTAATCGGGTCCTGGTTCGTGTAACATAGCCTTTGTCTCGAAATGTCGAACACACTCCAATAATCAAATAATCAATCTATAGTTTTTGGTAATGTTACATTATACGATAATTTTGTTCATTGCCTTCAGGAAACCAAAGTTACGTGAAGATGAGGAGGATAGTGAATAGATTCATTACCTACGGTCGCTTCATAAAGGTTTTACTCTATATTTGAGTTCACCTGAGGCTGTTTTTTAAAGTTTGAAATTAAGATTTGAAGGGATCACCAATTTCATAACTAATTTCACGTAGTAGCAGCTAAAACCGCAGAGTTCTTGTGACATTAAGTACAAGCAGTGGCGGTTCTTGAGGTAAGTCACAGTGCTAAAAAAATAAATCTTATCGCTAGAAGATGTGGAAGGAAAGTTACCGTTGCCCCGTTTTTTTCAACTTTTTTTTAAATGTAGATTTCGATGAGATATGCCCAATGGCACTGCTTTTGATTTCTGGACCCCTAATTTGACCTTGAAGTGATCGGTTCTAGAAATCAAGAGTGGTGCCATTGGGCACAACTCATTGAAATCTACATTTTAAACCTAAAAAGTTGAGAAAAAACGGGGCCACGGTAACTCCCTTTTATCCAACTTATTTACAGTTTTAATACATTAGGGAAGCTTTCATCTCTCAACATGTAGCAATGAAATTTAATTCTCCACCTGTCTACCAACAGAGTTCTTGTGGGAGACCTGGATTCGATTCCCGGTGGAAGCTCATGTGGTTCGGATCCTGCGTTAAGCTGTATGCCTACGCTGTACTAAACACCTAAACTCCTGTACTAAATTCTAACCCAATCTAATTACGAATGTTCTTCATAATCAATACTGAAAAGAAAACTAAAACCTTCCGAAATCGGACAACACAATTTTTCACTGTTACATATAAAGACATAGTGCTAAATATAGTGTTAAAAGAATATCATCCACTTTTCTTATATAAATATATATTCGTCCAGAATGCAACACTCTTTATGTAAAGTCCACCTCAGGGTAGTGCTCTGAGTGTGATGCTATTTGCAGTTGCAATAAATAATGCCATGTCTTATATTGTAACGCCTGTTCGTGGTCCTCTTTATGCGGACGATGGGCCGCGGTTGCTCCGTGGTAGAGCGTTCACCTCTGGTGCATGGGGTCGCGGGTTCAAACCCTGCTCCTGCCAAGTGAACTTTGTGGTGGACAAGCACCGTGTGCGTGGGTTTTCTCGGGGTTCTCCTGTTTCCTCCCACTTTCTTCATTCCACCATTTCATTCATTACTCATCATCACCGTCTCCTTTAGCCTAGCCGGCATAATCGTGGGACGTAAAACTAAAAAATTTCATTTTCATTTCATTTATGTTGACGACCTTATTATCTATCGTCGTTCCCGTGACCTCCGTACATGTACTCGGCAGCTTCACCTTACTCTGAATTGCTTATACAGCTGGAAAACGCAGACTGGGTTTCATTTTTTGTCGGTTACGTACCTGTATTTCAGATCCTGATCTTTATAATCGTGGAATACTCCTTTCGTTTGCCAATAGTGTTCGATTTCTTGGCGTATAATTTGATCGTAAACTAACTTGATGTGAACATGTGCATGATCTGAAATATACTTGCTTGAGAGCGATCAACATTCTACGAGCACTTTCTCATCATTCTTGGGGTGCTGATCGTGTTACCCTAATGCGTTTTAAAATGGATTATGTATCCGTGGTTTACTCCTCCGCACGGCTATGTGTTCTGCGTCAGCTAGATACCGCCCATCAGTATTCGCTTGTGTGTAGGAGTTTTTCGTACTAGCCCTATACCTGTCATGTACGTTGATGCACATGAATCATCTCTTCATCATTGGAGGAGTTGTTTGATCCTTCGTTATTTTGCACGACTTAAAGCACTTCCTGGTCACCTTCTTTCGCTCTTGAAGCGAGTGATCGTTATCGTCGCTATGCGGCATGATCTCGTGTCAGCCGAACGTTTTGGATAGGTGCACTTTTAGATGAATTAGCTCTTGCTTTGCCGGATCTTTCTCCGTTGAGTTTCCTTCCCGTTCCATCCTGACAGTTCAAACGTCCTTCTATATTATTTCAGTTGGCGTGTTTTAGTAAGTCTACCACGACTGATCACCAATATCTCTGTTACGACACTAATGGTGACGTCTCACATTTTTATACCGATGGATCGAAACGAGAAGACTGTCGCTGTACGTTTGTCTATTACCCTACCCTGTATGGTTACCGACTTCCTTTGTTTACACCCATCTTCAGTGCTGAGCTGCTGGCTATTCTCGAAGCCTTAGACTATGCTATGTCCCATAACATTGCCCGTATTTTGTTCCTGTCTGACTCCAAGAGTGCTCTTACTACTACTAGTGTTCACTCCGCACCCTCTAGTTCAACGTATTTTGCTAAAATTCCATTCCCTACTTGGTGCAGGCTCAGTTGTCCACTTTTGTTGGATTCCTAGCCATGTAGGCATTCCTGGTAATGAGCAGGCGGATTCTGTAGCAAAAGATGCAGGTCTTCTTGGTGTTATACTAGTGACGCCCCTTCCTTGCACTGATCTTTACCTGGTGTTCACATGTCGTATTTTACACCAGTGGCAGTCTGAATGGGATCGCGCACATGCCGACACATTGTGTGCCGTTAAACCACGTTTAGGCGTCTGGAACTCCAGCTCCCGACAGTCTCGTCGCGAAAAAAAAAGTTTTAACTCGACTGTGAACTGGACACAGAAGCTTGACGCATGCCTATCTATTACGTGGAGATGCAGTTCCAGACTGTGTGTTCTGTGGGGATGTTTTTTACCAATTCGTAATCTTGTCGATTTCCCCGCTCTGGCTCAGCATCGACATTACAAGCTTATAGTACACCTACACTTGCTCCTGGGTGACCGCACACGGTTTCTCCACGGACTACTGCTCTTTTTGCAAGAGCTCCAAATTTTGCATTCCATTTAATTTTAATTTGTGTGTGGATGGTTTTTGTTGTATTTTAATTAACTTATTACAAGTTTTATTATTTTTGATTTTGTCTTTTGATATGTTTTTCTGATTAAGTAATATCTTTGGAATGGTGCACAATAGAAGGTGCCGTTGACGCACCAATATAATTTCGTTACTTACTTTTTACAAAGGAATATATAGAAATATGAATTGGACACAATATTCTGAAGTAAATCTAAAATAATACGGTAAGTTATTCTTAAGGCCATAAGATGCCAGGGCTGTCTTTCCTTTTTGATCCAATACTTTTCAGCTGAAATCGGGAAGTGAAAATGTCCCTATTTTTCTTAAACACTCAGATATTTTAGTATTTTACACAGTTGTTATTTTCTTCTTACAAAACTTACAAGGTTCATTGTTAACATGTATAATTTAATAAATCATCACATATGCATATTGTATCCCAATAATATTTTCGACCACAAGCAACATCTTTCAGTAAAGACATTGAGAATGTATTCAATCCTCGTAGTACTTTACTATTTTCTCATCCATCTCATCGCCAGAGTAGAAGAATTTGTAATCCAATTTGCAATCCTGAACTACTATTATTCACACCATCCATAGATCATCATGATACGACCCAACCAATCATTGCTCCAGTCATCAGTACTGATATCGTTGAGGCTCTCCGTAATCGCCGAAATACAGCTCCTGGGGCTGATTCTATCAGTTATAACCAACTTCGCCAGGCACCGACAGCTTTTCATATTATCCATGCTATGTTATATACGACTATACTCACTACAGGTTTATTCCGGCTAATTTCTGGATGCTTGCCAAAATCGTCATTTTCTTAAAACCCAATAAAAACCCTACTAACATTGGTTCCTATCGGCCAATCAGTCTTACTAATGCATTCTGCAAAACATTGGAACGAATTTTGGTAAAGCAACTCCATGCTTATATCCTTGTTAACTCTACCTTCAACACAAGCAGGCTTTCGAGCGTCATTCAGCACTACTGATCAACTGTTAAAACTATCGAGCTATCTTGTTAACCATTTCAATTAACGACTGCCATCTGTCCTTATTTGCTCCGATATTGAGTGCGTATTTGATACAGTCCGACACCAAGGACTTCTTTTCAAATTACTTCGCATTCAACCGTTATTATAGGTTCGATTTATAGCTAATTTTCTTCATAATCGCTCAGATTTCAAACAAATAAATCAGTCACAATCCCATCACTTCATCCTATAGGCCAGAGTTCCTGAAGGTTCTGTTTTGTCACCACTACTCTATATTCTATATGATGCTGACAAGTCAATACCAGAACCACCCATATATGCACTTCAGTTTGCTGATGATACGGTATTTCTCGCTTTACGTTCCTCAGTAGATGTAACTTCATCAATGTAGCCCTTTGTCTTTAACTAACAGGGCTCCAAGTATCTAAACCCGCTCTAAGTAGCCCCAGAGCAGAAGATTAACACCCTCGTCGCAACTAAGATCCTAGGTCCTTGTGTTCTGTTACTTGCACTTCACTTCACCATTCACATTACATGGCATGTTAAAATCTTCTTATATATGTAAATAGAAAATGCAATAAATAAAACCCTGATACCCATCTCCCTATAGACCTACAAGTAAATTGATGCTCATGGCCCCAGAAAAGGTGTTATCTTCTGCGGCCCAACAATCTTCGGATGGGAATGAAATTGCACTTTTAAAAGATCACAAATACTTTGTGATGTTGGTTGTAAAGAAGATCAAAGAGAACTCTAAAGCATGTCATTGTGTATTGACCACAACAATATTTCTGAGAATTGAATGAAAAGTGTAAACAACAGGTTGTATGCAGCAAATGCCGCAGCATCTTCTTTTGGCGATTGTTGGTGATTGTTATGATTGTGATTGTGGTGATTGTTGTCGAGCATGAAAGAAAAATGTGATAGTCTGATAGTATTTCAGCAAAAGTTATTGCTGTAATTTTTTCGTCAATTCTGTGAAGTTTTCCTCTTGTGATCAGTGCTAAAATTGACTTCGGTCAGCAGCCGGAACGCTTACTACACTATGTTGCCGCAACAGTCAATGATGGGAGTCAACAAAGAGCGCAGATTTATTTAAATATCGCCTATTAATAGTGGTTTTGATAGACAAATCCAACATATTATAATAAAAATAAAAGTAATAAATTAAAAGAAATGTTCAGATGTCGTTAGAAACAAGCATCACACAGGAACTGAGTTCGTACAGGACACTGATTTGACGGAACGAAGTTCTTATACGCCCCGAACCTTGCTCTTCTCGCGCAAGTTTCATACTAAAAGAAATTGAGGATAATTGGCATGTATTCTTAACTTCGTGTCATTCAGTTGGAAGATTTCAGAAAAATGTCAAGATTTCATACTCTGAAAATATGGAAGCCTTAGTTATTCTTAAACATGTGATACTACGCAAAATTCAAAGACTTTTCAACACTTCTTTGTACAGATGACAGGGACTATAGAATGAATATAAATAATCATTTTGTTCCGGGTGAATTTGAACCTTCAATCAAAATCGAGATCTCAGGCCATGAGACTGTAAGAAGTTTCTCTGGCCAGGCAAATATTGAAGTAATTCCTTGGTATCTTTGCATTAATGTATATAGGTTAAGGGTTCCGTAATTCGTTCTTACAAGGTCCACTGAGTGAGACCATAGATCAAATTACAAAACCTGAGATTAAATTTATGTCCTCAGAAGAAAATGCGTAGATAAGACAGACGTCAAAATACGTAGTTTGAATAGAAATTCTATCGGTGCTTTCTGGACCGTGATATTCGATTTTTGTGTTTCATGCCCACACGGTTATTGAATCATAAAACAGAAAACGAAAAAGAAAAAATGAATGAGAATTCAATCCGCCGAACAAAAGACCGAACCAATCATTTGATTCGTCTGTCCTTTTGTTCTTGAGGTCTCTCACGTTGTGTGTGTGTAACCAAAAAGCTCATAATGGTTGCACACACCTACGCTCCAGTGAAACGTCTAGAAAAGAAGAGACGAAAATAAAGGAGAAAAAAGAATGAACAAGAAGATATAGGTGGAGAACAAAAATGGGGATAAAAGAATGAGAGAAGAAAGAAAAAAACTGCTGACAAAAGACGTTCAGAAAGTTGTGTGTTTGTTCAGAGGGGTCTGCTGCGTCCATCCATTCATCAGGGTTAGGGCGAAGCTGTTGCAATAGATGGAAGGGATTTACGTTGTACCGTAAGAAGAAGAATGTATAGATAGCAAAGGGGGGATTTTCTGTGTTGCTTTTCTTGCTTGTCTTTTTCTTAGCACAGTACAGACGAGACAAGACAAGGTAAGGGAGATTCAAGAAAGACGTATGAAAAAGAAAACAACTGAAGATTCTGTGCTGAACCGCATTCTGTATCAATCTCTTTAGTTTTATTCCTTCTTTGTCACTACATTCTGATCACTGCTTTGAAGATTATATCGGGTATTCCTTAAAAAGGCAAACAAGACTTAATCGATCGTCTTCTAGGACTTAAAAAAGGTAAACAATACTTAATCGATCTTCTACTAGGACTTAGAAAAAGCAAACAAGACTTACTCGATCGTCCATCAGTACCTAAAAAAATGCAAACAAGGTTTAATCGATTGTCTACTACGACTTAGAAAGGAAAACAAGACTTAATTGACGTCTACCAAGACTTAAAGACAAACGATAATCTATTAGGACTTAAAAAGGCAAACAAGACTTAATCGATCGTCTATTAGAACTTAAAAAGGCAAACAAGACGTAATCGATCGTCTATTAGGACTTAAAAAGGCAAACAAGACTTAACCAATCGTCTATTAGAACTTAAAAAGACAAATAAGACTTAATCGATCGTCAAACAAGACTTTAAAAGGTAAACAAGACTTAATCGATCCTCAACCAAGACTTTAAAGAAGGCGAACAACACTTAATTGATCATCTACCAGAATTTAAAAACGCCGAACAAAACTTTGAAGATTATATCGGGTGTTACATAGTTTCTGTTACACTTTTAAGGATCTATTCTTCCGGAAAAATACAAAGCAAAAGTTTATTGAAAGTAAAGTTGAAATAATCATCGGCTCCGAGTTACCAGTAAAGCATTATACTTCTAAAACAGCCATTTCCGACTGTATGCTTTATAACATCACATTTGTTGCTTGTTTTCCCATTAAACCACACAGAGAGAGCAAGAATATAAGGCAGGAAACCTAGCATTAATGGAAAACACTGGTAACAGAGAATCAAAACTTAATCGATGGTCTACCAGGACTTAGAAAGGCAAACAAGGCTTAATTGATCGTCTACCAGGAATTAAAAAAGGCGGCAAACCAGACTTAGTCGATCGTCCATCAGGACTTTAAAAAGGCAAACAGGACTTCATAGATCGTCTACCAGGACTTAAAAAAATGCTAATAGCTAATTTGTTTTCTTAGTCCCCATGATTAACATAAAAAATACAAGATGAACAACATCTATTTGAACTGCGATATAGAGTATTGAAATGTTTTATAGAATTATTGTACAGATGTCGTTAGTGTGGCAACAAACGAATTGCAGCTACTAATTGGTTCTATAAATTACAAATGTATATATTCTTCAAAATTCACAGTAATTGTTTTAATATTTTAAAAATCTCTTTACTAAATTGAATTTTGGGCTTTCTGGAGTTTTCCAGTTTCCTTCTACATCCTTCAATTTTTTTATAATAATTCACTTTTATTAATGATCCGTCTTCTTTTAGTACGCTGAGCGTACTCATTTTCATTACTTTTTTCTTGGGTCTATTTGAATATATATGTCATTTACTTTTAAAACCAATTTTTACTCCTGTCAGACGGAAGTATTAGATTTACGACGTTTAATTTGATGCAAACGAAAATGATGAAGAAAACGACCCATGAAATGAGATCTTTGTGCAATTAACTGTAACAGCGAAATCAATTGAAAGTTTTTCTTCTTCTTCTTCTTTTTTTAACATTTTAAAAATGATTGTGATTCTCTCATTGTGTTGCTGGTTTCGTGGTGTTAACACACACACACACATACACATACTCCATTGGATGCGGATGGTATGATATGTATGCTGTAGCAGTAAAGCGGTAATTGCACGAAAACACTTACAGGCAAAGAGAACGAAAAAAAAAGCTTCATTCCTGAGTTAATTTTAGCCCTAATTGTTTAATGGGCTGCCCTCGACCTTAATTTTCCTGCGCCAGGGCCCCCAAGTTTCTAATCAGTCCCAGCCCAGATTCTTTGCCTCGGAGCATACCTCTCTCTCTCTCTCTCTCTCTCTCTCTCTCTCTCTGCCTCTCTCACGTCCTGCTTACTTCACGTCCACAGACCCCAGCGTATTACATTCGAATCTCTCTCTCTCTCTCTCTCTCTCTCTCTCTCCCTCTCCATGTGTGTGTGTGTGTGTGTGTGTTGCCTGCTGACAGCTAATGCTTGGTTCTATCTTACACACCATGTGCAGGGATAAACAGAGGAAGAGCTCAGCTCACATACCTACTAGATCAGTCAGACATTTTATTTGAAGAGACAGTGACTAAATGTAGTGAACATTGGACGTAATGTAATTGTCAATTTTGTACCAAAAAGAAATTGTACAGTTGATTCAGTATATATCACTAATTTTCAAATATAGCTTAAATATAACATAGGCCTATAATCTATTTACATTCAAATATTATACTACTACTACTACTAGTAATAATAATAATAATAATAATAATAATAATAATAATAATAATAATAATAATAATAATAATAATAATAATAATAATAATAATAATAATAATAATTTTGTTGTTTGTTGAAGTCCAGCGTTCCTTTTCAGCACTGAGATTATGTGAGACGTGGATGTACAGTCAGCAACAAAAATTCTTTCCGTTTGATGAAATTAGTTCCGTAAACAACTTGAGAACGGGAGGACAGTTTGAGTACAGTTTTAAGTAAATTAAAAAAGACATGCAATTTTCTGCGTTATTACCACCGTTGTTCCCAAAATACCGGCCGTGCCACCGTTATTCCAAAAAATAACTTTTACCAAACGTATAGAACTTTTGCCGCTGACTGTACAATGTAAGACGGAATCCGAACCACCGCAATACGTTCAAGGCTCGTCTACCGGGGAATCGAACCCCTGATTCGCCAAAGGCACACGCGCTAGACTAGTGGGCTGGACCAATAATGGCGGTATGCCTATGATGCTGCTTCTGATTAAGATGATAACTTTTATTTATTTATTTATTTATTTATTTATTAAGATGGGTTTACTCTAATTCAGATTTCGAATTTTTGACCTGGAATATCCCAATTCCATAAATTATCCGTGGGAAACTTCTCTCCTGTTCTCAATTTAACAGTTAAGAGCTTGTCTCGCAACTCGTCACATGCATACAATGCTGAACTCCATACATGCAAAATGCCTCACAAGCATATAATGCCAAACTCTATATATATAAAAATGCCTCAGTCATACAATGCCAAATTTCATACACAAAAATGCCTCACGCGGATACAGTGTCAAACTCCATTCATACACAATGCGTCACAATCATACAATGTCAAACTCTATACATACAAAATACCTCTCAGCCTATAATGCCAAACTCCATACATTAAACTCAGTGTTTAATTGACACTTTAAAACAGGCACTTCCTTAAACTTATAGTGGGAGCTACGGCACTTATCTTTGCTATCTGCGGTCTCTGTTGGATCACCAAACAAGTTAGATTCAAAGTCTTATGTTTCGTATAGTTCGCGGCTCACTTTAAGTACATTCTGTTTCTTATACAAGTTTATAAGGTCGTAATGTATTATAGAAGCATATATCCAGTGCCGTAACATATTCCTGAGTTCTCCTGAGCTTATTCCTGAGTTCTCAGCGGTGCATGGGGCCGTGGTGGCTCAGTGGTAGAGCGTTCACCTCTGGTGCTTGGGCTCCCGGGTTCGATCCCAATCCCCGCCAAGTGAACTTTGTGGTGGACAAACACCGTGTGCTTGGGTTTCCTCGGGTTTCTCTCGGGGGGACTTTCTTCATTCCACCATTTCATTCATTACTCATCATTACCGTCTCCTTTATCCAAACCGGCATAACTGTGGGACGTAAAACTCAAAGATTTCATTTCATTTTTCTTAGCGGTGCATGTGATCTTTATTCGAGAAATCTAATCATGCGTTCATTATGCTGAAATTTGCGAAACATGGACATACATATTATGTAAGTATATAGGTAATTCGAGCTATATGTATCTATTTTCGGCATATATTCCGGCAAAAGAAGTGATTCTTAACTTTCTGGTTTTCTTTAGTATTAATTTTCGTAGTTTTGCTGCAATATGAAGGATCAAATTTGTTTTTCGCTGTACGAATTTCGTTAAATTTTGGATCTGTTTTTACCCTACCTTACCTAGTAAAAGTTATATATACACATGAACTTTAGAGGTAGACTATGCTAAGTCATTTTTTAGTCGAAATTGAGTTAAGAATACTTTTTTTAATAGACTATGTTCTTTCTAGTAGTGTAACAATGTAAGTCTAAAAGCATCCTATTACATCGTAACTACTTAGTATAGTTTGAAAACAGTACTATAAGTCTTACTTAAGGAACTGGTTTTTCGATTCTCTTGTAAAATTATGAAATTATGACTTGGTTTACCTCTAAGGTTCAGATATAATAAAATCATAGCCATACTCATAATCAACCATTGTCAATCCACTGCTGGATGAAGGTCTTTCCAAATCTTCTCCACAACTATCTATCTTGAACAATTCTTATTCAGGTTACTCCCCAGTTGTTCTTGATCTCGTCAAACCTTCTTGTATACGGACGTTTCCTAGGCTGCTTTTATCTCGTGGTATCCTGTGTAGAATTGTTTTTGTTGATCGATCATAATTTCTTGCAATATGTCCAGCACATTTTCCAGCCCATGTTAAAAATTATTCAATTAGTACCAGTCATTAGTTGCCAAATAATTCATTTCTACTGTATATATTTGGCATACAAATAGTTGAAATCCACTACTTTCGGAGCACAGACACGCTAGGTTTTGATCTTCAAATCTGACAACACTGACTCAATGATTTAAATCAACACAATGTGAGGACCTCCATTTGGTCTCGCGGCTAGCACGCTTGACTTCGGTTCGCGTGGTCCCGAATTCGATTTTCGGTAGGGGTACAGTTGAACGACTGAAGTGGTTCGGATTCCATTATAATCATTAGCTGCACGTCTCCTTTAGACACCCTAGCATAATCGTGGGACGTTAAACTAAAACAAACCAAACCAAAAATCAATACAATGTGTATTACTAAGTATAAGTCCTTGAATAATTGCATGTAGCTAATGGTATGGATCGAGTTTGAGGTGGTCGGTGGTCAAACTAAAACAAGTGAAATGTAACTAGGGTGTATTTAGAACTTTTAATTAAACATGGTTTTGAGTACATCAGGCCTAAGGCTTAGGAGAACAACTAGTGTTACTGAAAAGTTATCAGTTACATTTAATTTCAGTTACAATTTACATTTACATGTATTGCTGGAACGAAAACTTACATTAACATTATAAATAGCCCAAAGACTATGAAAAACGTCATCTTTTGAAACCATTCTTGCACCATAAAGCAAATTACGTGTTATTAAAATATTTTGCAGCTTAGTTACGTTGTTTGCACTATATTTAGAATAATATTTAGCAATTTTTTAAGTGGCAACAATGTTTAAAATAATGGAACTGCAATTTGTTTTAATTAAAACAACCAAAAACTATTGTTGTAATGTTATAGAAGCAAACTAAAACAATAATCATTATAAAAACTTAACACAAATGCGTTATTTTAAGCAATAAAACAATCACTATCCATGTGTTTGGTATCTGAAACGGTTTGAAATAACAATTCTTCTAAATGACATTATGATCAAAATCTTTTGGAAGCATCTACATGATGAGACGTGATATGTTAGTACGTTTTCGAAGTAAAGTTTTTAGAAAAAGTTAAATTTTTCATTTCTTGTAACTTTGTTCCTTCATTCATTCGGAATACATTATATCATGATCATAGTATTTGACGCTAAGATACAAATGATGTGCATTGCACCGTCTATGCCATTTGAATTATTAGAGATCTCCAAAATGTTGATGTTAGTGATACTGTATTGTCTTTTGTTATACTGAATAATGTGGTATTGTGGTTTTATTTAATATCTAAATTAGAAATAGGTAATACCTTACATAGTGCAATTTAAGAAAATATAACTTTATTTTGCGTTGGTAACACTGCTTGTTTATATATAGACGCAGATCCAAGGGAAGGGCTATAGGGGCTATATCCCCCCTTAACGTTCAGGTATACACTGAATAAAATGAGCTTCAATCCTGCTTTACACTGGATAAAGAGGCAAAGTATGGTTTAGCCCCTCCCTTGATCATATCCTGGATCCGCGCCTGTATATATATACAAGGTGACCCATTTTAATCTTTCCACGGAAATATCTCAAAAACGGTTGAACATAAATAAACTGAACAAAAACTCAAATAGGAAATACTATGGGGCAAATCGAATGTTGATTGCATGGTGTCCCCCAAGGCCCCTCTTCAAGGGCGCCCGGAGCCCAACTTTAAAATTTTAAATGGAAACATGGGGCGAGTGACACCTCGTTCGATAGATCTTTAAAAACTGAAAAGGAATGTGGCAAAAGATTTTTTTAAAATATCGGTCACCGTTTTCAAAATGGCAGCCAAGATAATTGTTACCTGTATCAGTTAATTGTCCAGTAGCACTAATATGAAAACGGTTGAACATAAATGAACCAAACAGAAGTTCAAATAGGAAAGCCATGGGGGCACATCGAATGGTGTTGTCGCGGTGTCCCCAAGGGCCGCCCATAGTTGGGGGCCCAGGGCCCAACTTTAAAATTTTAAATGGAAACATGGGGCAAGTGATACCTCGTTCGATAGACCTTCAAACACCAAAACAGAGTTGTGACAATGAACAGAACAAAAGGTGAAACAGTAAAATGACATAAAACACATCAGATGATGTCGTGGTGACCCCCAGGGCCGGCTTTCATGGGGGCCCAGGGCCCAACTTCAAAATTGTCAATGGAAAAGACATAAATCAAGTGATATCTCGTTTGATAGATCTTTAAAAACTAAAAAGTGTTGTGATAAAAGATTTTTCATATCGGTTACCGTATTCAAAATGGTAGCCAAGACATGGTGTCTATATTTGATAAAACGTCCAGTACCTCTAATATGAAAACGGTTGGAGATAAATGAACAGGATAAAACTCGTAGGAAATCGCAGAAAGTATTAGTGAAATAATGCTAAAGAGGAAATCTAATTCTTAGAAAATTATCTTTCCGATCTCCCTCCGTAAGTGGGTGAAGCGAAAATGAATGGTAAAATCTCAAATGAGAACCCCACTTTTACTTGCAATAGGTATGGTTTGTCTGAAATACATTGGTGTACAAGTGACTGGTACTGTAATGAAGTAATGAACCAATATTGTGCAGACGACTTTTGAGCAAAAACAACATTTGTACACGTTGTTCTAAAATTGCATTGTTCGACAAATTGGTTTCGCATTTCAGTTGATTCATTTTTGCACAAATCATTGCCTGCAATCAAAATGGAAAGTAATATTTAACAAGAATTTTACCTACTTTTTTTCTATTACAGACACCTATCTGTTATAAAATCACATTTCAGATAATTTTGTTATGTAGATACAATTTGCAAAAACTAAGGTTCTCATTTGCAATTTCACCGTTTCTTCCCGTCCCGCTTCACCCACTTACGGAGGACATTGGAACGATGATTTTCTAGGAAATAGATTTCCTCCTTTGCATTTTGGCACTTTTACTCTAGGCATCTTCTCCGTTGCAACATTTTCGAGTCCTTGAATGATAAATACCCTCTGGGATTTCCTATAGGAGTTTATTCTGTTCATCCGTTATTATCTTCAACCGTTTTCATATTAGTGGTACTGGACGTTTTATCTGATACAGGCACAGGCACCATGTCTTGGCGGTCATTTTGAAAACAGTGACCCATATGAACAATCTTTTGCCAAAACGTTGTTTATGTATGAAGATCTATCAAACGAGGTATCACTTGACCCATATTTTCGTTTAAAATTTCTAAGTTGGGTCTGGGCCCCCATGAAAGCTTGCCCTGGGGGGGCACCGCGACAACATCATTCGATTTGCCTCGCGGATTTAATATTTGAATTTTTGTTTGGTTCATTTATGTTCAACAGTTTTCATATTAGTGCTCCTGGACTTTCATCTGATGCAGGTAATATATCTTGGGGGCTATTTTGAATACGGTGACCGATATGACAAATCTTTTGCCACATCGCTTTTTAGTTCTTAAAGACCTATCGAACGAGGTGTCACTCGTCCCATGTTTCCATTTAAGATTTTAAAGTTGGACCCCGGGCCCCCTTGAAGAACGGCCTTGAGGGGCACCATGACATCGCCGTTCGATCTGCCCCATGGTATTTCTTATTTTAGTTTTTGTTCAGTTCATTTATGTTCAACCGTTTTCGAGATATTTCCGTGGAAAGATTAAAATGGGCCTCTGTATATATATATATATATATATATATATATATATATAGATAGATAGATAGATAGATAGATAGATAGATAGAGAGAGAGAGAGAGAGAGAGAGAGAGAGAGAGATTTTATTTCGGGAGGTGCATGAGGAACGGGTAACAAACATTTGTGTTTTACTTGCAATGCGAAAAATGATTACAAATTTATTTCGGGAGGGGCTTGAGCCCGATACCTACCCCCTAAATACGCCACTGTACAGGTACATCAGTCAACCGCTCTCATATTATTTTATACAGCAACGAAACACATTTTGAGTAAAGGCAAAATAACTATCAATATTCGAGACGAGACCGAGACTTTCGAGACTGACCATGGTCTCGTCTCGGTCTCGTCTCGATTTATAGAGGTCTGTCTCGATCTCGGTCTCGTCTCGGTATGTAAAAGTCCGTCTCGATCTCGGTCTCGTCTCGGTATATAAAAGTCCGTCTCGGTCTCGGTACCATCCCTAGAATAAATAACAAGCATTATTTTTAAAAGTCATTTTGCTTTGGTATAACTTGATATGCATTCAGTTAGTAGAAATATGTAAACTAAAACCAGCTCAAAATAGCATTTATCAAATGCTGAGTACACTATACTCAGGCTTACTATTTTCTGACTTAAAAAAAGGTAAACAAGACTTAATTCATCATCTACCGGACTTAAAAAGGCAAATAAGACTTAATCGATCGTTTGCCAGGACTTAAAAAGGTACACGAGACTTAATTGATCATCTACCAGGACTTATTAAAGGCAAACAAGACTTAATCGATAGTCTAACAGAAATAAAAAAAGGCAAACAAGACTTAATCGATCGTTTGCCGGGACTTAAAAAGGTAAATAAGACTTAATTGATCATCTACCAGTACTTATAAAAGGCAGACTAGACTTAATCGATAGTCTAACAGACAAACAAGACTTAATCGATCATCTACCAGGATTTAGAAAGAGGCAAACAAGACTTAATCGATCGTCTACTACGACTTAGAAAATGCTGATAGTGTATTTACTTTTTTAGTCTCTATGACTAACATAAAAATCCCAGATGAACAATGTGTTTGAACAGCGATGTAGAAGATTCAAATATTTTATAGAATTATTGTACAGATGGCGTTAGTGTGACCACAAACAAATTGCAGCTAATATTTGGTTCTATAAATTAAAAATGTATATATTCTTCAAATCGGGCAGAAGGCAAAAAATGTATAGAATTGGTAAAAAATTAGACGATATGTGGAAATTTTAACCTACCTCAGATTGACATAGTGCAGTAGACGGAACACATTTTACTGTCTTGGAGAAACTTCAGACCAACGAGTGACAACTGGAGGTTCGTATTAGTGGATAAAAGTAGTGTTGTAAATAGAAAAAAAAACCGTTCGTATTTTTTCAGAAATGTACGTTTTTTTTAGAAAAAAAACATTGCCTCTCGTTTTTTTTCTAAATTTCGTTTTTTTTTCAAATAGTCATTTGTTTTGCATCTTACGTCTATTTAAGTATTAAATATTTTTATGTAGGTATAATCACCGTAAAATGCAATATAAATTAAACGCTAGATACAGATACGCTACAAATATTTTACAATTTACATGAATACCATACCTATTAACAATTCGGGTTTCAGCAGTTTTCATCAATATCAACTAAGAAATAAAAGTAGAAATGAAATTTTGTTTTTTCGTGAGAGCAGGCCTTTAATAAGTACGAAAATAATGTCACGAACAGTATAAAATTCAAATAACTTGTCTAAAGGTAAAAATTAATACTAATTTGCCTAATAGTATTTTTCTAAATCTATTATATAAAAGAGAACGCACAAATCCTTTGTTAGCTCATCACGCTAATACGGCTGAACCAATTTCTTTTATTTTTGGGGGGTTATTAGGATTTGGACCCTAGATGGTTTTTATCATATCACTTTAATTTTTAATTACCAGTGTCTTGAGATAATTGACCATTCAAGTGTCCATAACGTACAAATCCTTTGTTAGTTCATCATAGGTAAAAATAAACGTATTTATATGCAACCCGCATGACCGTGTCACTCGGCGGGTTAACATAAATGACAGGCGATATAATGTTAACATTTACTGCAATCTACTATGGTTTTTATCATATCACTTGAAAGCGAAAAAGTAAAAATTATCTAAGTAACAAAGTTTATTGCGTTCCGGGGTGACCGCAGCGAAGCGGGGCGGGTTAACATAAATGACAGGCGATATAATGTTAACATTTACTGCAATCTTCTATGGTTTTTATCATATCACTTGAAAGCGAAAAAGTAAAAATTATCTAAGTAACAAAGTTTATTGCGTTCCGGGGTGACCGCAGCGAAGCGGGGTGAACGCTGCTAGTGTCATATATAAATAATTTGTCGACTAGATATATATGATATGCAGAGCCGGCTCTACCATATATGCAACACGTGCATTTACGTGGAGCGGCAAATTTGGATGGTCCGGCAAAATCTGTCATAAGTATATTATTTAAATTAAATATTTCTTGTTGGAAACAGACTTCATGATGATGGTAGTTACATTTACTAAGCTGACCTTCCATTTGAATACTACATTCATAAATTATGTTTAGGTTGCATTAGTTTAAGGCCACATGGACAATGCTAAAGCAAATGGTCGAATAAATCCGAGCACAAATTGCTTGATTGTTGCCAAATGCAAGAATTCAGTTCTCGAATAGTAGTGAATATCTGTTCCATTTAGTAAGTTATCACAGTTTTGATATGACAACTAGTCTTGTTTTTGTCAGAAACAAGTTTCTTATCATTGAAGATAGAAACAAGTTTTTTTAAAAAATGTTACCAGATATAGAAGAGAAATCAAGAAATAAAGATAAAAGAGCTAGTTGCACTGGAATTGCAAACTGATACATTGAGATTGAAGCTCGATAGTGAATTCTATAAAAAGGATTACCATCTTTCCTCTGCAGGTGTGTTTGCTTTATCTTTCACTAACATAATAGATTAATATTAAAAAAAAAAAAAAAGCAGACACAACGGGATTGCATTTTTAGTAAGTATTTAAGCCTTTCTGAGCGCAACTGCACTTACCCTCACCTTTGTTGTTCATGCTGGAGTAGCATACTTAAAATCATGAGTTTTAAGATTTGTTCCTTCTGGAGAAAGGGGGAGGCGGCAAATTATGCCATTCCATGGAGCGACAAATTGACTAAAACCGGCCCTGATAGTATGTATATAAAAGACATGAATATAGGATGACACAATTTGAAGTAATGCAGGGTGTTTCAAAATTAATATTAGGGTTTTGAAACTTTGTAGTATCTATTACAATTAACTTACAATTATAAATATTATATCAAATGAAAGAGCAACTCAAAGAGTTTTGTACGCACGCATGTACATGCATTGTTTCTTCTGTCTGCCGTTAGAAAGAGCAAGTAGCAAAGATGGAGACTAGAGAGCAGAAAGCTGTTTGTGTTTTAATAAAGACTGAATCTGTACAGTTCAACGGTCTGTGTGAAGAATATTAAGGAGACGCTTGCAACTACGTCCTTATCGTTTGCAGTTGCTACAGGTCTAAAGCCTACAGACTACGGTTTACGTGCCAATTTCGCAAGTGAAATATTGCTGCATAACATGAAGATTTTCTGGATCGTGTCATCTTCAGTGATAAATCGACATTTCACCTAAGAGCTAATGTGAACACTCATAATGTTTGTATCTGGCCGTCAGCAAATCCTCAGGAGATGGTACACTTGAAACGAGACTCCCCTAAATTGTATGTGTTTTGTGCCATATGGCGGAAAGTTTATGGGCCTTTCTCGCCTATCGACTAGATGTGTGCCGTGTGACGAATGAATCTCACATCGAACACTTGTAGCAAAGACTGTTTGAAGTGCTCTTTTACTTGATGCATTGCTTATAATTGTACGTAAAATGTAATAAGTACTACGAAGACTTAAAACCCCAAAACTCATTTTGAAACACCCTGCATTTCTCACCAACAGTGTTGGAACTAAGATGTAAAAAGGAGAGAAAATTTTCCTTTTAAAGTTATTGTTTACAACAACGATATTATTATTAGTCGAGACTATAACTACAACAACAACACGAGTTGGTAGTCAAAAAAATGTAATCAAATGTATACTCGGTGGGCCAGGTGGCCAAAGTGGCACACACGGGTGTGTGATTTGTTTAATCCGCTCCTGTGTGGAACTAATTAAGATATCGGAATATTATTCTTGCAAAATATGGTTGGACTATAGTTTATCATATTTTTTTTCTTCTGGGGCGAATTTCCTTCTCAAATCTCACCCCAGTCAAAAATTCGAGAATTTTCTAATTTCGAATGTCCTTTACTTCTTTTTTCCCTGTAGCTTCCTTCGTTGTAGAAAGATCTCCTTAAGACTTGCCAGGTAGATACCTCGGATGGATACCTAACTATTGACATCAATTGGACGGGCCTGCGCGCAGTGTTGCCAATTAGGGAAATTAAAATTTTCCTAAATTTGGGCAAAAAATTAAATTTTTTGTTTATAAATCCGTACCTATACGTCCGAGTGCAAGTCAACTTACGCCAATCGAACATTTGTCCTTACTTAACAAACGCAAGTACAGATCATTACAATGGGGTAATTAAGGAACGCACAAAAAATTCGTATTTAGGTTCTAACCCTTGATTTTTCTAGTTTTTCCCTACTTTTCTGTTTACCGTAATATATTTTTGGTAATTAGAAGTTTTTTTCCTTAAATATAGTCATAATACTTGTAGGATATATTAGTGGTGTACCAATGTTTAATTTAAGATAGTTTGTGTCTGTCTGGTAGCAGTGTTACCAGCTACAGAAAACTTTAATTCCAGATTTTAGGGGGAAATTTTGGAAAAATTATCTGTTTTGTCTCTTCCCTCTTGTTGGCTATATCGGACCAAACGTACCAGTATCTGGAAGTCTCGTCTTTGCTCTACATAACGCACTATAGAAAGTTTCAATAGGATAATTAGGGGAAGTACAGTTGAGGTTTACAGTAGACCTTGTTCTCTAATTGGGAAGATAACTGAGATTTTTTAAAAGGTAGAATGAGATATTTTTATTGACATGCTTACTTTATTAGATATCGTCACAATACTTGTAGGATATATTAGAGGGATACCAAAGCTTATTTTAAGATAGTTTGTGTGTGTCTGATAGTAGTGTTGCCAGCTACAGAAAATTTTAATTCCAGATTTTAGAGGCAAATTTTGGAAAAAAGTCCATTTTTATTTCTATTATTTCCTTCTTGTTGGCTACATTCGAACGAACGTACCAGTATCTAACAGCCTCATAATTAGCCTACACAGCGCACCATAAAAAGTTTCACTAGAATAATTAGGGAAAGTATAGTTGAGGTTTATAGTAAACCATGTTCTCGAAATGGAAAGAAAATGGTGAATTTCTGAGGTAGAATGAGATTTTTTTTTTAAATTTCATGCTTACTTTGTTATATATCGCCATGATACTTGTTGAATATGTTCTTGGAGTTCTAAGGTTTATTTTCAGATAGTTTTCGTCTGTCTGATGGCAGTGTTTCCAGCCAAAACAATTATTTCCCGCTTTTAGGTGAAAAATTCGGAAAATTTCCCTTTTCCCCTCTATTATTACCCTCTTACTGGTTACATTGAAACAAACGTACCACTACCTGAAAGCTTCCTCTTTGCCCTACAGAACGCGCCATAAAAAGTTTCAATAGGATAATTAGAGAAGCTGTAGCCCCGGCATATTTGATTTTTGCTTGTGAGGCGTAAAAAGTGTCAAAATTTCATGTGTATGACAGAATTTTTTCTTTCCCCCTTTGAATGGAAGGCAGCGACTTCAGGATTTCACTGTACCTTGTCAACACACCAAAGACTTTTTAGGTGACTTGAACCCATATAGCAGCAGCGGTACTAGATACAAAAAATTTTGAAATTCGGTTAGGGAATTTTTTGTAAATTTTCACTCCTACATTTCCCTCAATAATTTCCCACCCATTGGCAACACTGCAATGCAATTTACACCAAAACATAGCCACATCCATTTTCTAAAAAACAAGGTCTTAACTATATCAATCGAGTGAATGGTTTTTGAGCAATAAGTCACTAACTAAAAATGTAGGAAAACGCCAAAAATGACCTGGGGCCGAAAGGAATAATCACAAAATTTTGCTAGTATATAGGTACAAAGAAACAAAAGATTTGTAAGTTACGAGGGCTTCGACTCAAGTTCTGTTGATTATTTCAATAATCTGCAACGTAAATCAATAAATAATAGTTGCCAGAAAAAAAACAGACATTTGAAAAAAAACATGAAAAAGAACGGTGTTTTTTATTGAAAAAAAACTTCACAGAAAAAAACCCGTTTTTTTACAACACTAGATAAAAGAATTACAACGGCAAAGATATATAAATTTTATGAGAACAAGGTAAAAGGATTGTATATTATAATATAATTTATGATAATTATGGACAATAAAATTATGAGAATATAAATTGAAAAATGTATTATACTTGTGTTTAGTTTAACATGCAACCATTATGCCCTTTAAGCTAAATGAAATGAAATGAAATTGTTCAGTTTAAAGTCCGACGATTATGTCCTTTCAGGTAAGGGTCGGATGATTAAAGGAAATGAATAATGAAGTAAAAATTTGTGAAATGAGAATGTGGGAGGAGAGAAAAGTACCCTGAGAAAACCCAAGGACGATTACTCTTTAAGTTAAAGGAAGTGGATGGTTAGTGAAAGTGATTGATTATAAATTAATTGGTGGAGCGAAAACATGGGAACAAAGGGAAAACCCCGAGAAAACCCCAAAACACGATGTTCTCCTCTCTTACTAGTAGTGAGCGCTCTACTTCTAAGCCACCGCTTCCTCCTCTCAAAATATTTGAGCTTCGAACACTTTGCGTAAAGTATACTGACAAATAAATATACTGTGCCTTACTCATAATCTGTCCAAACGAGCTGGGGAACACTTTTATCATCACACAACGTCCGTAAAAATGAATTCGCAGATCATCTGCGGCCATTTTCAACAGCTATTGTAGTCAGCAATCAATTCATAAGCCGCTGCATTAATGTACGAGGGAGGATCAGAAACTAAAGTTACAAGGAGTTCGTCTGTTATAGAGGAATGAGGAGTGTGCGGTAATTTTAATACATGGAGTTGGCAACTGTGTAGAGTTTCAGTCACCCACCATCTACGGCACTAGTTGTAGGTAAATACAAATGGTGACGGTTTGAGAAACTGGCCTCGCGAAGAAATCCACTCAGTTGTTCGATTTCTAGGGCGCGACATGGAACTGCGGCTGAAATTAACCAGCAGCTGGTAGAGGTTTACGAAGAGACTGCAATCTCTCGTCAGCATGTCGCAGAATAGTGTCGAAAGTTTGCGGCTGGTAGAGAAAACGTCACCGACGAAGAGCGCAGTGGCGGACCCAGCACGACGGCATCAAGCAGTTTCACTGGGACATCATTGACCACCCTCCATACAGCGCGGACCTCGCTCCAAGTGAGTTTCATCTGTTACCGCTTGCTTCAGACGAGGAGGTGAAATACTTCGTGACAACGTGACTGAAAACGCAAGGTCAGGATATTTTACCAGGAGGGAATCTTCAAACTCATCTCACGATGCGACAATTGCCTCAACCGGTGGAGACTCTGTCGAAATATAACCTAACGTATGTACTGTCTGTTGGCTGTATTGGTTGTATGAAATTATATATACACGTTTCACTGCAGGTTTTGTAACCTTACTTTCTGGTTGCTCCTCGTATATATATACCTCTGTGGAAAGCAATAGGGTCAATATTTAGCATCCAACTCATCCAAACTTTCATTTGAACCTGCGTCTGTTAGCGTTTCTCGAGTATTCCATCCTTGGAGATTTTCAATTATATTCGTGTGAAACATGTTTCTTCCATTTGAGAGAGCGCTGAAGAGAGGACGTGTTTTTGTGTGTCTAGAGTGACAGACAAAGGTACGTAAGTGTGTGAGAAGAGGGAAAAGGCACAACACAACAAATTGTATTCATCTTTCCTAATATAGTAAAATTGTTAAGTTCGCTACCTCTCAATCTTGGCAGCCAACTTGTTTATTTGGCTGTATGATTGCATGGCTAAGGAATAATGTAGATAGATGGAGTGGTTGTTTTGTATTTATGTCCCTTGTGAGCATCGTTCAATGCTCCCAAATTGGTAATTGAACCGAGGACCTCATGTGCTAAAGATATGTGCGCTAATCACTGGTCCAGCGAGTGGAACAAAGTAGATTTAGTAGTAAAAATAATCCAAGCTCAACAGGTGTGAAAATTATGATTTTTCTTTATCCGAGGACGTAGTTGAAAGATTTAAGTGCTATGAATCTTAGTTGATACAGTGGCGGTTCTTGGGAGAAATCATCGGCGTAGGGGAAGAATTACCATAGCATTGTTACAACCTAAGGAAAAAAAAGTTTACCTAATGTACTAATTCATGTGTACAGCTTTCTGAAGCTGTATGCAGCTTTGTTCGTTTAGCTTAATTCTTGTGTATAGCTTTCTAAAGCTGTATGAAGCTTTCTTCCCTTAGCTTAATTCTTGTTTGTAGCTTTCTAAAGCTGTATGAAGCTTTCTTCCCGTAGCTTAATTCTTGTTTTTAGCTTTCTAAAGCTGTATGAAGCTTCCTTCCCGTAGCTTAATTCTTTTTATAGCTTTCTAAAGCCGTATGAAGCCTTCTTCCTTTAGCTTAATTCTTGTTTATAGCTTTCTAAGCCGTATGAAGCCTTCTTTCTTTAGCTTAATTCTTGTTTATAGCTTTCTAAAGCCGTATGAAGCCTTCTTCCTTTAGCTTAATTCTTGTTTATAGCTTTCTAAAGCCGTATGAAGCCTTCTCCCTTTAGCTTAATTCTTGTTTACAGCTTTCTAAAGCCGTATGAAGCCTTCTTCCTTTAGCTTAATTCTTGTTTATAGCTTTCTAAAGCCGTATGAAGCCTTCTTCCTTTAGCTTAATTCTTGTTTATAGCTCTAAAGCTGTGTAAAGCTTTCTTCCGGTAGCTTAATTCTTGTTCATAGCTTTTGAAAGCTGTATGAGGCTTTCTTCCCGTAGCTTAATCCTTGTGTATAGCTTTCTAAAGCTGTATAAAGCTTTCGTCTTGTAGCTTAATTCTTGTATATAGCTTTCTAAAGCTTTATTAAGCTTTCATCACTTAGCTTAATTCTTGTGTGAAGCTTCCTAAAGCTATATGAAATTTTCTTCAATTAGCTAATTCTTTGGTGTAGCTTTTTAAAGCTGTTTGAAGCTCTCTTCCCTTGTCTTAATTCTTTTATGTAGCTTCCTAAATCAGTGTGAAGCTTTCTTTCCTTAGCTTAATTCTTGCGTGTAGCTTTCTAAAGCTGTATGAGGCTTTCTTCCCTTAGCTTAGCTCTTTTATATAACTTTCTAAAACTTGAATGCCATTCATTGTAGTTTTGGAACTACCGACCAAAGTAAATCACTTTTAACAAATAATAGTGTCTGAAGCTGTATGAAGTTTTCTTCCCTTAACTTAGTTCTTGTATATAGCATTCTGAACCTTTCTTCCTGAGACTTTCTTCCCTTAGTTTGATTCTTGTATAAAGTTTTGTTTCCTTAGCTTAATTCTTGTATAGTGTTTTCGATAAACAATAAAACACACAAAAAAACGCACGGAACACCTTAGGCGACTACTCTCGACAAGCCTAAGATACGGACAAAAAATTTAAAATATTAACTATAGTCGACATTCGCTGGTTAGGGAAAATTTCTGTCCGTTGACGAAAGTCGACTTACAGAGTGAAAGGTTTAAAACCGGAAGTATTAGCAAATTTCAACTATTTTCGGTTTCTGTAGTGTGTTATGGGTAGTTATGATAGAAACACTGAATCAGTTGTAAAAAAAAGAAAAAAGAAAGAAAAACTGATTGTTGCTATCTATTACCGTTTTTGCTGTACAGCGACCAACATTGAAACCGGAAATGGGTAATTGCCACTATTTCCAGTTTTCATGGAGGGTTATCGGAGGTGGCAGAATCTGCTCTTGGGACGCTGAATCGATTTCAAAAAGCCACTTTTCTACATCTCTTACCGTTTCTGCTCTGATACTTGTCTCAAACAAACGGATAGACGGCATGGCCCTTCCATAAGACTTCCAACACTTATGTGCTGTGTATAGCAGAGATGGTCAGGGACAACGAAAACTTGACCCATAATCCATTGACCCACTACCACTGTGACTCAAGAACCACAATGATCCGCTCTGATCCACCACCGACCAAAATCCATCATCATCAACATTGACCCATTATTCACACCCTCCACTCCACTGACTAAAGAGTATACAGTCATAATAAAACAAGGCTGCGAAAATATCACTTATCGGAGTTTGAATTTCTACAGTCAATCTCTCAAGCACCGCTCTGTTACAATACCGGTGGATCTGACTTTTACGATATAAAATGGTAAAGTGTTTGTTATGGGCCAGATTACGATGAATTTCAATTTAATTATCATGTGTAAATTATTTCCTTGTTGAATTGCAGATTCTTTTCAGTGGAAAATAGGATTAAATTTGAAAGTCTCAAATCATAGTAAAATAGGCCAACGTAAAGGGGAAAAAAATAAAAGAAAAGAAAAACAGTGTAAAATTCTACTGTCTCTCGAAAGCGAAATAGAAACTCCTATTGCTATTATTATAATTACAACTATCAATATCCAAACGTGTTTGAATTTCTTTTTTCACTTAGGATCTCAGGTAAGTCAAAGAAACAAATGAAAAAGGAAGGAAATTGGAGGCCTTGAAAGTAAAACGTAGACAAATTTACCAGTGTTCCAAAGATGCTGTTCAACAACGCACTGAGTAAGTGGATCGGTAGGTCAGAGTAGGTCATGATAGGTCGGTAGGTCAGAGTGGGTCGCGGTGGGTCATGTCCTCTTGACCCACTCACAAATCTTGACCCACGACCCACTGCACTCAGGGGTATAGTATAGTTTAGAAGTCTTAAAAACGAAGCTGTATTCGCATGAGTGGAGAACTTTTACGCAAAGCACCTGTTTTGGGTATCGCAAGTCGCTTCTATTTTAAGCAGAACTTCATCTGGAAGGAAGTGAAGAGATTAAGGGTAATTGTTAAAAAGAAGTTAAACAAAATAAGGCCTCTTCAAAGTAATCACATCCAGTGTTCGAAGTGCAAATTAAAGCAGAGGCGGTGTGTTTTATTACGATTTTGACTCTCGACATACCGGGTATCTAAATGCTGAAATGCAGTGAGAGTATGTTGCCTAAAAGATTGCACTTGTATTTACATAATGACTGAAAACCATTGGAGATCTTTTCTGTAGTTACGGGGGAAAAGATGGAAGGACTTTGATCTCCCTCCAACAATTTTCTGACAAAATTTTTAAAAAATATCCCTTTATGTTGTACGTATTATAGAGAATTATACACGAAAATGTTCAAAACCGAGTTTTTATATTAAGAATTTACTGCGGAAAAGTTCCCGAACTGAAGTCCCCTCCCACACACACACTCAACTGAAGGGTACTCCAAATCCAAACCCCGGAAGATCCGCCCTCGCAGCAGACAACCCCTAAATCCTCCCATGCTTAAAACACGACATTTATGTGCATTTCATTAAGGCAAGAAGACATACACATACATACATAAGAAATAAACAATTCAATATGTCACTTCAAACTATAAAGTAGGTGAACTTCTTTGAAGACACCTCATTTTAAATACAAAAGGTAGGAAAAAGATAACAAAAATGTCGGTGTTGTCAACTTAGAAGTTATTTCTACATAAGAAATAAAATATTTTTATGTGCAAAGCTATTCGTCAATTGCTGTGCATAAAAATGGATTTATTAAAGGTATTTAGCATCTATTCTCCAGTGATGGTATGTCTTGATTACTGAAAAACCAGAGACGGTATGCCTTTATCATCGAAAAACCAGATACGGTATAACATACCACCGCATACCGTCTCACTTCGACCAGTGATCACATCAGTAAAAATTGAAATTTTGTCTCTGCAAGGTAAAAGAAGAAAAGTTATGTAATGTCCTATTTCTTCAATGTAATCCCTCATAAACCGCCACTGATATAGGGCAAAATGAAATGAAATGAAGTTTTACGTCCCACGCTTATGCCGGCTAAGCTAAAGGAAACAGTGATGATGAGAAATGAATGAAATGGTGGAATGAAAAAGTTTAAGGAAACGGGAGAACCCCGAGAAAACCCACGCATACAGTATTGGTACACTACAAAGCTCACTTGGCTCGAGCTGAGATCGAAGCGAGGACCCCATGCACCAGAAACAAACGCTCTATCACTCAGCCACCGTGGTCCCATAGGGCAAAATGTTCGGAAAATTAACAAGGAGTCCAAAAATAAGGAAAGGTTGCTAACCACACCTACAGATGACAGAGAAATACAAGTGATGCAGGGGAAAAATAATAACGCATTGTTGTTATATTTTTTGTAGAGAAAAGGAAACAACCCAGAAAAATAAAAAGACAGATCAGAATCCATCCAGGTGTTGCCATAGCAACTCGACAATATCACAAGGTGTTTGTTATTCGTCTTTCAAGGTTCAGAAAAAACAATATTCTTCCTAGATACGACGTTAATAACAATAACGAACAGTCATCAACAAGCAAGAATACTTTTTGAGAAAATAATAATAATAAATAAAAAAAAAATGTGGAACTAACTGAGCCAGCGCAACAGACATCTTGTCTCCGCGCCACCAAAGACATAAAATAACTTTATGAAGAAAGTTTTAAGGAAAGATCTTTTTTTTCTTTTTTAAAAAAGACCTTTTTTTCTGTTTCTATCCACGAGTTGTTGGAAAGCCGTAATTTTTCATTAGTTGCAAAGAAATTGCTTTTATTCTATCATGTTTTAAACGCTCGTTCTCTCGCTTCTGGCTTTTCATTTTTCTCTTATCCTGAACTAGAGACAAAGAGAAAGAAAGAGAGAGAGAGACGATAAAAAGGAAAAAAAATCTACGAATATAACTTTCAATTGCATTACCACAAAATACGAACTGGTGAAACTTCGCTATTTTCTCTTCCATCTCAGCACTATTCTTTCCGAAAAGAAAGAAGCAAAAAAACGAATTATAATTTTTGCCTATAGATGGCGTTGATGATGATGGGCTATAAGTAAGTGCTTACGAAGGAAAATATTAGAATTGAAGAATATAATAATAATAATTTTGGCAAAAAAAAAAAAAAAAAGTTTTCAACCTGAAAGTGAAATGGGCTCTTTTATCTTGATTAAAACGACTTCTTCCAGCCTTATTTAATTTAAAAGTTGAAGTTTTTCGGTTCTTTAAAGAAAAAATTTATAGATTTTTTAAAACGAGAAATACAGGTATGCAAGACAGCATAACACTTTCTCTTACTAGGTGATATAAACTAAATGAATTTGAATATGAATAGTTAACGATGTAGGTACCCATTTCGTAATATAGCATATAGAACCCTACTACTGTGATCTCACCAGCGGCATATTTACGATATTGATCAAAGGCTATATGTACAATACGGGGAAGCAGGGGGGTCCAACTGCCGACCAGAGTTTGAGAACTAAATATATTTTAATTTATGCATAAATTGCAGTTTTAATGGCAAGAATTGCAAAGTGATGAATCTTAATGTGATATGATACACAGAAAAATTTAGCAGTGAATCTAACCTTTTATTCTACTCATAGATTCAGAAAAAGCTATTTTTAATAATATTGTTTATTATTTGAAAACAATCGCCTCTTTTTCCCGTTGTTTTTCCTGCAATAGACCCCTTTTTCCCCAGTGCATAGGGATGCGCACGAGTCGAGTCGAGTCGAGATTTAAGCCTGTCTCGACTCGTCTCGAGAAAATGTTGTCTCGACTCGTGTCTCGACTCGAAAATATGTTGCTGTCTCGACTCGTGTCTCGACTCGACAGTCTCTGTCTCGACTCGACTCGAATTCGAGTCGAGACGTCTCGAAATTCGAGTCGAGGCAAAATATACAAGTTAAAATATACACACACATCAGCCAGACCATTATGACTACCTACCTAATTGTTAGTATGTCCACTTTTTGGCACGAACAACAACGGCAACACATCTTGGCATGGTCGCAATGTTCCTCGGTGGGTCAGTGGAGAGAGTTGGCAGCACATATGCACTCACAGGTCATTTAATTCCCGTAAATTCCGGGGAGAGGTGATGCACCTCACGTTCAATCGCATCCCAGATGTGATCGATTGGGTTCAGATCCGGAGAGTTTGGGGGCCAGCGCATCACTTGGAACTCGCTCCTGTGTTTCTCGAACCACTCCATCACACTCCTGGCCTTGTGACATGGTGCATTATCTTGTCGAAAAATGCCACTACCGATGGGAAACATGACCGTCATGAAGGGGTGTATGTAGTCTGCAAGCAGCGTGCGACGCCTCGGCCGTCATGGTGCCTTGCTCGAGCTCCACTAGACACATGGATGCTCACCTGAATGTTCCCCAGATAATAATTAAGCCGCAGTCAGTTTGTCTCGTCCCGCAGTACAGATGTCAAGGAACACGACGGATTCGCACCCTCACATCGTCATGATGAAGATATCGGGATTCATCAGACAATGCAACGCTCTGCCATTGTGCCAAGGTCCAGTGGCGATGGTCACGTGTTCATTTCAGTTGTAGTTGCCGATGTCGTGGTGTTAACATTCGCCATCGTTAGGAGTGTTCGGTGCACTGTGTGTTCAGACTAGTGTTGTGAAGACTGTGAAAAAAATGGAAATTTTGGGTAAAAAAGAGTTTCTTTTCGGTTCTCCCGAGCTGGGGAGAAAACGGAAAATTTGGGTATTATCAGAATCATCATTTTAGTTAATCACAGAATCATTTTAGTTAATATGTTAAATCAAACATATATTTCATAGAGATATCTTCATTGTTCTATGTAAAATTCCGGAAATTTTGAAACCATTAGAAAAAATCATTTGTTCGGAAATATTGTCAAAAACAGGAAAATATAGTTTTAAAACTATTTATTGGCCTGATGCTAGTAATCTTACTTGCTGTAACATGTCTGCAACATATACAGTGGGAAGTCGAAAATCCGAACTAATTGAGATCACAGGTAGTTCGGATTTTCAAATTGTTCGGAAAATCGAAAAAACGTTTTTTTAAAAAACAGGTTCAAAATTTCCGGAAATTTGACAACACTAGTTCAGACACACTTGTACTTTGCCCAACATTAAACTCTGATCTTAGTTCCGACGCAGTTCGCTGCCTGTTCTGTTTTACCAGTCTGCCCAGCCTACGATGTCTGACATCTGTAATGGGGTGGGGGGCGCCCAACCCCTCGACATTTGGACGTCTTTACCCCTTGGTTTCGCCAGTTGTTGAAGACAATCACCACAGCACTCCTCGAACACCTGACAAGTCCTGCAGTTTCCGAAATTCTCGTGCCGAGTGTTTCTGAGTGAGTACTTTCTTAAAAATAATATTAAAAATTATAGAAAGATTTTCGAGACATTCGAGTCGAGTCGAGATTTATACAAGCTGTCTCGACTCGAATTTTCGAGTCGAGAAATACGTTTGTCTCGACTCGTCTCGAATTTTACAAAGTGTGTCTCGACTCGAATTCGAGTCGAGTCGAGTCGAGATTCGAGACATGTCTCGACTCGTGCGCATCCCTACCAGTGCAATCAAACCTCATGTTTTATTATTTATTTATTTTTGGTATTCGTTTACTCATAATAATATACGTCGAGCATAAGATTTTGCCAGCTAGTTTCCAATTCAATAACAAACTTTTAAGGAAAATTTGAAGCATTTTCCACGATTAGTTTGGGAAATATAATGTTTTGAACTTTAAAAATCATTTCCTGAAAAATTAGTAAAAATGAACATCCTCTTCTTCCCCTGGACTCTTCATATATATACTGTTTATTTTTCCATAATACCTTGTTCAAATGGGTTAAAATACCGAAATCCCCCCTTGCGTACGCTACGTCATTCATAATAGTGTAAAGTTATCAGGGTATTGTTGTTGCCATTGGAGGTTGATTATGTGTTATGTTCGTTTGTTTGGTTGAACTAGTCTTAGTCCATTACGTATTGGTTTATTTGGTTGAACTAGTCTTACTCCATTACATCTGGGTTTATTTGGTTGAACTAGTCTTAGTCCATCACATCTTGGTTTGTTTGGTTGAACTAGTCTTAGTTAGTCCATTACATTTGGTTTGATTGGTTGAACTAGTCTTAGACAATTACGTCCAATTCCGTGCCGTTGAAAATCAACGCCCGGGGCGAGAGTATACGACGGCGCCCCCATACATATATTCCAAGTAATCTTTCCTTTTTTTTCCTTTTTCCTCTGAATTTTGCTTCCTTTTACTTCGGCGCCTTGGCCCGTCCACCCGCCCGCCCCCTCCCGTATTGCGGTACTGATTACGTCTTAGTTTGGTTGAACTAGTCGTAGTCAAATTACGTCTTGGTTTGTTTGGTTGAACTAGTCTTGGTCCATTACGTCCTGGTTTGTTTGGTTGAACTTGATCATCATCTGATGAGATTCCATCAAGCCTGTAGTCTTTTAAAAAAAATGTTTGTTTTATATTTTTGATGGGTGAACTAGATTAGTTAACTTTTGTTTTGTGCATGAGCTAGATTAGTTAATTTGTTTTCTGTAGTGAGCTAGATTAGTTAAGTCAGTTTTTTTTATGGGTGAACTAGATCAGATATGTAGTTTCTTTTTTACAAGTGAATTAAACTAGTTACATAGTTTGCATTGTAGTTGACTTCAATAAATAACAGAGTAGTCAGTGCTCTTTCGCTACCTTTATGCGGCGCCTCTAACGTATAATTTATGAACTATTGCCATACGTATTCTTTGGAAGTGTATCGTCATCCGCAGAAAAAAGTTCGCATATACTGTAACTTCCACATTTTCATTAATAACTCGCTCTTCTGACTATATTATCGCTTCTTCGTGCTTTCCTTAACAAAGCAGTGTAATAATGCATAATTATTTATTATTTTAGAGAAAAAATAAAGCAAAATAAGAAAATTATAAGCAAAAAACCTTTAATCTTATGAAACCTTAGTGTGTCAAATAATTACACGAAGAATATCCCGTGGGAAAAAAGAGGGAAAATGACACAGGTATTAGGAAACACTAACATGTGAAGCTATTGAACAGAAACATGAACTGAAGAGTCAACTACGTATTTCTGCGTTTAATATGCAATTCACACTTCATGCACAGTTCCAATATGCAAAATCAGTCAATATCTTCAGTTGAAATTACTGATATAGGGAGAAAATGGCTATTTAAAACTTCAGGTGTGAACGTGCGCTTGGAGCGATATATGAGCATTATTACAACATATTTTTTCATGAATTGTCTCGGTGGTCAAGCGCGTTTAGTAGTGTTCTTGAAAATCTAGTATCGGAGGGCGGCAGTTCGAATCTGCCTCCCGGCAGTTATGATTTTTTTTCAACATATGGAAACATTTCTTTAAATATAAAGTTCTGCTTTGAAGTGCTTGAAAAAAAAAATAGATGAACTATTACGTTTCAAAGCCTGTTACATTTGTTCACCTTGTCATCATTTATATACGAAGACGCTAAAATGAGGAACGTTAACATTGTTATAATGGGAACAACTTTCTGATGTGAATACCAACCTTAAATCACACGTCCAAAATGAAAATTATTCATGTTCTGATACCTATTGTAATATACAGGTGTGTATATATAGAGAAAGAAAGAGAGAGAGAGAAAGTATAAGAGAGAGATAGAAAACAATATATGCTGTTATTTTAATTACAACGTAAAAAGTTATTGCAATTCATAATCTGGATTTTTACAAAGCGATTTCAACGCTTGAAGCGACTTAATATTCATAAAGCATCTTTTTCTTGAAGTGTCGCAAATAGTCCGATGCTTTGTAATATGTGCCAAAGAAATAAATGCATGTTTTTAACAGGATAGTATCGTCTACCTTTTGCTTCAATTGATGGTATAAAATAATGTTGAGTTGATTTTAACATCCCTTTCAGCATCGAGGCTATATGAGACGTTTACCTACTGATTAGCGTGAAATCCGAACCACATGAGCTCACACCGGGAATCAAACCGGGTCTCTTACGTCAAAGGTGCGTATGCTAACCGCTTAGCTACGAAGGAACTCGGTATGAAACTAGAATAGCACACATTACCCCATATTATTTCACCGAAAGATTTCTGTTTTATGATCAGTTAAAATAGTATTTCTGGACACCGCAGAGAAAAATTTATTTGCTTTTTCAAGTAGTGTACGAAAAATACAAATAATAAACAGTAGAAACGAAACCAAGAAATGAATTCAAAGTAAAGTGCTTTGCCTCTCTCGGATAAATCACTCAATGTATTACAAGTGCATATCTCGTGCATTTCCAGTAGAATTATTAAAACGCGCTGGCTTTATAACTTGGCTGTGTGGTCTAGTGGCTGGCATGTGTGTCTGTGGTGTACAGGGTACCGGGTTTGATTCCCGGTGGGAGAACTTTTGGAATTTTAAATGTTCTCGACGTGTCTGTGTTTGTGTTCCTATCATTCAAGGTTACTGTAAAACGTGTATAACCGAGTAGGAAATATACAGAAATTACTGATAAGGGGAAAGTAGACTTTGGTAAGTGAACTTCGGGGCCGCCTTTCGCGACGTAAATTAAGAAGAAAATAAGTGGGTTTAGCGAGGCGCTTGAAATTACAGTAATGATTGACGGTTCGGTTCCCAGTCCGGTTTTCTTTCAATATAATGATATTTTATTTTTTTCTAAATACAACGTTACATTTTTAACATTTGAATTGGTTATAAAAACAAAATCAGATAAACTGTCAGCTTTCAAACCTCTGTCACTTTTATTCACCATCTGTTTGTATACGAAGATGACGCTATGGAAATGCTAGCACTACCAAAGTTCAAATATGCCCTCCCTGCTGGTCTAGTGGCTAGCACGTGCACCTTTGGTGCACGGGGTTCCGGGTTCGATTCCCGGTGGGAGAGCCTTTGTGATTTTAACTGTCCTCGATATTTCTGTGTTCGTGTCCCTGTCGCTTTAGGTAATTGGAGAAAGCAAGTAAAAACTGAGTAAAGCAAGTAAAATTAGATATAAGTAGTTAAAGTAAGTTACTGGAACACGTTCGGTGAATCAGTTGACTTTAAAAAAAAAAAATAGATTTCTAAGTTAATATCAAATTGAAAACACACGCGCAAAATGAGAATATATGTTTCTGCTTTATATGTATAGTTCAATTATACCAAACAAAATCCGCTATCCCCATTCCCTTTGGCGGTAGGGGTAACTTTAAAATTTTAAAGTGGGATCCCCATTTCTTATTGGACATTTCGATTCTCCAGAGAAAACTGACTGATTTCACCCAGAATTGAAAACAATTCCTTCACGGATGGCACTTTAATCGATACGGGAAAAGGAGGGGTAGCAAAACGTTATGAATTTTTTTTTTGTCAGATCCGTGCTCTGTGGTCATACAGTTAGCATACTGGACTGCACAGTCAGAGATCCTGATTTCAATTCCTAGTAACCCTAGGGGAACACCAAATGAGTACATAACAAGTAGTGACTATTTTCATGAATATATGTATCATATAAAAATCGCTTAAAGTTTGATACTAAGATATTATTATTATTATTATTATTATTATTATTATTATTATTATTATTATTATTATTATTATTATTATTATTATTATGTTACATATTACTTGAACTTATAATTAGGAAGACCTAGGCGCAGATGGGAGGACAATATTAAGATGGATCTAGCAGAAATAGGAATACAAAATAGAAACTGGATCCAGTTAGCTAAGGATAGAAGTCAGTGGAGAGCTTTTGTGAATGCGGCATTGAACCTCCGGGTTCCATAGGCCATAGAATTAGTTAGTTAGTTAGGAGGGTAAGTGTGCCTAAAGTCAGCCGTCTCCAGTAGTCAGCCATTTTTCAGTAAAAAGCATATTAAATAAACATACAGTAGCTTGTTATCAAACAAATAATCAACTACAACTTAAATCAGAGCTCCAGTATTCAACCTCATTTGTTCTGGCCTGGTGTGACTCCTCGTGGTAGAAAAGAAAAATTATCATTTGAGGTCTGCTGATGCAAGTGAGCAAAGTGCGCATTTTGTTAATAAAAAAAATAAGGAAGAAGCTTTACTTCAAAGTTAAGTTAAAATTATATTATTGTAAAATAGTACGAGTTATTGCTTTCTTCTATGCAGGAATGTACGAGGGCTGCTCTATATATTTCTGGCCTAATAATGAAAATACGAATATTTATCAACGAAAATGGTTTTATTGTTTTTCAAAATATTCTCCATCAAGATTTATACACTTTTGCATGCGCTCAAACCAATTTTCGAAGCACGTTTTCCACTCCGATTGAGACACCTCCAAAACATGGTTTTTGAATGCTTCAACAGCATTTTCTGGCGACGAAAATCGTTGACCACGCATTTTTTTCTTGATGTGTGGGAATAAAAAGAAGTCATTGGGTGCCAAGTCAGGGCTGTACGGCGGATGACCCATCACTTCGACGTTTTGGCCGGTCAAAAATGCGCTGGTTTGAGCCGATGTGTGAGAGCTCGCATTGTCATGGTGCACAATGATTCGTCTTCTCTTGTTCATTTTTCGAATTTCTCCGAAGACTTCAGGCAAACAAATGGTGGTGTACCACTCAGAATTGACCGTCCTACGTTGCTCAAGCGGAACAGTCGCCACATGACCAGTTATGCCGAAGAAACAGGCGACCATTTGCTTCGAAGTGCTTCTTCCACGAACAACTTTCGTTGGATTTGGCTCGTCTTGGAAGACCCACACGGTCGATTGCTGTTTTGTTTCGGGCTCATACGCATAGATCCATGATTCGTCACCTGTGACGATCTTATAAACGTCTTTTGAAGCACCGCGATCGTATTTTTTCAGCATTTCTTTACACCAATCCACACGAGCTTTCTTTTGAGCGATTGTCAAATTGTGCGGGATCCAACGAGAACAAACCTTTTTTACGGCCAGGTGTTCATGCAATATCGAATGTATGCTGGTGGAAGAAATGCCTAGGCATGCCTCTATCTCACGGTAAGTCACATGACGGTCTTGCATTATCAGTTCACGTACGGCATCGATGTTTTCTGGCACAACGGCTGTTTTTGGACGACCTTCACGGAATTCGTCTTTGAGCGAGCGTCGGCCACGATTGAATTCGTTGTACCAGTTTTTCACAGTGCTATAGGATGGTGCTTCGTCGCCATACAAAGATTTAAGTTCATCGATGCACTCTTGTCGTGATAATCCACGTCGAAAGTTGTGAAAAATGATCGCACGAAAATGTTCACGAGTTAATTCCATTTTTTTGCCAAGTTGATTTCTTCAAGTACCTGTAAAAGAAAAAAAAATTGTCGTAAGTCAAAAAGTTCTGAGTACATTTATGCTACAAAATGTCAAACTTTCCAATGGAAATGTCAGATTGCACCTGGCAACACTTAGTGTTGCCTAGGCCAGAAATATATATAGCAACCCTCGTATCGTAGCTTATTAAAAATTCGTGGTTTATGATACAAAACAAGATATTGCGTAGAAATAAGGGGGCTGACTACTGGAAATGACTCTTCACTTCAATTTCCAATGGTCAGCCGCCCATTACTTTCAACGGACGGCTACTTGATACATATACTCCAGTAGTCATCCACGTATCATTCATTCAATTTAAATGACACATGACATACAACTAAGACACTTAACTAATACGTAGAAGACTTTTCTAACGCTTTAATGAAAAAGTAACTGTTATGATGTCACTAATTGCATCATACAAGTATAATACAGTTATAAAGTACGGGACAAAATTAAACGATCGAAAATGCCATTAAAACTTATGACGATGTTGGTCGTTTATTTTTGTCCCGTACTTTAATATCAGTCTGGTATTGTAACCATTTCAATTCTTGTATTTTTCTAGAACTGAGGGAAAAAAGGTTAAGGATTTATGGCTGGTCTGAATTATTTTTCTAAAATTTAAAAAGGACAGGTAATGAGTATTTATTTTACCCTAATCAAGGGCGCCGATTTCCCTGTAAATTTGGGGGTCATTCGGATGCGGAAGGTTAGGATTTTAAGACAAATTGCATTCAAATTATGCCAAATATTGTATATTCATAAATACAATAGGGGGCCCACATAAGCTTTGGGGGCCCGGGCCCCCCGGCCCTAGCAGGATCGACGCCCTTGACCCTGATCATAGCTTAGTCTTTTAATCTAAGGTAGCTATGAGGAAGTAAGGGTTATCAATATCTAATTGATTTATTTTTTTAAATTACTCCGCACAATGTCGCGTTTCTGCACGTTTTTAATTCCAAGGCTGCAATTGCTCCTCAACTAATATTATTATTATTATTATTATTATTATTATTATTATTATTATTATTATTATTATTATTATTATTATTATTATTATTATTATTATTATTATTATTATCTGTTCTTATCTGCTCTATTCCTAGAGTTGCCTGATTGCCGAAACAATACAGAATAATCATAAATATTTACATTCTAACTCACTGTGAGCGTGAGGAAAATATGTCTAACAGTTTAAGAACGCGTGATTTGGCGTTTCTTTCAACCAGTCCAAAGACATCTACTGGAATAGACTCAGTGTCAGATGTTTTTGCAATCAGGTGCGTTGAGGATACTCTATCCAAAGAGTCTTCTTATTCTACACTAATGAACACATAAGGCTATTGTTCTGTCCGAAGAGGATCGATCTGCTATCAGTAGATACTTGCTAGTGAAATGTTCGATATCTTAGTCCTGGAACATACCAAATTTTAGCAATTGGCCGTCTAGAGCCTACAAATATATCTTCGATATCAGAAATAGACGTTACGTCTGACTCAAACCAGGAAAACAACATATCCGTTATGGCATCTTGTACTGAAGCGAGGCAAGGTGAAAGGTCTGCTTCTGTTTCTACAGTCAGTAGAGCTAGAAATAACTCCATATGATCTCAGAAGAAATTCAAAGAAAACCTTCGTAAAATACTTCCATATCATCTGGCTTTGATTAGCATCTTTTCTGGCTAGCTCCAATCAAAAACAAAACTACCCAGAGAAAATGTTCAAAGTGCAGTATCCTCCCAAGCATGGAGAAATTATCAGATGGTAAAGAATGAAAAGAAAAGAAAACTAGAAGAGGAACGTCTAAAATGAAAAGGGAGAGAATACAAAAGAAAGGAAAAATTTTAAGTCAAACAAAAAGAAAAGGCCTGTCAAACCAAGTAGCACTAGTAGTTAAAAAGACGAGACGCAAGAAGTTGTTGAAATGCCGTCTAAGGCCTGAAGAAGAATTCATAAGTGATATTGAGAACGATATACTTAAATATATTGGGTGTCACTTTTGTGATCACTGGTACCACTTAAAATGCACATGCCTCAGTGAATTATCGTACGAGGAACCTGCTAAACAAGTGCTTATGTGTCCTGAATGTGCTTAATGAACTTCATATTAAAGGGTTAATGTCATAGCTAAATATAAATATCAATGTAAATATAAATAGGCCTATATATTAGTTTTAAATAGGCTAGTCTAGGCCGAGGCACATTTTTCTTAGTTTATGGTAAATATCATACAAGAAGTCTTTTTTCCTGTATCGCAATATATTTTCCACCAGGCCTGCTTCTAGCCACAGAGGTTTGGGGGGGCCATAGATATGTTAGGGGGGGGCAAGTCATTAAAAATCTCTTACACATATCTAAATTGTGTTTTTTGTGTTGAGGTCTGGAGGGGCCACGAAAAGTTTAGGAGGGCCAGGCCCCCTAGCTCCCTCTAGTTGCGGGCCTGTTTTCCACGTAGTTTTTCTTTGTAGGAACTCTGGGTGCAATATATTTGTCCCTTAATTTGCTACTGAGGAATTGATCTCTAAAATTCCATTAAAAAAGTCAATTCTATAGTGTGGCTGAGTACTGGTTAAAGTAATGGCTGACCTTTGGTTTTCATAGGCCGACTACTGTTTTTTTCAGGGTTTCTGGTATTTTCTTTTTCCTGTGTAATTATTTATAAAAGATTTCCTATGCGAGCTACACAAACGTAAAATTTAAACACTGTTCTTTCTAATGACATATGCAGTAAAAGTTATTAGTAAAAAATGATTTTTTTATACTTTAACAAAGTTGAAAATCTCCTTAAATGGTCGACTACTGGCACATTTACCCAATTGCTTGAGATGCAAACTATAGTTGCAATTTTTTGAAGGAATATTGCCTAACTGGAAAGTAGAACTTTACATATTGTTTTGTCTGTGAAACATATGCTTGTTTAGCTTTATTTGAAAGTGTTAATTTTGCCAAAAATATTGAACGTTGGAAAACCGCAATAGCATTTCCTTATACGGGCCAAAAAAAAAAGAGAGCTGATATTTCTAAAGGAGGCAATCGTAATAAAAACGGATAGGAGATAAACATAAATCGAAAATGTTATGTTGAAAACATTTTCATTGATTTTGTCTTCTGCCTCAGGCACTGACAAGGTCAGACAAATATTGTCTATTACGTTTAAAATTGCCTGAAGGAAAGTTGAAGAGAATACCACAGATCTTATCACTCAGTAATCAGTTGTGAAGTGCTCCCTTGTAGTCAAACAAGCATGTCCAGAAGGCTCCAGGCAGTCATCGATGTAGAAGGTCATTGGACCTCCTATTAGACACTTATATATAAACAGCCCTTTTCAGGGCTACGTATTCCCTTCCATTCTTTTTTTTTTTTTGAATGCCAATAAAAAATGTATCTACGTCACTTTCACCGTCACTTTCAATGAAAATGAAAAACAACAACAACATAATAGCAGTGGACAAGACTCGATCGTGCGAACTTGTGTATTGTAATCTCTCACTTATCCCCTGAGCTACGAAGTAACACGTAGTTTTTTTTTTTTTTTGAAAAATATATTAGTAGTTCATAACAACACACTATCTTTTTATGTAATTCATGTGCCCCTTGCTGCTATCGATGGCGTGAAAACAAAATCTACACATTACCCCATATCATTTCACCAGTAGATTGCTGTTTTCTGATCAGTTAAAACAGGATTTCTGGATATCTAAGCGAAAAATGTATTTCTTTTTCATGTATTCTACGAAAAACCTAAAGAGTAAACAAAATCGAGACAAGCAACTTTCTCGAACAAACCACTCAATGTATCAGTGTCATTGCAAACAACGTCTCGCTGAGGTAATGAATAACAACATGTAGTAAAGATCATGGGGTCTTCAGATCAAATACAGCTTGTCATATGGTTTTGTTTTCTTCAGCACAATAGAATTTTTTTAAAAAATTATCCAGTCATGTGAGAAAAACAAATTTTGCAGAAATATAACATTTCGTTTTGAGAGGCGTATTAGCACGAAGAAATAGTTTTATTTCTTGCAATCCAAACCGTGAAGAATGAGCTAATGAATAGCGTTTATGGGTCTTTCGATAAGCACCATCCAGTGTGTTGTCGACGGCAACGTTACGTTTTTTCTTTTCTTTTTTTCTCGTTTTCGCGCATCACATTCTGTTTTTCAATGACTTCTAATGCTAAATTTTAATCCGCTGTTACTTCGTTCGTCGTTTTCACTTCCACCTACAATATTAGATTTAGGCATAGCTGACTATCCTCTAATTTGTATCGAAGTTTTGTCAAGTTTCTAGTGAACGTCAGCTAACCATTTTCTTCCAAGTACTAAATGTATTCAAATATTTATATCAAACGGCTGATTTGATTTCCCGTGATGATCGGACAGACAAACACGACGTCACTTTTACATATTGACCGCCTTATTTGGAACTTGCCCCATTTCCCCCTCAAAAGTGGATTTTTAAGGACAACGGAAGATGGGCTCACATATTTTAAAATAAGGTGTTTATATCCATCTGTTCCTCTTACGACATATGTGTTAATGAATCCGACTGGACCAAATGCTAAATACCGTATATTTAAAAGATAATTTCAAGTGCTTCATCCGTTTTGCTGTGAAGACAAGACACAATCTCGATGTCATCATTCTTAAATATTGAGCAAAACCGATACAAATTGCCCCTCTTCTCCATTTAGTACCGAAATTTCTAAACACGGTCGGACACGTGCACACTCGTTTTAAATAAGGAATTTATGTATCATATTTCATCTCACAAACGTGAGAGATTCTATTTTTGGCATACATTTTAAGCCCCTCTCTTCTGTTTGGATACGCATTTCAATAAAAATGGCGTGACAACAACCCAGTCCGAGGTAGGTGTTAACTATGTTAATAAAATTCATTTCAAACGGTTCAGCCATTTTTCGTTATGATAATACGATAATTCATTTCGTTATGATAATACACAATTCATATAACGTGTTTTTAATTTATATACTATGCAAATATAGGTATTATTTATTTAATTTATTTATTGATATAAAATTGAGATGTTACGTTTAATGTTTAACAATACCTAGCATTTACCATGTTATCAACCGTGAAGTAGCGAATTTTGTGTCTAATATTTATATTATATTCAATTTAATGTGTCACGCTAGTAGCAAATTAAGCATAAATGCGAAAACATTGTTCACTTTCAGTTCTCAAGAGAATTTATTTCCTGTCTTTCTATTATTTTGTCAATAGCTTACAAAACACTGGCATCAGACTTTTGCAATTATATTTTTTAACGTTTTTCCCATAAACTCCCCTGAAAATTTAACCTGAATCGACCCTTACGGGGAATCGAACCCGAAACTACAAGAACCAAAAACACTCGCGCTAGCCACTAGACTTTTTTATTTTTATTCCACGTTAATTAGTAAGCCCACGTTTCATATAGCCTCGCTGTTGAAAGTGTTACGTGAATATAGACTAGACAAAAATTAATTATTGGTGTCCATTTCAGGATCACTCAGTATTATGTTTTTAAGTGTTAGAGTGTTACAAAATCCAACACTTTTCAGTGCCTTATTAAACAACTTATTAAAAAAAAAAAAGTCTTGAATGTGTATTCACGGATACAATAAGAATAAAAATCACTATTAGAAACAAACATTTGCAGTAAAAGGAAAAGCAGAAACTATTTGTGCAATAAAAATGTATATCTTTGTCAAAATATTTGTGACGTGGTGTAATCTATATTCACGTAACATTCCTCCACTAAAAACATGCTACCGAGTGATCCTGAAATGGACACCAGTAAAAAATTTTGGTCTAGTCTATATTCACATAACAAAAGGAACAAGAAACTAAAAATCAACTCAACACTACTTTTATACCACCAATAGCAGCAAGGGGCAGACGATACTATCCCGAAAAAATGCATTTATTCCTTTGACCCGCATTGCAAAGCATCGGACAATTTGCAACATCAATTACAAAAGCTTGAAGAGAAAGAATCTTTATGGACAATAAGTTTCTTACATACAATATTCAATTATAAAATGCCTACTACTTATCTTTCTTATTTAATTTATGGGGCGCGATGGTTCACTGGTAGAGCGCTTACCTTTGGTGCATGCGGTCTCTGGTTTTATTCCGTCCAAGTAAGCTTGTGGTGGACATTATGTCCGTGACTTTTCTCACAGCATTTCCTTTTCCTTCCACTTTCTCATTCCACTAATTCTTATATCATTTTTCTTACTTTAATTATCTTCTCCCTTAGCCTAAAATAGCAGGATTCTAGAACACTGGTCCGTATACCAATTGAGTGGTGATGAAGAAAGCAATCAACCTGGTTAACCTGCCTTCACTCGCTATCGCTTGCTCGACATTACTATATGAATTGTGTATTGAGATTTGATAAAGGAAAGAACCAAACTGGTTACTAATTCAAATTCTCCTCTATATGAGGACCAGCAATCTAGAACCTTCCCGCCTAAAGGGCGTAATAGTGGGATGTTAAATATTTCATTTCATTTTATAATTTAATTTAGCTCTTCTACATAATATTTTATCAAATATAATAACAAAATATTATCAAGTGCTCGCAAAGCTGGGAGCGATCTCGGACTCTACCGTAATGTGCGGTAATCTTATTAAATATGTTTCACTACTAGATCAGTTGTTGAATGTTTCATAATGCTATACTAAATTCCATAAACATTCAAGCGAAATAAGTAAAATTGATGAGATTGACAATTTAAACCGCACAGTAAAGCAAAGCTGGCGGTGTAAATATTTACTCCATTACGCAAACTCTGTTTCAAATACAACCATTATTATACAGTTCATTTTCATAAACTTGTTCTTATAGCAACTATATCATTTCCTATTTAAATTCAATTTATAGATAATTTTGTGTTACATATCAGCTGATACTCATGCTATAAACTATACAATAAGCTAACATTCGATGTAAATAAATAAGAAATGTATAATGTTACAGATTCTGGAATTGCAATTTAATTCAATTTTAAACTGTATACATTTTCTATATGATTGTTTAATTTACTTTATAAAAATCCAGATTATGATTTACACTAACTGTTTTAATTAAAAATACAAGCTTATACAGGGTGCGGGGAAAGTCCCGGAACGGTCCAATATCTCGCGAAATATACAGATCAGCAAAACAATAATAACACGTGTTAAACAGTTTTGAAAAATCTATCCAATGATACCAAACGCAACCCTCCATTCCCACACGTGGGGTAACTTTAAAATTTTAAATGGAAATCCCTATATTTTGTTGCACATTTGGATTCTTCAGAATAAGTAACAGTGATTTGACCCAAAATTGAAAACAGTGCCTTCACGGATAGCACTTGAATCGACACATAAAAAATGGAGGCGGTAAATCTTTATGAAAATGTAGCCTCTCAGTGTCGAGCTCTGGGCCATGTGGTTTGCGTACGGGACTGCGGCATGAAAGGTCGTGAGTTCGATTCCCACGCAGAGTAAAATTTTTATGTGATTTTTTAACCCACATAACGAATTCATACATTTTAACTTCCATAAAATAATGCATTTGTCCATATTTATTAATTTGCAAGAAAATACAAATGGTGACAAAAATGGCTTATTTTTGTTGTAAATAACCCTACTACTAAGAACTACTTCATAAAGCTACTTTGCAAAACAATTATCGATATTGTATTCCATGTAACTTCATCTTCGCACACACTGTTTTCAATTTTTGATCAAATCACTATCACTTTTTCTGGAGAATCCACATATGAAATAAGAAATAGGGGTTCCCATTTAAATTTTAAAGTTATCCCCCGTAGTCCCCAAGGAGGTAGGGATAGGTGATTGCGTTTTCTGTCATTGGATAGCTTCTTTAAAACTATTTAACATGTGTTTTTTTTTTGTTTTGGTGATATTTATACTTCGCGAGATATTGGACCGTTCCGGGAATTTTTCCGCACCCTGTATACAGTATTTTATCTCTCTCTTTCGCACTCTCACTCTCTATATTACAACTGAGTGTTGCAATAGGTATCAAGAACATGAATAATTTTCATTTTGGACGTATGGTTTAAGGTTGGTATTCAGATCACAAATCTGTTCTCATTATAACGGATGTGGTATTAACGTTAATAAGGATCGTTAACGTTCCACATTTTAGTGTCTTCGTATATAGCCTAATTGATGAACATAGTGAATAAATGTGACTGAGCTTTGAAAAGTGATTGTTCATCTGGTCTTGTGTTTTTAAGCACTTCAAACTAGACATTTATATTTTAAAAAATATTTCACTATATTGAAAAAAAAAAGCGTTCCGCACTCAGGCTCGAACTGCCACCCTTCGGTTCTAGAATTTGAACAGCATTGCTAAACCCGCTTGGCCACGCAGGCATGTTACGAAATAACGCGTTATGATATTAGAAATAGACTCGCTCCAAGCGCAGGTTTACACTTGGAGTTTTAAATAGCCATTTTCTGTTTTTTTTTTTTTTTTCAGTAATTTCAACTGAAGATATTGATTGATTTCCCATATTGGAACTTCACGTGAAGTGTGAATTGTATGTTCATCTCAAAAATACATTATTTTCTGTTCCTTCAATTTTACGTATTTGTGAGTGCTCCTAATACCTGTGCACTGTATGGAGTGAATTTCCCTCGGGATATTCTTCGCGTAATTATCTGACAGACTAAAGTTTCATAACAATCACAGTTTTTTGCTTATAATTTTCTTATTTTGCTTTATTTTTTCACAAAAATCATAAATAATTATTCATTACTACACTGCTTTGTTAAGGAAAGCACAAAGAAGTGATAATATATTAAGAAAACTGAGTTATTAATGAAAATGTGGAAGTTACAGTATATGCGAACTTTTTTTTGCGGATGAGGATACAATCACTGGCTGACTGACACATAGAGGAACTGAATGTTCAAACTTGATGAGAAGGAACTGTTCTAGAAGAAATTTATTTATTTATTTATTTATTTGTAAAAAGGCATATAGGATTACAATCCTACAATAGCCTTATTAACATAATATTTTAATACGATACCATTATTCTAAAATAAAATAGACAAGAAAGTAAAATAAAAATAAGCAAGCTACAGACAAAACAAGATAAAAAAAAATACCAAATACAAATAAAGTTAAGATACAACAATGGACAATGCTTTCATAAAATTGATAGTGCTTTTAAAAACCCATATCGTCGCATTTACCATCACCATTTGCCAAGGGCGCCGATCCTGGGGGGGCGGGCCCCCGCCTGCCCCCCAAAGCTCATGTGGGCCTCCCTATTGTATTTATGAATATACAATATTAGGCATAATTTGAATGCAATTTGTCTTAAAATCCTCTTATATTTATCTTCAGCATCTGAATGCCCCCCCCCCCAAATTTACAGAGAAATCGCCGCCCTTGCCATCCGCACATCTATTGAACATAATTTCATTCTTGTATTCCTTTGTTCTCACTAACAGGCCTCCCATTGTCTCAACCCGCTCTGAGTATCCTCAGAGCAGAAGATTAACATTCTCTCAGCTAACATCATGTGACCTTATATTAGGTGAGCAGCACTTCATTGGTACCATCACGTCATCTCTCACCGCATTCTTATGTATTAATGACAAAAATACATAAATAATTTTAAAAATTAATAAACAAAAATCCTAATACCTTCTTACCACTTTTAAATTGATGTTACTGGACTGGCAAACGAGGAAACGTTATCTTCTCTGGCTCGCCCATCTACTGATGCAAATGAAATTGCAGTTAAAAAATAAAAAAATAAAAAAACAATGATTTCATAAAATGTAAAGAAATAGAGGAAATGACTTTCTGGTGATTCAATTTTTTGAGTTGGTTAGATTTCTTAATGTGTGAATAATAGTTTAAGAAACTTTAATTGTTTATAATCTTCGTGTAATATTCCATCAAGAATGACAAAATACTGCTCTTAGTCAGTGGCGGATCAAGCCCGTGTCCGGGGGCCTAGGACCCCCGGCTGAAGGCACGTAGCCAAGGGGGGTCCGGACCCCCCTTTCGAGACTAGAAATGAAAAAAAATAAGGAAGGATGAAAGAAAATGAAATGCGAAAAAGAAGGATCAGCGTTAAAAATAAAAAGCTACAGCAAGCTTTTGGTTACTCTTTCTTATGAGGAGATTTGTATTACCTGCAATACATGGTGGCGAGGTGAGCGAGATAACCTGGAAGAGCCAGGGAATTTGAAATTTCTAGAAGAGTTACGGAATTCTCAGAATTTCTGCTACTAGTCAGGGAGATTTAAAGCTTCCGAAAGCATAGTGCAGTTGTGCAACAGCGTGGACATTTTTTATCATAATTTTTCGTCATCGCATCCTTGCAGTATCAAACATGTTATTTCAAAAATAATTTTCTACTGATCCTTTAACCTGTCATTTGGAACAGACAGTAGTTGACGGAATAATAAAAACAAACATTTATGTGGAAAAAAGTTGTTAACAGTTGGTTCAACAGAGAAAGGAACGCAGATATTGTAAAATATTTTACAAGACATTATTGAGTAAGTACTTTTTATAATAGTTGAGGTCATAATGAAAGGAAAAATGTTATATTTGAATAAGGAGAGGAAGGACGTAAATATTGTAAAATCTTTTTCAATACGTTTTTATTATTATTATTATTATTTTACTCTAGATTTCTTCATAGTTTGTTATTAAAATACTTACCAACATATCCTCATTTTATTGTCCTATCTAACTAATATTTGTTAATAGTAAGGTAGTTTAGATTGATCGAGCTTTTGGGCCTTCAGAATTTCATGTCTCGCCCCCCCCCCTATTACGAAATCCTAGCTAAACGAACCAATATATGTTAGAGTAAAATAGTTTAGAATGATCTAGCCACTGGTGTGATGACCATAGTATTTCATGTCATGGACCCCCCCCTCACGAATTCCTGGCTACGTGCCTGCCGGCTGCAATGAAATTGCGCACACTTTTCTAGTTTTATCTGATAAGCCGTTGACAAGCTGTCATAATGTACAGGATTGCGCAAAAAGAACAATGTTGTCAGATGGAAAATATTTCTTCTTCTGTAATGTTTGTATATATGTGTGTGACTTTATTAACAAGTGAAAAATGTTTACAAAAACGGTCCCCAGATGGAAAATATTCTCTCTTGTGTTATGTTTGTATTGTGTGTTCCATTATCGACAGGTGTTTACAAGAACTGACTACCGCAACTAATTAGACGATAAATGGTGGCTCAGTAGCCTCCTCTGATTGGTGGAATGGAAAATGAACTTTTCAGAAATAAAATTGAAATTAAGATCAGTTCCGAAAGAAAATACCAATACACAAAGAAAGGAAGATTTAAAGAGGCATAACTTCATATTGAAGCAGTATGAGATGCTTAAAGGTTAGACCCTATATATATTCAGAATATGGGACAAGGAGGATTAAAGTACTAAAAATTATAGGCTTAAAATTGCAACCAAGAAAATTTTAACATGTGCAATGTAAATATAAAAACTTTGTTTTGAAGTTACCTCAGTGCCGGATCCAGGAGGGGGCGATCGAGGCCATCGCTTCCCCCCAGAAAAGTAAGATTCCTTATTTTATATATATACAGTAAAACCTATCTTCAACGGACCCTTTATTAAACGGAAAACTGTCTTAAACGGAAATATTTCACGGTCCCATGAATTTTGGAGAACAAAACGTGTAAAACTCCCTTCATTAAGCGGAAACTGTGTTACGCGGACAACGGAAAGATAAATAAACATTTAACGGAAAATTCTGAGTTCCGGACTACAGCGTTTAGAAGATGTTTAGACATTCTGTGAGACATATACATTACACTGTCTGCGATAAAATGTTCGTTCTTTTGTTAAATATTTCTGGACAGTGTTGACCTTCCCCAACCACTACTCATATTCACCACCAAAAATTGTCTTTAATCCCAGCAACTTAATCAAGAATCATACGGAATGTCGGAAGGAAGAAAATGAGATAAAGGAAGAAGAGGAATACGATACTGAATTCCAAGAAGAGTGTAGAATAAATACATATCAAGATTCTCTCAGAAGTTTAAAGGAACTGCAAAAATTTGCCTTACGAAAAAATGATTCTGATTCACTTAGTATAATTTCTCAGGCTAAATTTTATGCGGAAAGTCAAGCAGCTAAGCAGTAATGTACACAGAAAACCCTACTTGGCTATTAGAAAAATAAAGAAAACGTGTGCATAGCATATTTTGTATTCATTTTGTGTGTGTGTGTGTTTATTCGTAGAAGGAAGAAGTACTGTAATCGAACAATGTACGTACAGCAATACATTTCCTCAGTATGCCTCTTTATAAGCATGTATTTAAAAAAGGAAAGAAAGGAAAGGTCTACCTCCACTAAGCGGAAACCTGACTTTAACGGAAACTTTTGCAAGTCCCGCTCGATTCCGGTAAAGACAGGTTTCACTGTATAAATAAAACCCATCCCAGAGTTAGGAGCTCTTAAAAGTAGCTCTAAGTAGCAGTATTACAACCCACCGTCCCCACAGAAGTCCGTTTTGCACCCGCCCCTGAGTTACCTTGACTTGTTGTATTTACCGATCAAATTATATTTAGTTAATCCTGAACATAATTTGTATTTTATTTCTAATTTCTGTTTCTATCCTCGTCTGAAGGAAAACCTTGTTTGCGCATAGATTCTAAAGCTACCATTGTGGCAAGCTTGGACACGTTGGACAAAAATCTGTGTTCAAAAGGGTCAACAGAATTTGGGATCTAGAGTGTGCGCAATCCAGTTGTTCCCGGACCCCAGTTTTTTTGAGTGACAAATATAATTAAAGCCATTATTTATATATATTTTTGAAAGTTTATAGTAAACTCATGATATACCTATCATAGTCTGGGTTGTGGCTGCTCCCGGAGTTTTTACTTTCTAGATCCGCCACTGGTCTTAGTCATTTGGCAATTTCTTGTTTTAGTTGTTCATAAAATCCTTGATAACATATTTTTTTTCTGCTGGTTTAATTCTTCAACATCATTAATCTATTTGTAGCTCGTTAATTCATTACGTCGGCATCTTATTATTCAAATGACACTTGGAGATGTATTGCTATATATATCTTGTGAAGCAATACCAGATTGAAACAGGAGCGGATCCAGGACCGACTTCGGGGGGGGGGGTGGATTGTCATACTGCTACTTCTAAGAGCTCCAAACTTTGGGATTGGTTTTATTTATATATATAAAATAAGAAAGTTCTCTCTTCTGGGGGGGGGCATCGTCCCGATCGCCCCCTGGATCCGCCCCTGGATTGAAAAAGGCTTTATGTAAAGAGGTAGGTCACACATGCACGTCGAAAGAGTATGAAGAGACTTTCCTTCTTTTCTTCTATGTCTGGGTTTACTGCAACGGGAAGACCTTAGTTAACGGCCCTTTGCAGGGACATTTTATGAGGCTAAGCGTCAAGTGCGACAGGAGCTCTATAGAGTTGAATATTATGAAGCCTTCTACTGGTGGCTGAGTCGTCGGATTTGGCCAGCTGGCAAGGTCTGCTCTGGAAATGAAATTGAGATCACAATGAATTACAGGCAGTGAAGGAAGGAGTAATGACGAATATCCGCAGAGAGCGTAACGGAGAGAGAGAGAAAAGGAGGGTTCTGACGTCACAGAAGAGCAAGAAGAAATGCCGTCAACAGTCACGGCAAACGAACCGAAGCAAAGCAGCAGCGTTTTACTAAGGAAGCATCCCGTCAGATCCAGATACTAAAAAGACGAGTGGTCAATTTCTTTATTTTATTTTATTTTATATTAAATCCTCTGAGGACGCTTTGTGACTGACCCCTTCTCAAAAGAATTCTCGATTCAGCGACCCACGCCGTTATATATCTTATTCGAGGACCACAAGGAAACGAAAAGCAAGTACTGTGTTTTCCCCTCCCCTTTTATTTTGTCAGTAAAGTTGTTTGGATGCGAATATGTTGGCAGAAGTCCAACCCAACAAGGAAGGATGAGGCAAGACTAAACGGAGGAAAACTGTTAGAGACGAAAGCGACCATTTTCTGCTGCATTGCCTCTCTCTACGTTTTTTGAACTGTCATTTCCAAGTGCCATCAGTGGTACCACAATCTCGTTCTATATAGAACTAGCGATACCAAAATTTCACTAAGATGAAAAAATGCAATGTTAGTAAAAAAAAAAAAAAAAAAAGACAATTTAAAACTAAAGTCAGGTCGGCGGGAAATAGGTTTTTTAAGTGAAAAATATGGTTGAATTCCAACTTGACGGTATATGATTTTGTAGTTTATTTCTTCTATTTCCAGTAAAACAAATGAACAGACATGCCGAGTACACAAACTTGAGTGTTTGTACATGGCGTCCTTATGCAACATCTCGGTTATGAAGGATGTGATCACTAATATTAACATGGAGTCTTAAACACTACCAGGGCTTTAATCCGGTGTAGTTAACGGATTTACGCTACACACACTCATGCAAATCAAGTCTTAGAGCATAGTAATCTCTCATCACGTTATCCTGCCCCACGAGATGCAGATAAGGCCGGGTGCATAATGACAAGAGGCAGGACAGCCCAACGGAGGCAGAGGAAGGCAGGGCAACCTAATGGAGGCAGAGGAAGGCAGGGCAACCTAATGGAGGGAGAGGAAGGCAGGACAGTCCAGCGGAGCCAGAGGATGGTAGGACAGCCCAGAGGAGACAGAGGATGGAGTGACAGCCCAGCGGAGCCAGAGGATGGCGTGACAGCCCAACAGAGGCAGAGGAAGCAGGACAGCCTAGCAGAGGCAGAGGAAGGTAGGGCAGTCCAGCGGATCCAGAGGATTGTAGGACAGCCAGAGTAGGCAAAGGATGGTGTGGCAGCCCAGCGGAGCCAGAGAATGGCGTGACAGCCCAAGAGAGGCAGAGGAAGCAGGACAGCCTAGCAGAGGCAGAGGAAGGTAGGGCAGTCCAGCTGAGCCAGAGGATGGTAGGACAGCCCAGAGGAGGCAGAGGATGACGTGACAGTCCAGCGGAGCCAGAGAATGGCGTGACAGCTCAACAGAGGCAGAGGAAGCAGGACAGCCTAGCAGAGGCAGAGGAAGGTAGGGCAGTCCAGCAGAGCCAGAGGATGGTAGGACAGCCCAGAGGAGGCAGAGGATGACGTGACAGTCCAGCGGAGCCAGAGGATTGTAGGACAGCCCAGAGGAGGCAGAGGATGGCGTGACAGCCCAGCGGAGCCAGAGAATGGCGTGACAGCTCAACAGAGGCAGAGGAAGCAGGACAGCCTAGCAGAGGCAGAGGAAGGTAGGGCAGTCCAGCTGAGCCAGAGGATGGTAGGACAGCCGTGCGGAGGCAGTGGAAAGCAGTACAACTTACCGAAAGCAGAGGAATGAATGGGAGGATGTGGAGTGTGAGCTCTTATTGTATTGACTAGAGTCTTTATATTTCAAGTATGTCCTCGAAAAATATGTGAAACATACTTCGGCCCCACCCCCGCCGCCTCTCACGGAGTAACCCTTCCCTTTGCTTTGAAGAAAGAAGTGAATGACCTCGGCTGTGTAGCCAATTTGTCACTCAGTCGTTTGGCCTTGGTGAGTGAAGATAGTAGGCTACTTAGAACGGCTAACAAGACAGTACAGCCTGTGAAATACATTTTGTAAGAGTATGGTGAATGGGGGCAGGCCATCGACACATTAGCGTAGAAGATAGTAACTTCATTCACTTATGTTGTGGATGCAGGTAAATGGCAACGTTGCATTTTCATTTAACATTGAGCGCATAAAGATTGTACAGCTCAAACGGTTAGTCCGACTTTTGAAAAAATCCTTTCCTTTAGATTGAAAACGTCATATTTGGAGACGGTTTCCCTTCTCACACTTTGTTGTAACTCTGATAATAACAGAGTTACCCTATGTCAGAGGACTTTTGAGATATCCTGATATAATCGTTGGACCTTTTATTTCATAATACACTAGTGTTATCACAGAATTTCTCTGGTAAACTCCAAAATAACCGAAGTCTGCTTAAGTGGCTCCAATAGATATACGTACAAAATTTCACAAAATTAAATCCCCACGTTAAGCGGGTTTGCATATCCAGGCTCCTAACTATGAAAATATTTACGCTCACTCCAACCTCAATCATTTCACGAATTCAACCTGTTTTACGTGTGTTATTAGGACATAATATCGATTGTGATTTATTCTAAAACACTTTTATACATTGCAAGAGCTGTAACGTCCAAATATTTACTGAGAACTCATAGTCGTATCGGAATAAACAAAAGCGAGTATGGAACAGTAAACTACTTTCACAAAAGGCAAAAGAACATATGCAAAGGCATACAAAACGGTCGAGTGGTTTGGGTCGATACACTACCAATCACATGTTTGTGTGTTCAAACCCGGTAGCAAGTTGTTTTTTTTTAAGTGTCTTCCTATTTTCATCCGGAGGCTGAAAATATTTCTTTGAGTAACTCATTGAAAACTTCTTTTGTTCCAAATTCGATTCGAACGGAACATTATATGAATTGCGAATCTTAAATCCATAGCTAAAAAAAAAAAAAAAAATGAAGTATACTCACTACTCCATTATCCTCTGATTTGTAACGACAAACTATTTATAAACAGTGGTGATTTCAGAAAATTATCCTCGGGGGGAATTTCAATATGCAGGTGGAGGGCAAACATTGGTAGTCCACATTGAGCACGATCGAATATATGGTCGTGAAGCCGGAAATTTCTTATCTCGAGAGGGGTCTCAAATTCTCCCTGAGATCACGTCCTGAAAGCATCATTGCTTAAAAGCTTTTCGTAACAAATATAATATTACACTTGTTTCTCGTTCTACATTTTGAATTGGTAAAATCATAACTTATAGAGGATTATAATAAAAGCATAAAAATTACAATACCAATCATGTATAAATTATCCTGTAAGTTACCAACTTTGGGTCAGATTAAAACTCAAATATTTGTTTTCGGATTGCACTTAGAAGTAAGTCCTCTCTATATAATCCTGATTGGAAAGCCATGTATAACTCTAATTAATTATTCAATATTTATACAAATATTTTTTTTATTTTACTATTTTTACTATTCAATATTATATACGCTTCATTTCCAAAATCAAAATCTCGAAAATGTATATTGTACGAGTGCAGATTCGCAAATAAATGCTTATTTATCATATATATTGGTCTCTATTCGAAATTCTATTTAATCGAATCCGACAAGAACACAGACAGAAACATCGAGAACAGGTGAAAAAAAAAAAGAGAGAAAAAAGTGCTGTACTCGGCGGTGACTCGAACTTAGTTCGAATGGTGCTTTATAAGCCGAACGCCCTAGACCACTTTTTTTTTATTTTATTAATAGTATTTATTGAGCACTTACATAATAGTTACAGTAATAACAATTAGAAAAATGCAACTAATAACAAGAAATACAAAAAATAAACATACCAGTAGTTAGAACAAAAAAAAAATTAATAAATCGCCTGATAATACTGAGCAAACCAGCGATGACGTTGGGGAACAGGTATACGCAAAAGAGAATAAGATAACCAAGAAATGTATAAATCCGGGGAGAAATCCGTAGAAAGATGAAGAAAGAGATCAGCCGTTGTAATTGTCAACCACACAACAAAATTATGTTTAACTGGAGGGAAGAAAACGAAATCGGGGCGCAAAATCATATTGTCACAAGTTATATAGTCGGTACTAGTGCGAAGGATTCTGGCAAGAATCTGAGTATATTTTTGCCAAAGAGGGTATATCCTAGTACAGGTATGAAGACGATGTGAGAGGGTATCAGTTTGTCCACAAATGTGACAGAGGGAAGCAGGGGAGATGCCCAGCGTATAAGCTCGTGCATTTGTTAAAAATAAGTTATGCACCAATAAATACCAAAGCGAACGTAAGGGGGAAGATAAAACTGGGGAACCAATGTTACGCCAAATTTGAGGCCAGTTATTATTAGGAAATTTACGTACTATAAGCGGAACGCAAGAGGGAGAAGCATAATATTGATATAATTGTGAAACGGTCATATCTTCAAGCCGAGCCCGTGCGATAAGGCCATATGCAATATCGAGAACTACCGTTTTTAAATAAGGATAGGTCTGTGACCATCCATGAACGGAGACAGGAGCAGTAAGCGTCACGTGACTCAGGCAGCGCATGATGTATTGTGACGAAAAGGAATTGCTAAAAACACAAAGCAGTTTACAGGTTCTATGAAGAAAAAGACATCTGGCCTGTAAAGCAATGTCCTTGATACCAAGGCCTCCAACAGAAGGTCGACTGCAAACTACCTGGCGATTTACCCGAAGAGTATGTTGATACCAAAGAAAATATAACATATGTTTGTTTACTTTGTTAAGAATAGCAACCGAGGGCGGGAAAAGTTGCATAATAAAATATAAAAGACTAAGAGCATAAACCTGAATAAAAGTGGCACGTTCAAAAAGGGTAAGATTTCTTGTTTTATGTTGATAGAATAAAGTAACCAACTTAGAAACAATAAGATTATAATTTACCGATATGGTATGTTTAACGGATGGATACCAGGTAATACCAAGAATTTTATGACAAGAAACAGATGTGAAGGGGGAAACAAAAGACGTATGTGCTTGGTCGGAAAGGCATAACAATTTGGTTTTCTTAACATTGAGGGTCGCACCTGAGGCTTGACTAAATAAGTGCAAATTATGTTGAATCGTATCAAGGTCACTTTGAGAATGAAAAAAGAAGCTAAAATCATCAACGTACGTTTGTAGTTTGAGAACCGCCTTATTAAGACAAATGCCATCAATTTCACGATAAATTTTACTAATAAAAGGCATAACTGCAATGCTATACAAAAGGGTGGACAAAGGACACCCTTGGATTAGACCACGTTCAAGCCGAAATGAAGAAGTAAGCGCTCCATTAAGTTTCAATTGTGCCGTACGATCTCGATAAAGAGCACGGAGCATATTAAAATAACTGGTGCCCAAATGTAATGCTTCCAAAATACGAAAAAGATAGTCATGATCAATTTTATCAAAGGCCTGGGAAAAGTCAGTACTTAATATTGCTGTGGCGCGAGTGGGATAACGCTCAAAAAAAGCGATGGTGTCACGAATATTTGCTAGTGCCAAATATAGGGGGTGTTGGACATCATGACCAAATTGGGCAAAATGTAAAATATTTGGGAGGAAATTACGTAAACGAAAGGCAAGAACCTTGGTTAAAAGTTTATAATCACAGCAAGTAAGACTTATAGGCCGGTACTGAGTGACACAAGGGGACTGAGACTGCTTCGGAAGTAAAACGATAATACTATGCGTAAGAGAGGTCCCTAAACGTAAGTTGACACGAAAATCATTAAAAAGTTCGGTAAAAAAAGGAATAAAAATATCAGCAAAAGTTTGATAAAATTCATAAGGAGACCACTCGGCTATGGTAACAACTAGTGATTGTAGCAAAGGCTTCGAGTAGTAGTTTTATTACAGAATAACATTTTCTATTGCCTAAAATTTAAACCTAATTTACTTTGATATAATATATCTATTAATTTGTTTCATGAACACGTTTTCGTTACTTTGATGAATGATGTATAGATTCTATTAGATTGTATTACACGTTCTTTCGTAAATATTATAGAAAGTATCAGGGTTATTTATGATCTTTCATGGAAATTGACTGGCGCATGCGCAGTACACAGACAGTTCAATTGGAAGGCGAGGGAAGGAAACGCTAACACACTGTTAGAATGTTTCCCTCGCAAGCAGTAGTTCCCAACCGAGGGACGGCGGGACGCACTTCCTCCTCCTGGGGTGGCGTGAAGGGTTTACGAAGTCCCTTCGTTGTGTTATATTTCTTGAATGATTATGCACAATATCCAGTCACATCTTCTACACATTTGGAAGTGATAAATCGTAGTATAAATAAACCGTCCTCCACACACAGTGATTGTTGCTTTTCCAAGATTATAAACTGAAACACTTTTTATTTCAATAGAATATAAAAGTTTCAATGGGAGGGGTTACAACCCCCTCAACCCCCTGGGTCTTTGATATGTCACCGCCTAAACTGTAACTTTCAAGTTAGAATCGAAAAATGGAGACAAGTGACCTACTAAATATATTTTTAGTTCATTATATATTTTCATAAATAAAATATCCACAATTACAATGACAGTAAATGCTAAGTAATTATTGTAAATCTTTGTACTTTCATTTTCCCTCTTTTTTCTCAACTGAGCTTGAAAAATGTAAAAATGGGAGGTTAAGAATTTCAAATATTACGTATATTTTAGCGTATTACGAAATTATATTTAATAGAATCCGGCAGGATCACAAACAGAAACGTCAAGAAGAGGTAAAACCAAATTGTACTGTGGTGCGATTCGAACTACTCTTGAATGGTGCCTCAGAATCTCTAGCTGAATGCCTTAGTCCACTCGGCTGTGACAAGTTGAAAATATAGTAAGCGTGTTTCGTGTTCAATCTTTTGTTACAGTATGAAATTTATTTTGTATTCTCTGAAGTCTAAGCCTATTTTGGCCTGATGTAATAGTCTGTTGAAATTGTTTTATGTTTACGGTATTCTTTACTTTGACGAATAATGTTGTTAATATAGGTTATATTACGTATTCGTTCATAAATATTACAATAATTGTCGGTATTATTTATGATCTTTCATGAAAATTGACTGGTGCATGCGCAGTAGAAACAGAAAGATGCACTTTACCGACATTTGTCATACACGCCAGAACGCAAATTTTTAACAGGTTCTGAAAATGCCTCGCTCTAAAGGTTGTGGAGAACTGTCTGTTGCTCTGAGAGGAGAAATCATAGGCCGAGCAAAAATGGGACAAACTGTGCCTCAGATTGCTAGAGATCTGGGATGTGACAATAAAACGGTCAAGAAATGGGTTCAGCGACATGAAGAAGGTGGTGAATGGTTCAGGTCTTGGTCAAGAAGTGGAAGGCCAAAAGTGACAGCTGCAGCTCAAGATCAAGATTTAGTTACAGAAGTAATCAACAGACCTCTACGCCACACGTCAATCCTCTTGGACAAAGCCAGAGAATATAATTGTTCTCACGAAACAATAAGAAGAAGATTATTGGGGGCTGGTCTACACTGTTCAAGACCCGCTAGGAAGACTCTCCTGACTGAAACTCACAAGGCCAGACGAATGGAATGGGCACAGAATAACATAACCCAACCTCAGTCATATTGGGACTTAGTCATCTGGACCGACGAGAAGGTTTTCAAGTCTAACCAACAAGGCAGAGTTATATTGTATAGACCGCGCGGAACCAGGTATGCTGAACAAAATATTATCAGAACTTCTTGTTCAGGGCAAATATCATCACACTTTTGGGGATACATGACGGCTGCTGGTCCTGGAGATTTGTTTGCGGTGCCTGTGAGAATGAACAGCAGTGTTTACATTAATATCCTCGAAAATACGTTGTTACCGTCCTTAGAAAGAAACTTCCCCGAACAGGAAGAATATATATATTTATGCATGACAACAGTGCTGTTCACACTTCCCGGCAAACACGAGAGTGGCTAAGTGAACTACCAGAGTTAATTTGTATTGAGTGGCCCCCTCTATCCCCAGATTTGAACCCAATTGAACATCTGTTGGCCTACATGGTGCAAGAATGGGAAGAGAGACGTGAAGACAGAGACCAAACGTTTCTTCAAAATCATGTTATTGAACTGTGGTAACATTTTCGTGACACACCGTCGTATTGCTCGAGACTTGTATCTAGTATCCCCTCCAGACTTCAAGAAGTTATTGACTCTGGAGGTGATTACACGAAGTACTAGTGTGTTATTTTTTGTGTAAACATTTATTTAAGTTTCATTTATTTATTATATTTTTTCAAGAGCAATACTTTCGTTCTTCATTCTTTTCCTTTGCTTGTTTACTTATTAGTTCGTTAAAACGTTAAGGAAGAGTAGTATATCTTCAAAAAGTATTTGTGAATTTACTTTGAACGTTTCTAAGAATACATTTACTTTTTTTTTCTTACTCTATATCATGCCCAATATTACTTTCATTTCAGTTAATTAATAACTTTATTTCACATCTCAGATAAAAGTATTATTATCATTTTAACGATGTTTTTCCTTTTGATTGTGTAATTTCTAGTTTCATTGAATTATCTCAATTCGAATGAATAAATCACATTTTGTTTATTGTCCCTTCCTTAGCTAGGTTCGAATTCGAGAACAATGTGGTGTAATTTACGTTCTTTATTCTTCATATTGTGCAGTAATGACAATATTAATTATTTTTCATGAGTCCAGTTGATCAGTGAGAACTTGGACAAACATTAACCTGATGATTCTTTACCCAATGACAAGCGTAAAATACATTTTAGCTGTTCTTTATACTTCACAGCGATGAAACATTCTAACAGTGTGTTAGCGTTTCCTTCATCGCCTTCTAATTGAACTGTCCGTGTACTGCGCATGCGCCAGTCAATTTCCATGAAAGATCATAAATAACCCTGATACTTTCTATAATATTTACGAAAGAACGTGTAATACAATCTAATAGAATCTATACATCATTCATCAAAGTAACGAAAACGTGTTCATGAAACAAATTAATAGATATATTATATCAAAGTAAATTAGGTTTAAATTTTAGGCAATAGAAAATGTTATTCTGTAATAAAACTACTACTCGAAGCCTTTGCTACAATCACTAGTTGTTACCATAGCCGAGTGGTCTAGGGCGTTCGGCTTATAAAGCACCATTCGAACTAAGTTCGAGTCACCGCCGAGTACAGCACTTTTTTCTCTCTTTTTTTTTTTTCACCTGTTCTCGATGTTTCTGTCTGTGTTCTTGTCGGATTCGATTAAATAGAATTTCGAATAGAGACCAATATATATGATAAATAAGCATTTATTTGCGAATCTGCACTCGTACAATATACATTTTCGAGATTTTGATTTTGGAAATGAAGCGTATATAATATTGAATAGTAAAAATAGTAAAATAAAAAAAATATTTGTATAAATATTGAATAATTAATTAGAGTTATACATGGCTTTCCAATCAGGATTATATAGAGAGGACTTACTTCTAAGTGCAATCCGAAAACAAATATTTGAGTTTTAATCTGACCCAAAGTTGGTAACTTACAGGATAATTTATACATGATTGGTATTGTAATTTTTATGCTTTTATTATAATCCTCTATAAGTTATGATTTTACCAATTCAAAATGTAGAACGAGAAACAAGTGTAATATTATATTTGTTACGAAAAGCTTTTAAGCAATGTTGCTTTCAGGACGTGATCTCAGGGAGAATTTGAGACCCCTCTCGAGATAAGAAATTTCCGGCTTCACGACCATATATTCGATCGTGCTCAATGTGGACTACCAATGTTTGCCCTCCACCTGCATATTGAAATTCCCCCCGAGGATAATTTTCTGAAATCACCACTGTTTATAAATAGTTTGTCGTTACAAATCAGAGGATAATGGAGTAGTGAGTATACTTCATTTTTTTTTTTTAGCTATGGATTTAAGATTCGCAATTCATATAATGTTCCGTTCTAATCGAATTTGGAACAAAAGAAGTTTTCAATGAGTTACTCAAAGAAATATTTTCAGCCTCCGGATGAAAATAGGAAGACACTTAAAAAAAAACAACTTGCTACCGGGTTTGAACACACAAACATGTGATTGGTAGTGTATCGACCCAAACCACTCGACCGTTTTGTATGCCTTTGCACATGTTCTTTTGCCTTTTGTGAAAGCAGTTTACTGTTCCATACTCGCTTTTGTTTATTCCGATACGACTATGAGTTCTCAGTAAATATTTTGACGTTACAGCTCTTGCAATGTATAAAAGTGTTTTTAGAATAAATTACAATCGATATTATGTCCTAATAATATACGTAAAACAGGTTGAATTCGTGAAATGATTGAGGTTGGAGTGAGCGTAAATATTTTCATAGTTAGGAGCCTGGATATGCAAACCCGCTTAACGTGGGGATTTAATTTTGTGAAATTTGGTACATGAAAATGATGTTCAACAATATTGTTTATTAGTTGTAAGTTTATGACTTAAGAAACTTGGAAGCCTGATGCCATTGAAACTTAAGCCTGTCTCTGAACTCTTGTGTTACGCCAACTCAATCCAAGGTAATTAGAATTGATGGTAACCCACCCACACAGTAATTATCCCTCTCATCTTCTTTGCAACTTATGCTCCACCATCTTGAGTTATCTTACTCTTAAGAGTCTTCATCCCAGCGAAATTAAAATACCGCTAATTTTACAGTAATTATGTGATATCTTTAAATTGATAAAAGATAAATGAAATATGGAACAAGAGCGTCCTAGACAATATTATTTTGCGTGAGGTATCGTTATCACAAGTCACCTAGTGGCTTTCCGTTTTCAGCTGTTTAGAAACGGGAAAATAAATGCCGATTTTCAAAATGACTCGAAATCGAAAGCAGATAAATGAGTCGTGATAACGGTTTCTCATGTAAAATAATATTGTCTAGGGCGCTCTTGTTCCACATTTCGATTATCTTTTATCTATTTAAAGATATCGCATAATTACTGTAAAATTAGCGGTATTTTAATTTCGCCGGGATGAAGACTCTTAAGGAAGTATCATTCGAAAGGAACCTGAGACCGCTTTCATTTAAAATTAAAATGGAATTTAACTATTTCAAGGAGACATTAAATAGGATCACGCGCTAGAATTTTGAATTTCATCACCCGCTGGAACTTGGTTACTACTCTCTAACGGCGCAATATGTAACTTATATTACCTTTCAGAAGTTACATATGGCCACCGTTATTTTGAAACCTTTCACTTTAACGTCCCACGATTGTACAGTCACCCACATATGTACCTGGACGCCAAGTATTGGAATTATAACGGTTAGTGGTCCAGGTACTTATGTGGGTTACTGTACCCTCTATAGTACTAAGGAAGATGATGATAAAGGCAAGTGAATGATGATGGAAGAATTGGTGGAATAGGGAGCGAGTGGAAGTGGGAGTACCCCGAGAAAACCCCAAGACTCATTGTTGTCTACCACAAGCTTGTTTGCCCGGGGATCGAACCAAGGAACCTATGCACCGGAGATAAAAGCTCTACCGCTGAGCCACCATGACACGCAAAGTCATTGTTACTCATGGAGATATTACTGTATTGACTTCATTAACGATCAAAAAAGGGGGCACGTTAGCTCAGTGGTAAGAGCGCTTACTTCTGAGGCTTGAGGTTCCTAGCTCGATCTCCAGGTGCCAATTAATTTTGTGGTGGACAGCATCGTGTCCGGGGTTTTCTCAGGGGCACTTTCCTCACACATTCTCATTTCACCAATCACTCACCTGCTTTAATTGTCGTCTTTCTTAACCTAAATGTCATAATCCTAGGATATGAAACTGAAAGATTTCATTTAAAACTGAGCTCGGATACGATTATCTAGTCACAAATCGATATGATCGTAGATTGGCTTGGTAGTCCAATATAGATTACCATTTTGATCAATAGTCGCTGATTCAGGCTGCGATTTCAAACCTATAGTGACGAATACGCTGTTTGAAACCGAGGTCTCCCACATCTGCTTTTTCGCGGTAACCCCAGGGTAATATCAGCGGTAAAATATTGCTGTTGAAGTTGGATGAGTACGAAAACTTACCCTATTTTACCTTGTTCTTACCCTGTAGCTTGGACAGACCTCTTTTTTATAGAGGATTTTTAGCTATAAAAATTAACAAATAAACATTACTTTGATCTGATTTTGAGTTTAGGGTCCCGTTCAGCAGCGAGGCTTTATAAGACGTGGTCCTACCGCTTAATATGGAATCTGAACCACATGAACTTGCCGAGAATCGAACCCGGGCTCTCCAATGCCAAAGGCACGTACGGTAATGGCTTAGCCACAAGGGAGCTACGGAGCTCCATAAACAGTATTAAAAATAGTAATTTTATACATACTAAAATGCAGGGTGTAAAGTCTGCGAGGCGGAGAGATGTTCCCAACATTTTTGGTAGAAATCTGCCCCATTAATATCTTACTGTTGGGCAAATAAAGTGACTACTACCAGAAGTTTACAAATTAATTATAGTAATTCATATGTAATTGACATGTACTTCACATGTATTTAATAAGTAAGCTAGTAATTAGCGGTGTTCCTAATGTTAACTATAGGTTAACAATTATGGATTTCAATATGGTAAAATATACCAGTGCAATTTTCTTTTTAAATTTAAACACTCCTGTATTCCCCCAGCTCTGGAACTATTATGATTTCCCACTTTGCCAATACTCGAGTTTTTTCTTTTTCTTTTCTTTTTTTCTTTTGCAATGAATTATTTAAGTTGAGTTGGTGGCTTTGGAATGAATAATAATACGGATATGACTAAGGCGTTTAATAGCTTCTTTTATTTACCGCATGGGGCTGAATATTCTTTCTTGCATTCCAGAGATTATTTCTCTTTCATTGACTCAATATTACGTCATTTCGTACAAACGCAGCAACACGAAAAGTAAACAGAAAAATATAACATTGCATATAGGTTAAAGAATGTTTATTACATTTGCTAACAGAAACATGTCATATTGACTGAAATAGATGCTATTTGTTTCGTTTTTATTTTCAATTAGCTTGGTATACGGCAATGTCTTTGGTGTGCTTGGTCTTGGATTCAGTTCCTCGTGGGCCGTGAGGAATGTGGTAGCTCCAAAGGAAGAATCATCCCCGGATCAACCGTGAAATCCTCATGGCCGGAATGCTAAGAAGATACACAGAGAAAAATCCTTTCTCCGGACAGCGCTATATTGTACAGCGGGGGACACTTCTAAATGGTACAGCCATATGGAGATTTACGGCTAAGGTGTACCATTTAGAAGTGTCCCCCGCTGTACAAATATACGGTATCCTCTTGCTTACTATATAAATCAGTACGGAGCATACGTTATGCGTATGTTACACACGCACTGCCCTTAGATGTTACATCATGCCGTTCCAGGTTCCAGGTTGTCTGACATCTAACAGTTTTCCGTGTATCACATGCATATACTTATGTTACGTTCGTCAGCTATATGTTATATACGTCCATTTGTATGTGAGATCCTTACCGCGTGCATTGTTTCATACAGAAAGTACGTATAGATGGAACACTTATACAGAAAGTATTATAAAACATGCGTTTTCAGTTATACCTCTGCTGTACGTGAAGTCCAAAAACTACAGGAATTAAGCATATAATCTATCTTTTTAACTACGCCACCTACATTTTTTCCCTCTCAGTGTACGTTAACCTGTAGTTCCTGTGAGTAGCTAACCTTAGCGCTAAATCCTTGCAGTTGGTAACATTGAAGTTTATGACGACATTTAAAAAAAATAGAAAGAAAAGGATATCAAAGAAAATACAGTGAAGAATCTGTGTGTAACTGAGGATCCTGAAGAGGGGGGGGGGGGGGTTAAGGGACAGAAGATTACAGAAGTACGATTGAATCGATGGATGGTTCTGAAGGGTCAATTTAATTCCAAATCTTCCGGCTGTCCGGTCTTCAATGAGAGTTGCCCTCGTGATCCCATGTGGAAGGCAAGGAAGGAATCTATCTGCCCACAGACCAAGCGTTTCATTCGATCGTAATCATTTTCTTGGTCTCGTGTGCATAGATAGCTCTTACAACATTTAAGATGGAGCGAGCAGTTCCATCAGAATATTCATGAGAAAACAGAAACGTTCTATAACATGGCTTTGCACAGGATTTACAAGAAAATTTATCTTCGTTTACATACGAGTAATTGAATAATATTAGAACTTCAAAATAGCTAATGCAAATATCAATATATACAGTTAGTAGTAGACTTAAAACTGATCAGGATTATGACTATCTGGTCATAAATCGATATGGTCGTAGATTGGCCAGGCAGTGAAGTCATTTTGATCAATGGTCGGCGATTTAGGCTGCGATTTAAAATATATAAATGTACTAACAGTTCGTTTTCTAAATTAATTGATATATCTATTATTATTATTATTATTATTATTATTATTATTATTATTATTATTATTATTATTATTATTATTATTATTAATAATAATAATAATATAATAATAATAATAATACAGTGAAACCTCTACTAACGGACACCTCTATAAAGCGGACACCTCCCGTAACGGACATATTTTGTAATCCCCAAACACTGTAATAGGAAAAAACATATTGGCAAACCTCTCTAAAGCGGACACTCTCTAGTACGGACACGGACAGTCTTTTCTGTCTTTTATAGGTATTATTTACCTCCGTATTACGGACACTTTCTCTAGAAACAAGTTGAAAAGTTCAGTAAAAATGCATTTTTAGTAATTCATACATGTGTCACTAAGAGAGCATTATGACAGCACTTTGCCTTCTCAACTGTCTGCTTGCAATCCAGACAAAGTGCCTCTGTTTAACAACACTCTCATGTCTTTTGCTTGCATCCCACTCCCACCCAAGCTATTTTAGACACAAAAGTGATTGATAATTGTCCGCCGTTTGGAATGACATGTTATTCTACTGTCCCGCTGGAATCTCTAACCAAGCAAAATACAAATTTGTATTTTTTTTTTTTTTTTTGCCCGCGGGCACGCATATTGTCCCAAAAAAGACACTACTGGACTGTAATTAACCGCAAATAAAAGCGACATACTGAAAACGTAGTAAAGTGATAAGTGTAAAGTGCAGAGAACTATGTCATCTTATTTCCATGTTATCCTTCGAACATAGAATATTGGATGGCGGAGGATAATGTGAGTATAGTAACATTTTGGCAACATTCGTAAATATATGATTCATGCAAAAAAATGTTTGTTTCGAATTGCATATTACCTTGTTTACTCATTTACGTAAGAAAATATTGAAACCTCGCTAAGGCGGACACCTCTCTATAGCGGACATTTTTTTATTCCCCACGGCTGTCCGCTTTAGAGAGGTTTCATTGTAATAATAATAATAATAATAATAATAATAATAATAATAATAATAATAATAATAATAATAATAATAATAATAATAATAATAATAATAATAATAATAATAATAATAATAATAATAATAATAATAATAATAATAATAATAATAATAATAATAATAATAAATAATCTATTAAAAGTAAAAATTTACACTTTTTATTTAAGTAAAATTTTAACCTATGCATAGTACAAGAAAGTATTCGGGCAGTTGGCACATACTTGACTTTTGGCTTTCTACGCTTTACTGTTGTAGATGAAACGTATGCTTTCATACAATCTGCCTTTTGTTGTACTTGCAAGTGGTGCTTTAGATCCTTTTGCAGAGCGTCATAGCATCACTGGTCATTCGTTGGCTATTGACTTGACTTGACTTGTAAAACTCTTGCTTCAAGCTTGAATGGAACAGTAGATGCAAGGTTACCGGAATCCGGCTTGCGGCATGTTTGCATGTTTTCCAATCTAGCTGGATACAAGTTTGCCCGACTTGCAATTCAAGCTTACAGCAAGCGGTTTGCAAATTGTCTCTGCTACTAGGATAGTATGCGGTGGGCTGAAGGCAGTGGCGGATCTAGCCCAGGGCCAAGAGGGGCCTAGGTCTCCCAGTGTTTTGAGTGACAAAAAAAATTAAGCTTTTATTTATATATTTTTGAAAGTTTATACTAAACTCATCATATGCCTATCATAGTTTGGGGTCTGGCTGCCCACCCCCTACTTTTTACCTTCTAGATCTACTACTGACTCATTTTTTACCTTCTAGATCTACTACTGACTCATTTTTTACCTTCTAGATCTACTACTGACTCATTTTTTACCTTCTAGATCTACTACTGACTCATTTTTTACCTTCTAGATCTATTACTGACTCATTTTTTACCTTCTAGATCTACTACTGACTCATTTTTTACCTTCTAGATCTACTACTGACTCATTTTTTACCTTCTAGATCTACTACTGACTCATTTTTTACCTTCTAGATCTACTACTGACTCATTTTTTACCTTCTAGATCTACTACTGACTCATTTTTTACCTTCTAGATCTACTACTGACTCATTTTTTACCTTCTAGATCTACTACTGACTAATTTTTTACCTTCTAGATCTACTACTGACTCATTTTTTACCTTCTAGATATATTACCATAGGAAATAGATGCCAGTTTTTGCGCATTATTGGACTATTCGAGTAGCGGCCATTGTAATAAACGTTGAGAATATATTTTAAATACTATACTGCAAAGGAAAAAAACAAATCCCAACATAATTAAAGCTTCGTTCCCGTCTTTTTTGTACTAACATATACTGTATATACACTTTTTTGTCGCGTATACATGAAATTGTCACCTCGTTAGTAAGAGCGAGTGAGCTTGTGCTGTGATGTTGACACACGGGATTTGGAGCGATAAATGAGGTAAACCAAAGCGCAAACAATGACTCGGACGCCAATGGAGCTAGCTGATGGTAGTCGAGAGAAATAGAAAAAAAAGGGAGGGAAAGAAGCTTCATTGTTACCTGCGTACCACTCCACATTCTTTTTTGTTTACCTTTTTCATATGTGTGTGTGTATGTGTGTGTGTGCTGTCAACTTTTCGACTGTACAGATACACAAGATTGATGTGGTTCTCGAGAGTCCTCGTGTGAGAGTGATTTATATGCATGGCTGCTTGCTGTTACCTGTATCTCCACATGTGTAAGTTTGTTTATGTATGAGCTGTTACACCATTGTGTCATGGTACAGTAAGCTAGTTCAAATAAATAGCTTTAAGTATTGTTTGTCTCCCGAGGACTATACAGGGAAATAACCCTCAATGTTCTATGAGGAAATTGTGCATATTTTATGAAATTTAATTTAATTAATAACATACTGTTTAGAGAAGCTAATGTTGTTCCACTGTGATTAGCTGTATTGTCACTTCTTGTACGTGGGACTATAGTTCCAATCCCGATCACGTTTTGTATTGTTTACTTCTCGTATTAAACTTTATGTTTGTCCAAGTTTACATATAATCACGGCACTCAAAATGGACCTTAAACAAAGATTACTAGACGTCCTGATTTAATCGGATCAGTCCTTTCTTTTCGGACCTTATCATGACTTTTGTTTTCCCACCTGAAGCCAGGACGCGAAAATTCCCTATTTTTCTTAAACAATCACTTATTTTATTTTTTCATGTTTATTTTTCTCGCACAATTTATAAGGTTCATTTGCGAACATGTAAACTTCCTCTTGGTAAAGCACAATTTCTAAATCATGCGGCACAAATCAGCACAAGTTGACCACTAAATATTGGCATAGGTTTGAATCGAACTGCAGTTACTGGGGGGGGGGGATAACTTCATACATCCCTTCGAATCATCATTACTCATTATTCCCCCTCTTGGTACAACACAAATTCTAAAACATGCGGCACAAATCAGCACAAATTGAGCACTAAATATTACCATAAGTTTGAATCCTGAGTTAGTGTAGGGCTAGTGTGAAGTTATCCCCCCGCCATTGTTATTAATTGAGCACAAATTCTAAATTTTGCGGCACAAATTAAGCATTAATTCGTGATAGTATTCGCAAGACTTTACCGAAAGGCGGGGGTTGCAACGTCACGTGCCCGAAAACCGGATAGTCTGATAGGATTTAAGCAAAAGTTAATTGCAGTTTTGAACATCATACTTAATATCTGCTCCTTGTTGTCTTTGTGTGGTTTACTGAGAATGATCGCAGGAAACTGTGAGATCACGAAGCATCCGGTTGCAAATGACTGCACGAACCGTAGATGACACTCGAACTGAGAGCTGAATCTGGGAACACGCGCATTAGCTACTTGAACATGAAGGGACACTATTTAAACTGACAGGTGCTATTAAGCATTAAGGAGCCCGTCCCGTCACGGCGAAATTAAAATACCGCTAATTTTTACAGTAATTATGTGATATTTTCAAATTGATAAAAGATAACCGAAATGTGGAACAAGATCGCCCTAGACAATATTATTTTACATGAGATACCGTTATCACGACTCACTTATCTGCTTTCGATTTACAGTCATTTTGAAAATCGGCATTTATTTTCGCGTTTCTAAATGGCTGCAAACGAAAGGGTACTAGGTGACTCGTGATAACGATACCTCATGCAAAATAATATTGTCTAGGGCTCTCTTGTTCCACATTTCGATTATCTTTTATCAATTTGAAGATATCACATAATTACTGTAAAATTATTGGTATTTTAATTTCGGAGTGATTAGGCCTCTTAAAGAGGATGAAATGTTAACTTTTTTTTTTTATTTGTTTGTGTGTTTCTTAACAGAAATACTAGAAACAACCACAGTATACAATCAAGAAACGACAGAATCCAAGTACACAGAATACAAAAGATATTTATCATTCTTTTTTTAAGTTCATGCATAATTCATGGCATTTCCGGGTTGCACGTTTGGATAGTGTTATTGCTCAATTGAACACATGTTCCTTGCAGTTAGACCCACTACTGGTTGTTATTCCATTTGCGTCTCCCGCTCTTCCCCCTCCCCAACTTCGTGCCTCCAAACCATTCACAGACTTGAAATCAATCAAATACAGTCAATAGATCGATACAGAACGAATCTGCGCAACTCTGATAAATTAGGATAGGATTCATTAGTCACACTAAAAAAAAGAGTTAAAAAAACTAGAACAGTAGACGAAAAATCCAGTTGATTAAATTGCTCTGGTATACAAAAGGGGAAAAACGAGAAAGAAAAAAATAGTGCTGCGTTTACTTTCTGAGATCTCCATGTCCAAGTTATGTCGAAGTTTTTGTTGTTCTAAACGGTTTTCTTTATCCTTTCCTTGCGACTCCCTCACAATTATGTACTAGTAAAACTTCTAAAATTCCAAACAAAATTTAATTAACTTTTCCTCTTATTTTCGTGTGGTTTATTGATTAATTGATTCATTAATTACCTGAACAGAGTAAGTGAGTGGCACAGCAGATGTGATGACGTCGATGTTCGCATTATTTTCCGATGTCCTGAAATCTCAGGATTGATTCGTGTACTTAACTGTATTTTTTTTTATCATACAGAAAAGCTTAACATGGCTAGAGTTGATTAATTAAAATTCTAGGAAGTTAATCATTAAACGTTATAGATTCCAGGAAACTAATAATAGGGTAAAAAATGACATTTTCCGAACAACTGTATAGTCCATTAACAAAAAAGTTCATTAAATGTTTCATTATGGAACAATGGAATCGAAATCTTAAATTAAATTAAATTAAATTAAATCTTTTTTAAGTTTTATGTCCCACGTTTATGCCGACTAGGCTACAGGAGACGGTGATGATGAGAAATGAATGAAACGATGGAATGAAGAAAGTGGGAGGAAACGGGAGAACCCCGAAAAACCCACGCACACGGTGTTTGTCCACCACGAAGTCCACACGGTGCAAGCTGGGATCGAACCAAGGACTCCGTGTACTAGCGCTCTACCACTGAGCCATCGCGGCTCCACTCAATAGTTTAGATCGATATTTCTCAACCTAGGAGACACGAAGTGAGATGAAAGAGATAATTGTAATTAGTACTTAATAACGGGAAAAAATATTTTTAAAGATTATTTTGGGGTTCTTTTTACGATATACATATTCTTACTTCGATATTCGTCAAATACAGCAAAGAATATATTGAACAAAATTTTAAACAAATACAGAATCGTTTAAAAAAACAATTGGAATAGAAAAGGAACGAAACTGAAGAAAAATTAACAAACTAACTTTGTGACCAGGAGGTTCAATGCCACGTTCACAAAAGCTCTCCACTGACTACTATCCTTAGCCAAATGAATCCAGTTTCTACTTTGGATTCCTATTTCTGCGAGATTCGTCTTCATAATGTCTTCCCATCTGTGCCTAGGTCTTCCCAATGGTCGTTTACCGATTGGGCTTCCAGTTAAAACTTTGAATGCGTTCCTACGTTCTTCCATTCTAGTTGGTAAACAGTATAAATTAAGCAGTTCCTCGTTAAGAAGCTTCCATCATTCTCCATTCTTGTTTCTTTTTGGTTCGAATTTTCGTCTCAAGATTTTATTTTCAAATACTTTCAGTCTGCGTTCTTCCATTAGAGTAACCAATCCATGTTTTGCAAGCATACAGGACAACAGGCATGATTATCTTTTTATTCACAGAATTCTCGACGACAGAAGCAAGCAAAAATGAAATGAAATCTTTGAGTTTTGCGTCCCACGCTTATGCCGGTTAGGCTAAAGGAGACGGTGATTATGAGAAATGAATGAAATAATGGAATAAAAGTGGGAGGAAACGGTAGAACCCTGAGAAAACCCACGCACACGGTGTTTGTCCACCACAAAGTTCACTTGGCGGGGGCTGGGATCGAACCCAGAATCCCAAGCACCAGAGGTGAACGCTCTACCACCGAGCCACCACGGCCTCTCGACGACAGAAGATTTTGAACTGAATAATAACACGAATTCCCTACTTTCAGTCTACATTTAATTTCTTGGTGGTTATGGTTTAGGTCCGTTAATACTGATCTTAGATATTTCAAAGTATCCACTTTGTCGAAAGTATTACAGTAGAACCCCTCTCATCCGCCCTCGGCTTGTCCGCCACTCCGGTTGATCCGACCGTGCTCAAGCCGAACTTGTCCCGACTCGTTGGTGACTCAGGAGACCCGTTGTCGTTTACTGCCGTCGCGGCATTGTTGTTTACTTTGCTGTTACCGCTGTCCGCTTCAGTGCTCCGTTATCTCTTGTATAGTTTCTTTCGTTGTGTGTGGTCTCTGTACTGTACTGTGCAGTGTTTATTTTTACTGTAGAGAACAATACAGTCACTTTTGAGTTCAGTGATTGTTTATTTTAATTCGTATTTTTCTGTATGTTCTGATAATCCGACTTTTATTGCGTTCCGACCATAACTTCAGTCCAAAAGGTGACGGATTAGAGGGGTTCTACTGTATTTGATATTTTGACGCATCCATAATTTGCGATGTTACGATCCCGGCGAAGACTCCATAAAAACAGAATTCAAACCTGTACTGCTGTTCTCCTTATGCATGAAAATCACTATATCTTGTTCCTAAGAAAATATTTTCTTGGAGAACAGGTAAGAAACAGTTTCTCAAAGTTAAGAAAGTGCTGTATTTTTAAATGTATTTATGTAAGTTTTCTATCTTATTTCTATTTTAATCACTTCCTTCCAACAAAGGTGAAAGTTAAGTGAGGGCAGTGATTTATTTGTTGAATTTGTAGAAGGGGGGAATATTTATGCAAGATTAAGTTCCGTATAGCAGAACAAATTTAAAGTGGGGTTGAGACAACGTTATTTTTAAACCTACCTACTTTGAAATTATGGTACTAGAACTAATTTGAGAGGCGACCCCCAAGTTCATATATATATATATATATTTCACTTTTTTAATTCGATCTATAATGCGGTTTCCGACGTTGCACTACCTTCAGACGAAAGCCTGTTACTTTGTGTGCCAGCATTAGTTGCCTTTTCATCCTCAGGAGCTTTTCTTTTATTAAAATATAGTCTAATATCCATTTCCTTATGTTCTTTCTAACGTGCTTGTCAACGAAGGAGCTACCAACTCACAACTGCAGTGACTGCTCACTGATAACTGAAAATGTTTATTGTTATTATTATTATTACTGTGCTACTCAGATGAAGAATGATAAGCAGTGGTATCAGCTACAAGATTTTCCTTTTAGAAATAATTCTATAAACAAGATCAGCATAGTTCGCGACAATAAACATACTAAAAAAGTTTTTAAAAAATGTTACTAAAACATGAAGTTGAATCATTGTACTTTAAAACAGATTGTATAACCTAAGAAAGGTGGAAAATATCTTCCCAGGCTGGGAAGACTAAATGAAACTTGGAAACCAAAACTTAGAAGGGGGGAAATTCCCGAGCTTCCCTGGCTACAAATAAATCCCTGAGTGAGGGTAAGAGGAAGGGAAATCCGCGTGGTTAGTTACACAAACTGTCCAGAATATACAGAGTTAGCATAAATAATTCATTCATTTTGAAAATACTATATTTTCAAAGGTATTGCACATATACACATGAAAGATCTATGAGAAGAAACACAAACTCACTGTGTTTTATACACCCTCTACAAGTGTTCAATATGTGCCTCTTTGGTGACACGACACGTCCAGACAACGTCTTTTGTTTTTGCTTTCCCGCCATTTTCGACAGGTACTAACCTCGTACTGTCACACTGCTACACCCGAGCGGAAAGATAATGGATTCGTGCTGCCACCTGGAATACACAATACAAACTAAACATTGTTCGGCGTAAGCTCTAAACTGCGATAAACAAAGCCACGTGAAACTAAATCTCGCTGATTTGCTGTCGCTCTACCGACGCTTGTACTCCTCCGCAAAATAGTTCATGTGATTGGATTATTACTTTTACTATGAAGCTTCATATAAAACTGCTATATTATTATAAATGACAAAAATATAATACGTATTATGTAATAATACTGCAATCGAGTGTGGTTAATGAAACAATAGAAATAAACATTAAGCATGCACAGTAATTATGGCGCCAACTCAACTGTGGACGGGTGTTCTGCTTTTAAAGTCTCAAAAGTAGCTGGCATGAATCCCAGTTTCGCGAGTGTTGTGGTGAAACACCAACAAGACAAACATTTACTCACTAAACAACAATTGTTTACGAGCGAAATTCAAATACTTTTTCTTTAATCTTTCGAGTTTTTTTCCTTCTTTTCTGCTGCTGCTGTAAGTATCTGGACAACACAAGACAGTATTGTCAAAATGCACGTGTATAATTTGCTCCTCCCCGTGGGGAGTGGGAGTGATACATCATAGCCAATCGTATTTGTAACAAGCGGAAGGATACAAAGATTTTGTTTATCGGAGTTTAGAGCTTACGCTGAATGTTCTGTAGGTGAGTTTGTGGTCCTTTTCGTATACAGTGGAACCCCTCTACTCCATCACTTTTGGGACTGGGAGTATGATCGAAACGCAAAAAAGGTCGGATTATTAGAAAATACAGAACAAATACAGATTTTCAGCACTAAAACAAGGAACAGTAAGCACTAAAAACTGCACAGTACAGTATAGAAAACACACACGAAAGAAACGATACAAGATAACGGAGCACTAAAGCGGACAACCGGTTACAGCAAGTAAACAACAATGCCGCGATAACAGTAAACGACAGTAGGCTTCGTGAGTCATCGACGTGTCGGGACAAGTTCGGCTCGAGCATGTTTGGATCAACTGGAGTGGCGGACCAGCCGAGGGCGGACAAGAGCGGTTCTACTGTATATTTCATGTGCGTACTTATAATACTTTTGAAATATAACCTTTTCAAAACGAATGAATCATTATTTATGCTAACCCTGTATAACGCAGTATTTACATTGTTTGTTTAGCGGAAATAAGCCCGAGTTGGGGCAAGTCCAGTATGTTTTCTTTTTCCTTCTTTTATTCTTTTAATTTTAGGTATTCAATTCAGGTTAACATAAAACTCTGTTTCCAGCAAAAATGAGCCATCATACTGTATTATTAGATGCTTCATCCAATGTATCTTTTGAAGCAAGGACAGTTAATACCTGCTTCTTTCGTCATCTTCTCCAGAAAATTACCTCCCCTTGCCTCTCCTGATCTGTTTCACGTCGCTTAACTTCTTTCCGATCGTGATACGGCAGACAGCTCAGATTGTTTGTTCACAACAGAAGAAGAAGAAGAAAAAAACAAACGAGGGAGGGGTAGAAAAGCAAAAGGATCGTGCTTGAGCGCGGATTTACATAATTGGATCGCCAGTAATTTTGGGTAAATTGCGTTCCTCCATCCAAGAAGTGGAGGTCGTTAGTGGCAACTTCCCTGCTAGAATTTCCAGGATGATATTAAATTTAATGGTATGCTATGGTATAGAAGGGAACCAAATGTACATCACAGCAAATGGGAATGGGAGGAGTTGCTTCTGAAGCTCCTTTCTTCAGCCAAATGGTAACAGTACTTGAGGTAAATTTTCCTATGGTCCTCCAGATGCTGCAAGAGGGAGAGAAACAGAGAGAGAGAAAGAGAGAGAGGGAGAGTTGTATATATATTATCATGCGTGTGTGTGTGTGTTAAGGATTTTTTTCTAAAATGAGCTTACATTTGGAGTAATGTAGGGAAATATCTTGATTTTTGTAATGAGAATTCTGGTTTTAAAATGAGATTTTCCAAAAGTTCTTGGTTAGTCAGTCGAAACAGAAGAAAAGAAAAAATTAAACTAAATTGTTTCTAACTAACAGATGGTTTCAAATAAAGCACGATTAGGGTTTGTATATATAGACAGAAAGTTTTGTTAACATTTTGAACAATGCAACGTACTCAGTAAGTATTGTATAATTGATTTGAGTTACAAAACACACATTATACTGTATTGTGACTTGTTCCTTATTGCTATAGCCAAAGGTCTCTGCTCAGCGAGATGGTTTAGTAGCATGTAGACTGCTTTTGTCCAATGACGGCAGCAATATGGATCCCGTAGATCATACGAGTATATTACATATGGAAACGAGATTCATGAGGACAACATACCTCAACCCACAGTCCACTCTGACAACTAAACTACCAATCACGAACCTCTCTTCTCACTGATGTAGTGGATATCATGCGCGAATTAGGTGCACGGGGTCCCGGGTTCAATCCTAGTGGGAGATCCTTGGAAATTTTAAGGTATTAACGGTGGTTTGAATTCCATTTTAAACTATAAGTCCACTTCTCATATAGCGATGGTATTGAAAAAGGACACCGAACTTTGACCAATCACGGTACCTCATGATCCACTGTGACTCATGATCTAGTATGAGTAAATATCAGTATGTATGTTATAAGGAATTAAGTAACTTTAGAGACGGGTACATTAGAACTAACAATAAGATATGTGGGCACAAGAAAAAGGAAGATAGAATGAGAAAATAAAAGAACACAACTTTACTCATTTATGAAGAACAAATAACTGTTTATATATTACAAAGTGAATTTGTTTTCTACGAAAAAGAAGAAGAAGAGATTTCCCTCCTCGACAAATCTGCCAAAGCGTAGATGAATAAGTGTGGATCCTATAGAGTAGTCTGAAGCATTCAGCTTCAGATTGCAAGACGCAAATCATCCTGAATTCGAGTCGCACTGGATAATGCAATATCTTCTCATATTTATAAACAGCACCACGTGCTTCTCCACAAGGATCACGAAGCAGTCGATGGATGCCGTCACCGAAGAATTACGAAGAGAACCCCTACAATCCCTACGGACGCTCCGCCTCCAAAACTGGGTATAAAAGACCATATCAAGAGCAAAAGATATCAGTTCCAACTGATCACTTCGTATCTTTCTCTCCAAGCTGCTTTGGGATTGGGCGGAAGAGACTCCCTAATCTTACGAATTTTCGCGCTGCACTGGGCAAGAGATATTATATCACCTCTGTGCTACTCTGGGCAAGACGTTTCTAACTAGTCTCCGCGCTGCTCTGGGCAAGACGTTTCTAACTAATCTCCGCGCTGATTTGGGCAAGACGTTTCTAACTAATCTCCGCGCTGCTCTGGGCAAGACGTTTCTAACTAATCTTCGTGCTGCTCTGGGCAAGATGTTTCTAACTAATCTCCGCGCTGCTCTGGGCAAGACGTTTCTAACTAATCTCCGCGCTGCTCTGGACAAGACGTTTCTAACTAATCTCCGCGCTGCTCTGGGCAAGACGTTTCTAACTAATCTCCGTACTGCTCTTGGCAAGACGTTTCTAACTAATCTCCGCGCTGCTCTGGGCAAGACGTTTCTAACTAATCTCCGCGCTGCTCTGGGCAAGGCGTTTCTAACTAGTCTCCGCGCTGCTCTGGGCAAGACGTTTCTAACTAATCTCCGCGCTCCTCTGGACAGGAGATTTCTAGTCAACAACTATAAGGCCACCGCTCTGCTCTGACAAGAGGTTCAACTTATCACTTATGTGTAACTAAATGTATGTACTAAGCTTGTATAGAAACTTTTATAATGAAAGGTGAAGGAAAAACCAGTGTACTACTTCTCTACTATACGTTACAGTAGCAAGGGTGCTTTTAATTGTCTCGATGTTTATGTGCTTGTGTCCTTGTCTCCTTTGTTAAGGAAAACTAACAAGTGTAATTAGGTAATACTTAGGATGAATGTCGGCCATCCAAATTTTAACTACACAAACTAAGTAACAAAAACACCAATTTTTGTATACAGGAACTAATACACTAGGCGAGTCCTCGTCCCGGACCTCGCAGCAATAAAATTCAAATTTTCACCAAATGAGTCTTCCCTTCAAAGCTACCTCTGCTAGGATACAAGTAACTTACGATCATTTGGTAAATCAATAACTTTTAAAGAAAGTGATTAGCGTTTTTGCCTCGGAATCGAGAGGTTACAGGTTCGAATCTAGTTGCTTAATTAACCACCTTACTTAACTTTTCAGGTTTTCCCTCAGTCTATCATCGAAATGCTGGGAGGATACTTTTAAATATTCGCCAAGATTTTCACTTAATTATTTTCTGCTTCTAAGCGCTTTATTATCATTATTTTTTGCATTTTAGGACTTTTGTTAAGGTCAGTTAATATTGTTTTTCTATATATATATTCCTGTTAACGTTCCCTAATGATACCTGTGTAAATTAGCAGATTGTATCTAGAAATGAAATTGGAAGAAAATAACGACGAGGTTTGTTCTCAACAGCATCATTTCAGATTTTGCTCGTAGGAGCTTGTAGGAGACGGATCAAGCCTTTCCGATATTAAAAGGGTTTCACAGTTTCAATTAGTATTTTATTACATTATTGGCTAAAGTATATATATCAAACTTAGGAGGGCAATTGCCTCTCATGAAGTCCTAAAGTCCTAAATCTCCTCCCTGTTTCATTTGTCCATGCTGCAATATTATCTTGGGCACCGATGTTTCCAGATGTCATATTGTCTGTTTTAATCTTTTTGAAGCCGCCAGGGATTTTAACAAAATCGTAGACTCGTACGTTAGAGACTATGTTGACGCTAGTGCTCTCAAACGGGTCGGGTCAGGTCAACTCGGGTCGGGTTATCGGGTCGGGTCAGTCGGGTCAGCTCTGGTCGGGTTGTCGGGTCAGGCTACTTGGGTCGGGTTGTCGGGTCGGGTCAGTCGGGTCAACTCGGGTCGGGTTGTCGGGTCGGGTTATTCGGGTCGGGTTGTCGGGTCGGGTCAGTCGGGTCAGTTCACTTTGGTCAACTGAGTTTAGGTTGAGTTTAAACTCGGCTGGAGTCGAAAGCTGCTGTTTTTCACTAGCTGCCTAATTAAAAATAGCAATTTTACATTGATTTTATAGAAACCATATATCTATTTTGAACACTTGCAGCTAGTGTTTTTATGATAAATGCTTATTTTTCTACTTGTGTGTACTTTAATTTTTAAATGTGGAAGATTGATTTTACCAATCGACTGTAATATTAATATCTACGCCAATATGGAGTCTGGATTTAGAACAAAACTAGAAGTTGTTTAAGCCACGCCAAAAGAGATATTGGATATGGACGACCAAGCCCAAGCAAAGCCGCGGTGGCTCAATGGTAGAGAATTCATCTCTGGTGCATGGTGTCCAGTAGCGTAGCTAGAGTTTTTTTCAGGGGGGGCCAATGAGGGGCCCAAGAGGATTTTGAGGGGAACATCTCCAATATATATATATATATATATATATATATGTGTGTGTGTGTGTGTGTGTGTGTGTATTCAAGGTGAATGTTTCCATCTTTATTGTTCATGATTTTACTCTTTGGAAAACAGTGAAAATTTAAGAATTTAGTACCTCAAACAACTACGATTCATTAACGCAATTGATTTCTAATATAAGTAAATAGTTATTTAATCATGGCGTTTAAAATATGTGTAGCTGGTTGACTTAAGTGGAAGCAATACTTTTACAGGTAAAGAAAATAACTTATAGGTTCATGCCTCTACTTGAAGAGGATCTTTCTATTCGTGTGGGCAGCAGCAAACATATCCACAACTTGTTAAAGATCTAACGATTTAGCAATTTTCTTCTCAATATAAAGTAACACTAAGTTTTTCAACCTATCATGAGTCATTGAATTGCGAATACAAGTCTTTAATCTTTTCAAAGAAGAGAATGACCTTTCACATGTAGCACTAGAAACTGATATAATCACAGAGATGATACCTAACTTGTAGGTTTCTAGGAATGCGTTTTTGTAGACAAAGAAGATCAACGAAATTCGTTAAGGAATCAGCTTTCGTTTTCTTCTCGTCTTCATACAACTTAATTGTTAGAGCAACCCACATTATGCTTTATTTCTTGTTTAATTATGCTTTTTTAAATTATGCTTTATTGTTAATTTCAATGATTATTTTACATTAATCGTGTATAATGTATATTTATTATACATTAAATATTCTAAATATCTTGATCTATTTATTGATATTTCTTTGCAACTAGTTTCTTTCATATTTAATGAACTTTCTACTTAATTCATTGTAAAGAGATGTGCTTTGTTCGAATAAATTTTTTCTATCATTTGTGTGCGCCTTACAGGTACATATATACAAAAAGGGAAAGTAAAAGATGCCAGCAAAGAGTACAGAAAGTGCTTAAGTTCAAAAAGTAAACATAACAATACAGTGATGACGCCAGAGGGGGGCAAGGGGTCGAGCGCCCCCCTAGTAGCTACTTCTGCCCCCCTGACTGCCACCTAGACTGCTCCCCTCAGACTCGTACAATCTTTAAACATTCTTCATGTAGTATTTTATATCAGTATCATAACCAATCTCATTGACAAATTGTAGTCTACTTTCCATGAATTTACTATGTGGCAGATTAATCCTCAAGCTTTCTTCTTTGAGCGTCTGGGTATGCACGCATATTTCTGTTTTCTAATTTAGCCCCTTTTGAGGTAAATTTTAGTTATACTTCTTTCTTATGATTTTTAATAATTGTGCCTAGCGAACAATTTGGTCGACTTGTTTTCTTCTCATTGGATCAACTTCGATTGGAAACAAAAGAAAGGTAAAACCAGTTACGTAACTTGTTTGTATTTATCCAGGTTTGAAGTTTTCAGTTTCATATTTTGTTTTATTTAAAACTTCTTTTTTCTGAAACATTATTCTCGGCTTCCAATATTCAGAGAGGATGTGCTTATAACAGCTTAGTTTGCAACTACCAGGGCTTAATTTTTTGAAGGAGATAAAAAGAGTTGTGTTTTCCCTTCCTGCAAATGATAATAATAAAATTATGGAATGAAATTGATTCCCAATAAAATGTATTGTCAGAGTGCTGATCTTTAGTTAGTAATTGGTTTATACTAGTGCTCCTTTACTTATTTTGTTTCAAAGTACTGACGTGACGTCTACCATATTGACTAGGAACTGCTGAAAAATTCGTAGCCCAACCCAGAAGGAGTGCACGTGGATTGGTGAAGTTTTACTTCTTCTTCTCTTCCCCCGAGAGTCAATATACTACCTTGTACAGTGCTCCAGCTTTTGCAGAAAAGTTTTAAAAAATCTAGATTTCCTCGCACCACTGTTCGTATCACTACCCCTATCAGATCTAAAATGGCGTCTTTCAAGTGTTATTTAAGTTTGGGAAATAAGTACACGTAATAGTTAGACGGAGCTAAATCTGCGGAATAAGAATGATGATCTAGACATTGAAATCCTAGATTATGCAATGTCAGTTATGTTCGCAGGGGCTTGATGGACAGGTGTATTCTCCTGAAGGAACAGAATTCCTTTCTTTTCATTTTCCGCAGCGTTGAACTTTGAATTTTTCTTTCAGTTTTGTAAGTAATGTAGAGATTCTGGATTAAATATCTGACCATTGAGGAGGTAGTCTACCACGCCATACTTATACCAGAAGAATGTTCCAAACAGTTTCTCAACCTACTTCTGTGTCTTGAACTTCTTGGGGCGATGGAGAAATGAGTGCTACTACTCCATTGACTGTTGTTCCGATTCAGGATCATAGTGGTACAACCATATTTCATCTATGGTTACTATTCGTCAGCGAAATTGATCAGCATTACGGTAAAATTGGAAGAATACTTCTCTTAATGCCGTTACCCTTTTATTCTCCTGACATATATTTTGGGAACCCATTATGCCGAGAACTTGCGCATACCCAAGCCATTCTGAATTATGCTACCGACGAGTTCCAAAGAAATGCCCAGAATCTCTGACACAAGTTTTGCTGAGAAGGTAAAAACTGAGAAAGCTGGGTGCAGACCTCAGACTATAATAAATATAAATAGCTTAAATTATTTTTGTCACACAAAAACTGGGGTGGCCTAGGTCCTCCGGCCCCGGGCTATATCCACCACTGGCTGAAATGCTGCAATTTTCAAGAATAATATCACAAATTGCATTCATGATTCCAGGAAGAGTCATTGCTTTTAATCATCCTGGATGTAAAGCATAATTTGTTGAGAAATTGCTACGTTTATACTAAGCCACTTACTTCTTCACCACCATATATAACGGAGGAGAGTCCCGTGGTGTTTCACTGATTTCCTAATTAATTTACTTCGGTGACTTTCCTTGGTGGAACAAAAATGTTATAACAGTAAGGATCTGGATGTTCGTGAAATTATCTGTTTGGGCACACATAATAACTTCAGAGGCCTGAGAAACAATAAGAATTTCATTATTAATATGAAAATTTATATTTGTACATACAGAGATATGTTTTTCTAAACTACGGTTTCATTTTTCTACCTAGTACCCACACTCCTTCTGGATTGGACTACGACATTTTCAGCAGCTCCTCGTAAATTCTCTCTCTGGATATATATATATATATATATATATATATATATATATATATATATATATATATATATATATATATATATATATATATATATATAGAGAGAGAGAGAGAGAGAGAGAGAGAGAGAGAGAGAGAGAGATACGTAGCATATAGACGAATGTGTTACTTGTAGCATACGAGAAAGTAATTCAATTTATGTTTAGGCTCAAAAGTTTCATTGAAAAATATTTCATGTGCAGACGTCACTTATTTGTTAGTTACAAATTTTATTTGAAATAAGTTCAATTTATAATCATATAAATCTAACATAAAAACAGCAACGAAATACACAATGTAATGTAAAATAAGTCAAACGTAATAAATATGTCATTTTTGGTATGGCAAATAGCCGCCCCCCGAAAATGTATCTGCCCCTCCTTTGCCCCCCTAAGAACTTAAAGCTGGCGTCGTCACTGTAACAATATAGTATGGAGTTCTTGCATACTACTCATTGTTGCCGGAAAAATTTCTTCTTTTACTTTTTTCTTTTCTCCACATCAAAGTATTACACCGAAAAGTTTACAGAAATGAAAATAAGCTTTTCATTGTTGCATTGTTATGTTCTCAATGATTTTGCATTGTAAATATTGGCTTTAAAAAATATTAACACAGTATGTTAAACTTTCAGTTAAAGAGAATTTTCCAAGAATTGTGCTATATATTTTAAATTATGCTTTGTGCTTTATTTTCTAAAATTATGCTTTTAAAACTAGTTTTCCAATGTGAGTGCATTTTGGCGTTCACCCAGTGTCGTGACCATAGTGCTTTCAAACGGGTCGGGTCGGGTCGGGTTGTCGGGTCGGGTCAGTTCGGGTCGGGTTGTCGGGTCAGGCTACTCGGGTAGGTTGTCGGGTCGGGTCAGTCGGGTCAGCTCGGGTCGGGTTATTCGGGTCGGGTTGTCGGGTCGGGTCAATCGGGTCAGCTCGGGTCGGGTTGTCGGGTCGGGTCAGCTCGGGTCGGGTTATTCGGGTCGGGTTGTCGGGTCGGGTCAACCGGATCAGCTCGGGTCGGGTTATCGGGTCAGGTCAATCAGATCGGATCACGGTTCGGGTCAGTCGGGTCGGGTCGGGTCATCGGGTCGGGTCAGTCAATTCGGGTCACGGGTCGGGTCGGGTCGGTCTTCAACCCGACCCGACCCGACCCGTTGAGAGCACTAGTTGACGCCCCTAATTATTACAGAGTCCTGATTCATACACCGTTGGAAAGCTTATAGACCACAGATTCGAACAAGGTAATATTCGTGCAGTTCACGAAAATTCGTAGAAGTGCGAGGAGGAGGAGGAGAGGAGAAACACAAAAAATGAAAATGTGAAGAAATTGACTTTGCGAAGCCCTGGCAAACAAATTTACCAAATTTGCCACTCCTCTCCCTATAAGCAACAAGCGCACATACAGGTTATTATTATGTAGGACTACTTCATTGCTTCACATACCAATTTTTATGGGTGTACCAGAAAGTGGGGAGGAATGGCCCCCCAAAACCTGATGAAAAAAATTGATGAAGAAATAAAAAACGAACTTTGCCCTCCCCCCTCGGCCGTGATACCCCCACATACATAAAATGCATACTGACAGAAACCTGCATCTTTCAGGAATACATTGGTACTAAAACCATCTTCGTACCTTAATTAGAAGCTGAGCTCTTAAGGTTTGAAGCTCCGACGCAGCAGTTGCGTCAATGGGCGTTTAAAGGTTAAAGCATAATTAATACGAGGAAGGACCCAAAAGAAACCGGATTGAAAGAGCGCTGCCATTCCTAGACATAGTAGAGAGTTCTCCTGCTTGATGGGTCTAGTAGAGACCTTTCCAGATTAGTTGGCCAAACTGCGTCTGCGTAGGAGGCTAACGTTTGATCGTATTATTGTTTTTTCTCAACTGTTCTCGTTTGCCGCCTGCGAAATCGTTTTGGCAGATTCAAAGGAACAAGGAGTGTGTTTGCTTCCTACTTGGAAAATCGGAAACGAAAACTTACCAAATGCTTCAGCAGGCTTTCTAGAACGATACTATGAACCGCACACAATTTTTTGAGTGGTTTGGGCGCTTTAAGTGTGGTGAGATCATGATCGTTCTGGGTTCTCTTCATCATTTCGAAACGACGAAAACATCGAACAAATCTACCCTGAAATCAGCGAGGGTCGTCGTTTGATGATCGATGATATTTCAAAACAGGCAGGAGTGAGTTGGAGCTCGGGCCAGCCAGCGTGAGGTTTTGCAAATGAGACATGTTGCCTCTAAGTTTGTTTCTCGCTGCTCACACAGGATCAAATCATTCGTCTGAATTTGAGCCAGGACTTGAAAAATCAGATTGAAAGTGATCCAAACATTTTGACCAACATGATGACATTTTCCGAGAATTAAACAAAATCTAAAAGGAAAATGTTTTGATGGTGTAGAGACTGTAAAAACAACTTCGCAGAGCGCATTAGACGATATAAAAGTTCCAGAGGTGCTCCAAACAGTGGGAAAGAAGATGGGAGAAATGAATCGCATTTAATGGAGAGTACTTTGAAGGAGACTGGAAGAATTTTGTAAAAAATGTAATATTTTTTTTTTAGAACGAAAGTCCGGTTTCTTTTGGGTCCTCCCTCGTACATTGTTAACGTACATATGATATTAAATTTACACTTGTTTTCGTTCATTCTTTGTTTCTTTCTTCTTCTTGTGTGAATATCATAAACAGAGTTTTCAATGCAACAGGAAACAATTCGTACAAACAAAATGTAGATATGACCTCTATATAAAGAAAAAAATAAATTGTATAAATTATTATTATTGTTATTATTATTATTTAGAGAGAGGATAGGATAAAGTTTTGTATAAGGAAGACTTTCTAAAAAATAATTAGGAAGAGAAAATAAGAAAGAGGGATATAGAGAAAAAGAGAGAGAAAAAAAGAAAAATAAGTCATTTTTGCATCTAATGATGAATTTAATTCACACCGGAAGTCAAGAAAAAAATAGCCATTTCATCTTTTTTCTTATTTGCATTAAAAAGAAAAATCTACCAAAAAAAATCCTGTAAGATATTTTTCTCGTTCTTATTTTGAACATCTCTCCTTTCCATCCTTGTGCCAGTTTCCGTATTTCAAAAGAAAAAAGTTTTCTAATTTCGAGATCAAAAGAAAACGCAAATAAGGCTCAACAACAACCACCCGCCACTACGCGCTGTGATCCAGTGATGTGATGTTCTTCCAAAGGAGGCATCTTTTTTAGAAGCATAACTATAGGACTTCCTAGGATATTTCGGAAGCTTGTTTTCTTTTTTGATTTTTTCTTTTTCCTTTCTGTTTCTTTTCTTTTCAATTTAAGGGTAGCAGAGAATTTTTCTGTAGTAGTGTGATAATTTAATGCATTTTAAAGTATACTAACTGAACCTGCGCTCTCTACACAGCGCACAGGGTGAAAATTTTCCGGTCGCCAGGTCGCCATTGGTGACTAGAAATTTAGAGCTGGCGACCAGTGTTCAGTAGGAAAGGTTTCTGCCTATACTCACAGGGCTGCCAGTTTCTGTTTCGCACAAAACTAATTGTCACTGAGTGAGAGAAAACACGGTATGTGAAATCTTGTCCACGAAGTGGGTGAGGACCTCTCATAATTTGTAGGGGCCGCTGTGGCTCAGTGGTAGAGCGTTCACCTTTGGTGCATGGGGTCCCGGGTTCAAACCCTGCTCCTGCCAAGTGAACTTTGTGGTGGACAAACACCGTGTGCGTCGGTTTTCTCGTGGTTCTCCCGTTTCCTCACACTTTCTTCATTCCACCATTTCATTCATTTCTCATCATCACCGTCTCCTTTAGCCTAACCGTCATAACCGTGGGACGTAAAACTCAAAGATTTCATTTCATTTTTTCATAATTTGTACGTGAAAGATACCGACGACCATCATTTTAGGATTGGCGAGTGAATCTGACTTTGAAATTTTGCACCCTGATAGCGAAACCACTCACATATGAGCATGAATCTCCTTGTCGTTCGTCACAACATTTGTATATGTCCCTTTACACACACAAATGAAAGATGTCTTGATAAAAATCGGCAAGGGATGCCATAAAGGGGGGACTTTTTTTTCGATTATTTTTTCAATATCTCGCACTGTTTGCAACATTTCAGTCTACTTCCGTTTGGAGTTTCTAATTCATGTATGATCAGTGGTTTCTTTCTTCTTGCATGCAGTATGTAATAAGCGAATATATTACACACACAATTAATTATAATGTCAGTGATATATGGTGTTCATTGGGCAAAACACTCCAAACAATGAAGACTCATCTTAGACTGGAGAAATGGTTACCGGTATCCTTGGTTTTTCGTTATCATTTGGCCCTGAAATAAAGCCGGAGAGATATACTAATCCCGTATACAAATGGGTGGTGTTGGAATGTATAACTCGTAGGATATAATGCTTTACCTTTTTTAAAAAAAAAAATCAGTACTTCCAGTGTATCCCTAAAAAGTGTAACAAAAGAAATTAGGATCACTTTTTTTAAAAAAATATTCAATTAGAACTGAACAATCTGCACAAAATTTGGGATCGATCAGTGAAAAGGGTTCCTTTCTTGAGCTTGTGGTTTCCGAGATATCATTTCCAAAAGAACTGGCCACAAACATATAAACGTCCACAAACATATAAACTTTTCCTGACCATAAACATATATAAATTGCACTTTGATATATAGATGCTCATAAAAGAAAAGCGATACGTTAGACTCCACAATCTTCAGATCTTAGAATGTGCGTAAGACCTTCAAATAAGCAAAACTGTTCTTAATTTAGGTGACTGAAAAGTTACTGTACAATGAGAAATCTGGAATAACATCCAATTGCACTACGGGGCAGAAAAAGAATCGTCCTCCAATCTTGTCAAAAAAAAATCTACTTTTATATACAGGGTGTCGCGAGAGGAAATCATGTCTCTTTGGGAGGTGGTAGACGTAAGTAATTCTAAACAGAAAAAACTAAAAAATTTGCCCTATTCTCAATGATCTGAGGGCCTTAAGAGTCTTCATCCCGGCGAAATTAAAATACCGCTAATTTTACAGTAATTATGTGATATCTTCAAATAGATAAAACATAATCGAAATGTGGAACAAGAGCGCCCTAGACAATATTATTTTACATAAGAAACCGTTATCACGACTCACTTATCTGCTTTCGATTTCGAGCCATTTTGAAAATCGGCATTTATTTTCGCGTTTCTAAACCGCTCAAAACGGAAAGCCACTAGGTGACTTGTGATAACGGTACCTGACGCAAAATAATATTGTCTAGGGCGCTCTTATTCCATATTTCAATTATCTTTTATCTATTTGAAGATATCACATAATTACTGTAAAATTAGCGGTATTTTAATTTCGCCGGAATGAAGACTCTTAAGTTCATAATTGTTATTGACATTTGAGTCTATACTGCTTATCATCTAGTCATTCTACAGAGGTAGGACAAAAAAAATATTTGAAGAATAATGGCCTTGTCTTAGCAATGATGTGCAGTGGTGTTTTTGAAAGGGAAGTTATGGAGGAAAATACTCGGTAACAGTGTTGCCATCCAATTCCCTTGAATAATTTTCCTTGTGAGACGCAATTCAACTTCCCTCAATAACTTCCTCTCCAAACTTCGTTTAGATAAAGTATCACAGTTTAAATCGATCATGATATTTTGATGTCAGGAGCAGAAGAAACTGGAAACATACTGGAAACTAGTAAAATTAGAACTCCAAGTGGTTATGTCCTACAAGGATTTTTTGAACTATAAAAATGTATGTAGGACTGTTAACAGATGCAAAGTCTTCATTAAATTACAATTAAAAAGTAACAAGATTTTTTTTTAAATACACTTGTGTGGTTAGATTTGAATTTAGCGCCCGTTTCAGCACCGAGACAATATGTGACAAGGATCTACAACTTAACATGAAATGCGAATCACATAAGCTTCCACCGGGAATTGTAATACTACACGTCATTTGACACAACTTGTCCATTCTGACAGTTGCTTTCCTCTGTGTTTTCCTTCCTACACGTGGTCATAACAATCAGGCAATAACTGTTTCTATGGCAACAGCACGTTCAGCCAATTATAGTGGTTCATTTCTCTTGTTCTACAATGGTAAACATTCCACCCTTTCTGCACGTTGCCAATTTGAATATAAACAAATGCATATTATTTTAGTCGAATGTCGACTTGAATATTGGACCTGCTGGTTATTGAGAGCATTCTTTTTAGTTCTCTTTTGTGTCATTTAATTTGATAAAACTGAGATTTACTTGCAGTGAATAATTTGGTGTTTCAATACCCAACACAACAGCTGGCAACACATCCTTGAGCACCACGTGCGCGCAGCGAGCTGTCAGAAAGGACAAGTATTATCAATTGCAGTGTATATACCTTTATGTACTTCATGTGGTGCAGTTATGTTTTAAGGAAACTGCTCCAGTTTCCAATGAAAGCTATTCAACGTTACTGTTTATTATTTATTTATTTATTTAACAATCACCACATACAGCTCAGAGGCCATTTTACACTGGATATCAAACAACAACAATGGAAAGGATTTGGGAAGGTATCGGCCAGGGCCTGTTTAGAAGGTGCCATCCCGGCATTTGCCTGGTAGGACTGAGGGAAACCCTGCAAAACCTCAGTCAGGATGGTCGGCAGCGGGATTCGAACCCATGACCTCCCGAATGCGAAGCCAACGCTCTACCACTTGAGCTACTTCGCTCGGTGTTATTTCTGAGTATTGCATATCTTTTTTTCGCTCTAAATATCTTTATTTTGTAATCTGGCAACCCTAACAGCGGGATTTCTAGCTTTTCATTCTCTTGCGGGTTCTGGGTTCTTGCGAGAGTTTTCTGGATTTGAATAAACCGTTTATAAACAAATGAAACTTTTATTGTTCGTGCTTGTTAAAGCAAGAAAGTGACGCAAATGAATTACTCTGTTGTTGGTTGCATTGTTGGGAGTGAATTATAGTTCACACGCAAACAGATCACGGATTAAAATGAGAAGAATAATCTTGTTTATAAAGCCTTGCCTATCACATCACAACTAGTTTATTGTCAGACGTAGGGCCTATTGCATGCAAGTGCCATCTAGGTGACAAAAATAGAATCGCTTTAACATTAAGATTATTCTTTGAACAGGCCGGTCTACATTCATGTTCTTAATGCATTACCGCGCAATATATTTAAGAGGACAGATTTTCGTGCAGATTGACGAAACATCAGCAGCATGTAATTGCTACAAATATAACAATTATTATTAGACTTCCAAACTATGATACGCATAAATGTCGGGATATAAAAACGGCTTTGTCCGTCCGTCCGTCCGTCCGTCTGTTGACAGATATCAGAGCTAAAACGGTAAGAGATAACATGAAGCGGTTTTTGGCAATCCATTTTAGCCTTCAAAGGATACGTTAAATCTCCTCTGCTAACACTGTAATCAAACCAGAAGTGGTTCAAATTAATCATTTCCGTTTGAACGTTTATCGCCATAGAATGAAAACTGTAATAGAAGCGATTTTCTTTTTCAAACAACTCAGCACCTCAAGACAACATAGCATGACTATATCCTCAACGCTACCAAAACCAGAAATCGTTCAAATTTACTATCACTTCCGGCTAGAATACTGATTTTCGTAGAGCAAAAAATGTAAGAGATATCAAGATGCGCCTTTTTACAATCGATTAAGCTTCCCAGGAATAGGTTCCGTAATCTCCATTAACCCATGATTCAAACAGGAAGTGGTTCAAATTAACGATTTCCGGTTTCAACATTTATCACCATATAACAAAAATAGTAACAGATAGCGACAAACGGTTTACTGCAATCGACTCATGGTCTCAAAGAGTATAAACACATCACCACAATCTGCAACACTATACTAAAACCGGAAGTGGTTCAGATTTACTACTACTTCCGGTTTTAATACTAATTTCCATTGAGGGAAAACGGTAAGAGATATCGAGATGCTTTTTATTGCAATCGATACAGCGTCTCAAGAATATATATATAATATAATCGTTACAACCCGTGACACTATATTGAGATTGGAAAAATAACGTCCCATGATTATGCCCGTTCGATGAAGGGATATGTATGATTAAGGCAAGTGAATGAAGATGGAAGAATTGATGGAATATGGGAGTACCCTGAGAAAGTCTATGGACACGATAATGTGCACCACAAACTTATTTGGCTGGGAAAATAAATTAAAACCGGAAGTGGTTGACTTTAGTAGTACTTTTGCTTTTAATATTGATTTTCATAGAACAGAAACTTTAAGAGTCTTCATCCCGGCGAAATTAAAATACCGCTAATTTTACAGTAATTATGTTGATATCTTCAGATAGATAAAAGATAATCGAAATGTGGAACAAGAGCGACCTAAACAATATTATTTTCCATAAGAAACCGTTATCACGACTCATTTATCTGCTTTCGATTTCGAGCCATTTTGAAAATCGGCATTTATTTTCGCGTTTCTAAACAGCTGAAAACGGAAAGCCACTAGGTGACTTGTAATAACGTTACCTCACGCAAAATAATATTGTCTAGGGCGCTCTTGTTCCATATTTCGATTATCTTTTATCTATTTGAAGATATCACATAATTACTGTAAAATTAGCGGTATTTTAATTTCGCCGGGATAAAGACTCTTAAGAGATATCGGATTATTATTATTATTATTATTATTATTATTATTATTATTATTATTATTATTATTATTATTATTATTATTATTATTATTATTATTATTATTACAATCTATCCTGCATCCTAAGAAGAGGTTCTAACTCCTCTACTAACCCTCTATTCATGAAGAAAGTGGTTGAAATTAATTATTTTTGGTTTCAACATTTATCACCATAGAACAAAAATCAGTAAGGGATTCCGAATAATGACCTTTTGATATTGATTCAGTGTCCGAGGAGCAGGTTCTATCTTTGATCTACAACCAGTAGTTATAATAATTCTCGTCTCGTTTTCGAGGTGAGAATCGAAACGAGACGAGACATTTCTCACCTCGTGGGCAACGCTAGTCAAAAATAATAAAAGAAAAAAATGATTGAAAAAAATGAAAATGAAATCTTTAAGTTTTACGTCCCATGCTTATGCCGGTTATGCTAAAGGAGACGGTGATGATAAGAGATGAGTGAAAATGGTGGAATGAAGAAAGTGGGAGGAAACGGAAGAACCCTGAGAAAACCCACGAGCACGGTGTTCGTCCACCACAAAGTCCACACGGCGCGAACTGGGATCAAACCAGGGACCCCAAGCACCGGAGGTGGACGCTCTACCACTGAGCCATCGCGCCCCCTAAAATTCGTGATTAAGTATTATGTGATTTGTTTTGTAATACACATTACATTTTCTATAGCATTTTCGTTGCCATCTCAACAATAAAAAAGAGTTTGAAATTTAAAGTAGACATTGAAAATGAAAGAAATTTCTTATTTATAAGTAATTTTCCGTTGTGAAATGGAAAGTGTGTTGAAAATAGAAGTGCAGACCAGAAGAATTTGATTCGGCAAAGTGTCGTCGCAGTAAAGTTGCCACGGAAAGCATTTTCTTTCATTTTTTTTTTTTTTTTTTTTTTTTGAAAAGCGCGTGTGGGTTTTTTCTCTCTGTCTCCATCGTAAAAAAAATGTACTAAAAAAAGAATTTTCGAGTGACCGCACTCAGAAAATCCAGTCTCCATCCAGATGGCGCTGCTGCTTCTGGTCGGCAACTGTCTCTGGTACATATATTTCTCTCTCTTTCTCTCTCTCTTTTCCAGGTCTTCTTCTGACGGGAGATGTCGTGATGTTGTGAAAAGACGCCTCACGAATCAACGGGACAGCGACCCATTCCGTCCCACTATGACCTCAGCTTGCATGCTTAACGTCATATAATTCACTGTTGCCAACTGCATCTATAAACAGAGTTCATGGTGATGCAATTAAATCAAAGATATTTATATAACTCAATCGACCTTGAAATTGTATGTATGCGATTTCCCCAAAACACATTGGTTATCTACAGGCTTAGAAAGCAAGAATAGCAATTTTTCTCATTTTAAAAAAAAATCTTTAATTTTTCAAATTTGATCCTATTCAATAGTTATATTGAAATGTAGCGTCTCGTTTTTTAAAGTAATAAGTTCATTCCCATCAATAGATGGGGGTCACAGAAGGTAAGACCTTCTCTTAGGCCGGGATATCAATTTAAGTGTGATAAGAAAATATTGGGAGTGGGTATCAGGATCTTTTTATTTATTGAACTATTGTCATCCCAGGCACAGATGGGAGAACAAGATGGATCTCGCAGAAATAGGAATACAAAATAGAAACTGGATCGGGGGGAGGGAAGGCACAGTGGCTCAGTGGTAGAGCGTTCACCTCCGGTGCTTGGGGTCCGTGGTTTGATCCCAGGTTGCGCCGTGTGGACTTTGTGGTGGACAAACACTGTGCTCGTGGGTCATTTTCATTCATTTCTCATAATCACCGTCTCCTTTAGCCTAACCGGCATAACCGTGGGACGTAAAACCCAAAGATTTCATTTCATTTTTAGAAACTGGATCCAGTTGGCTAAGGGTAGAAGTCAGTGGAGAGCTTTTGTGAACCGGAATTGAACCTCCAGCTTCCATAGGCTATAGAGTTAATTACAGCTAGTTAGTTAGTTAGATTTATTTTCAATAATACATAAGCATGCGGTGAGAGATGAAGTGATGGTAGTAATGTAGTGCTGTTTGCATAACTAAGGACATGTGATGTTATCTGAGACGAGAGTGTTAATCTTGTGTTCTGGGGCTACTCTTAGCGGGTTGAGACAATGGGAGCCCTGTTAGTGAGAATAAAAGAGTGAAATAATGAAGATATGCGCATTAGATATACGGATGGTAATTGTAAATGCAACGATGTAGGTTGTAGAGAGGAGTGACCTAATCATGTTCATGGAGGGCAAGATGATTGACTGGTGAATATGGCACAGCTGGAGCTTGATCTAATAGCTCATGAAGTACCAGGGGCGAGTCCAGAACGGACTTCCGGGGGGCGGTGGGTTGTAATACTGCTACTTAGAGCTACTTTTAAGAGTTCCAAACTCTGAGATGGGTTTCATTTATATATAAAATTTTAAAAAAATCTTCCCTCTTCTAGGAGGGGGGCGATCGCTCCGATCGCCCCCTCTGGATCCGCCACTGTGAAGTACGGGTGAGCGGCATTGATGTAGCAACATCGGAGGAAGTAGAGATGCTGCAAAATAGTATTGATAATTGTATGGCGATGGACGTGTTATGTTGGAGTTCGTGCAGAAAGTGAGTAGATAAGGCACAATGCGCAATACATGACGTTCGAGGACCTCTGTCATAGAACTTTGGCGGAGCCAAGGATGTTACAAAGTAGAGGATCTGCCCATACGTATCTTCATCATATGAACTCAATGAAGCCAAAAAACAAATGAGCATCGTCTGAGCCGGCACGTCTGATTGGCTACTCTCGTGTCCGCCATGATGGTTGTATCGAAACATTGCGAACTTAGTGGCGCGGAGTGGGCAGAGTAGGTGTGGCGAAGCTGTGACGTATATCTTCACGATTTTGTTCTATAGGCAGATCCTCTATTTTATAACATCCTTGGGCGGAGGAGCGGATTACCAGGCGATATGTTCATGAGTAGGAGCAGGACGAACAAAGACCTTGTACGTATAAAATGAGCTTTATACTGAGACCCCAGTTGGTTCCTCATAAACCGCACAACAAATTGATTCTACGGCGTATATTCTCTCGTGCGCACCGAGGTTATACTAAGACATGGACCCACAACTTAACGTGGGTTCCGTACTACACGAGATCTCACAGAGTATTGAACTCGGGTCTTCTGTACTGAAAGCGAGTACGCTAACAATATAGCTACGAGGAAGATAAACTCACTGTAATCTAGTCTAGGTACCATCCAGATAGAAAACCTCCAATTGAATCACAACCTATTTCTCTTACTTTACTATTACTCTGTGTTATATATATATATATATATATATATCCAGTATAAAAATGAAAGTGACTATGTGACGTCATATCTCTTGAACCACTTGGCCAATCTCGATCAAATTTGCCACATAAATGAGATTCGGGCCATGACTGGTTATCATCGTTTTACTTTGATGGTAGAACTTCGGGGAGGCGGAGATATTTAAAAAATGATCGAAAATGACCGATATTAGTTCGAATTCATAGTTTTCGGGGTCACTGAGATGAACAGTGAAACTTTCAATGCCATTTAAATCCAAATTCAACCCCGTAACTTGGAAGTATATATATAACGAGGAATAGACGCACACTTTTAGGATGATATTCTACCAATAGCTTGAGATTAGAATTGGAAATATATTGTGTAGTAAGTGAACGATGTGTCATGTGACGCATGGACAGATAGCTCCACATAATATGGTTGGACGCAAGGGATTAACTTAACACAATACAAATAATCCTACTACACTTTCTACTCTGCTGATTTTAGTTAGATATGAATACTACGCATTCTCAAATATGTAATAATACATCAGGGTCTATACCACAACTTTAATGACATGTGATAATTCTAATAACATTTAACCTCAATACACTTCAATCTAACTTCAGGTTGTTATCCAAGTCAAAGCGTCTCAATGACATTTCTCAGAGACATCTGTTGTGGTTTATCGATAGCGTATTCGTCTTTGGCGTTGGACACCCGGGTTCGATTCTTGGCGGAGCTCATGTCATTCGGATACCACGTTAATCAGTAGGTCCACTTCTCATCTAGCCTCGCTGCTGAACGGGAGGTTTAACTCAAAATTAACTCGTCTCAACTCAATGTTGCTCTCATTTAGTCCATTAAAAATCAAATAAAATCTTTAGTTTAATGTCATATGCTTATGCTGGATAAGCTCAAGTATAATGATAACCAAAATGGGGTAGAGGGTGAGACCCCCTAGAATATTCTTGCCACCTGTTATGCCTATGAGCTCAAGGCGACAAATGGTTGATGAAAATAAATTATGAAATAATTGGTGAAAATAGTATATAGGACGAAACTGAAGAACCTTGGGAAAACCCACGGGCATGAGGTTATCCACCACAAACTCATATTGGTTCGGATCGAACCAGGGATCTGTCCCACCAAAGGTGAGAGGTCTACCAGTGAGCCACCTTGGACCCCCTTTGATCCATTAATAGCAAAGGGCCATTATTGATTTCTCTTTAGTGATAAATTCAAGATGGTATCTAAAACTGAGATTCTTCTCGTTTTCCGTAGCACGGTTGTTAAGAAGAATTCAGTTCTGTAATACTATCAGGGGTGGGGGGTCATTTAGGGCTTTAAGATGGGGTAAAATGGGAGCAATTTCTCCCCTAAGTTATAAAAAATCTACATTTTGTCAATAATATGGGTTAATTCAGTGAGTTACAATTTACCATATCTCATATCTTCGTTAGAAAAGTAAGAAATCTCTTGGCTGTGCTCATTTAACCGAGCAATGTTGTTCAACGTACACAGATTAATGCACTGTTCGCCTTTTCCCGTTTCTCCTTATGATCTCTAGCAATGAAATTTGCATGTAAAACCTGTTATCACTTTTCATCTTAATGTACGCGGAACGGAAAATCTCGGTATGCATTTTCCCGCTTCGCCTTACAAACTTTATGTTGGTAGGCTTGCAGATACATTCATAGATACAGTTTGGTTTGTTTATTCATATAACAAAATAACCACAGTTACTACTAGCAGTACACAACATCTATACAAGATGCTATTTATCTTCCAAATGTATACAATGAGCAACAGCATCTAAGTATTGGATTAGAGAAATCTGTTTACTACTCAGTCTACATTTCAAAGTACGCAGACGAATGTTTAATTGTCACCACTTATATTTCTGGTGTCTTGCAGCATGTCCTGCTAAAAGATGCAGTCATTTTATACACTAATACACTTGCAGTTACATACTTTCGAGTAACGAACTCAGTACTGATCGGGAATTTTACTCATCTGACTCAGCACGAAGCTGCTTGAGCAACATATAGATCTTTAAATGAGACATCTAATCGGAAACCTGTTCCCTGATTGGCTCCTAACAGCCAATCATCTTATAGAAAACAGTTACACAAAAATTCCAAAAATCCCTTTCTCTTCCTGCTTTATCCTTGCAAATGCATACAAATAATCTAATTACGTGAATATAAACATTAATTCTTATGCCTTTTCAATAATTTATTCTACTGACAAGAGCGTATACTTGCCCTATTGGCTACCGGCAAACACCAACATGGTAAAGAAGAAAGTATATATTTCTAGGGGAAAAAAATTTTTGTTTGAAAATTTAACCTTAGTCGCTAATGCCAGGCAGATGCTGCTCTTAATGCTAGATTGTTTATTTTCAGCACACAAGTTTTAAAAATGAAAGAGTATTCTTTGATTTGAGAAGTAGATAAGAAATTTAGCAGGTAAAGGTGAAACTCTAATTGTATCGGAGGTCTTGCCTTCTTCCCAACCTTAAACAAACCTGAAATATACTTTAACGTAAACCAACTTTAATTTAACAATCAAGTCTATTGTCGCCAGCGATGATTTTCAGATTTTCCTCAGGGGTGAGTTTCAATAGGAGGTGAAAAGTAGTACAGTATTACGGAAACACTGGAAATTCACATTGAACATACAGTATATTAGGATATACGTGGCCCCGGAAGGAAATTTTTTGTGGCTCCGGGGGTAAAACGCCCCACGGGCTACCCCATAAAATTATCACTGATTGTCGCTATGTAAAAATAGGTGTGTTGTTGAAAGCGATTGCCGCAAAATGTTGTTTTCGATCCTTTTACTGTCATTTCTGATTATCTATCCAGGGCCGGCCCTAGGCAATTTGCCATCCCCTCTCTTCGGAAAGAACAAATCTTAATAGCCACGATTTTAAGTATGCTACACTGAGAAAAAAAAAATTGTAGGTGGCGTACTTAAAAAGATAGGTTACATGCGTAATTCCTGTAGTTTTTGGACTTAACGTACAGCAGACGTATAACTGAAAACGTATGTTTTATAATACTTTCTGTATAAGTGTTCCATCTATACGTACTTTCCGTATAAAACAATGTAGGCGGTCAGGATCTCACATGCAAATGGACGTATATAACATATAGCTGACGAAGGTAACATAATTATATGCATGTGATATACGGAAAACTGTTATATGTCAGGCATTCTGCAACGGCATGATGTAGCATCTAAGAGCAGTGCCTATGTAGCATACGGATAACGTATGCTCCGTACTGTTTTCTATAGTAAGCAAGAGGATACCGTATATTTATACAATATACCGCTATCCGGAGAACGGTTTTTTCTCTGTGTACCCTATCATGAACAACGAAGGGGAGGAGAAGGACACTTGCACTCAGAAAGGACTAAACACTACAAATACTATCTCTTTGGGTCTGTTTTATCTTTTAATAATAATCTATTATGTTAGTGAAAGATAAAGGAAACGCACCTGCAGGGGAAAGATGGTAATTCTTTTTATAAAATTCAATGTAGAGCTTCAATCTCAATATATCAGTTTGCAATTCCAGTGCAATTAACTCTTTTATCTTTATTTCTTGATTTTAATTCTACATCTGTTAAAAAAAATAAACAAACTTGTTTCCATCTTCAATGATAAGGAACTTGTTTGTGATAAAGACAAGACTAGTTTTCATATCAAAACTGTGATAACTAACTAAATGGAACAGGTGTTGGAGAATTGAGTTCTTGTATTTGACAACAATCAAGCAATTCATGCTGGAATTTGTTTTACCATTTGCTTTAGCACTGTTCATGTGACCTTAAACTAATACGACCGAAGCACGATTTATGAATGTAGTATTCAAATAGAATGCCACCTTAGTAAATTTTGCTATCATCATAATGAAGTCTGTTTTCAAGAAATATTTATTTTAAAGAATATAGTTATGACAGATTTTACCGTCCTTCGTAACTTGCTGCCCTGTGCAAATGCACATGTTGCATGTCTGGTAGAGCTAGCCCTGGATCTATCATAAGATCCTGGTTTGTTTATACCTACGTCAAGAGCAATATGGTTGATTGTGTTAACGCTGTGTGGTATTAGACGGACTAAAAGCCGATGTGAGTTTTGGTGTGGTTTCTAGTGTATAGGGAAAATCCATGACCACCTGATAATGACGGTTAAGGGATCTTGATGTCACGTATAATTACCTCCTGCGTACTGTAATGTCCTGCATAATACGTGTGGGAACCTGAAACGGACAAAGAGGAAGTAGGAAGCGGTCGCCATGTGTGTGTGCTCATATATGCATGCGGTGATAGAGACAGAGAGAGAGAGCGAGCTACATGAACCCTTACCCCTTCACTCCTCTGACGTAAGCTGGATTGTCTTTGCAAAGGAAATGCTCCATGCACATGCAGAAGGTGATCAGGACAAGGGCTCTCGGGGAACTGTATGGAAATTACGTAATTTGGTACCGCAAGGTCTTTGTCATTAACAGCCAGAAAATTATACTCCCAAAACACAAAGACCCTGGGAAAAAGACAGGGAAAATAACCTCCTTTCGTAATTGCCTAGTGCGATAATACCGTAGGTTCATATCCGCAGAAATTTACCTAATTATATTATTTTTAATCATCAGAATACGAGAAGGACATATTGTTTAGAACTATAAGCTTATAGCCTCTTTCTTTTCCACTATTCAATGCTGCATTTGCTGACCAAAATGCTACAATAGCATTTCTATGGACCAAAATGACTCTTTTATTATATCAATTAAATTTTAATTATATAAACCCATTACAACCTGTACAACTATTTTACAATTTATCTATACGTGCCAGCAGAGGACAGACACCTTTCTGCCCGTAGCAAGCAGCTGGAGAATCAGTAAGAGCCAAGGGCGGGAGTGGAAGGGGGGGTTGATAAGACCTACGAATCCACGAATGTCGGGATTACAAAAACTCCATCTATAATGACGTAATCGTGTACTTGTCATTAATGATTTGTGTTGCCATCCAGAGGTAGCTCTTATTAATCGAACTTGCGGTTGTGAAACTCCATGGGGCTTACGTTCGCTGGTTTCGCTGCGGGTCGCGATCACTAATTGCAATTGGGTTCTTGTCTACTATACTCACAAGTCAGTAAGGCTTACGCTCAATCGAACTCGTGCTCGTAAAGTTCATGCTCAATACTAGTCTTAAAGGAACTCTGGCTCATTAATCTTAATGGAATTCTGATTTACTAGTTGTATGAAACTCCGGCTCACTAATCTCAATGGGGCACCGGTTTACTGGTCTTAATGGAACTCTGGCTCACTAATCTTAATGGGACTCCGGTTTATTAGTCTTAATGGTAATCTGACTCGTTAATCTCAATGGGACTCCTGTTTACTATTCTTAAAGGAATCTGGCTCACTGATCTCAATGGGACTCCGGTTACTAGTCCTAATGGAATTCTGGCTCACTAATCTCAATGTAACTCCGGTTTACTAGTCTTAATGGAACCAATGGACTCCGGTTTACTAGTCTTAATGGAACAAATGGAACTCTGGCTCACTAATCTCAATAGGGCACCGGTTTACTAGTCTTAATGGAACTCTGGCTCACTAATCTCAATGGGGCTCCCTCCGACTTACTAGTAATAATGGAGCTCTGTCTCACTAATCTCAATGAGGCCCCGACTTTCTAGTGTTAATGGAACTATGGCTCACTAATCTCAATGGGGCTCCGGCTTACTAGTATTAATGGGACTTCGGCTCAGTAATCTGAAAGAGGCTCCGGCTTAGTAATCTTAATGGGACTCTGGCTCACTAATCTCAATGGGGTTCCAGCTTACTAGTATTAATGGGACTCTGACTCTTTAATTTGAATGGAGCTCCGGCTTACTAGCATTAACGGAACTTTTGCTCAATAATCTGAATAAGGCTCCGGCTTAATAGTCTTAGTGGGATTCTGGCTCACCAATCTCAATTAGACTTTACGTTTAATTGTTAAACACAAGTCGGACTCATGAATTTAAGTAGTTTTGACATCTCTTGTCTGCTTTGTGTACTGTTTACTGAGATTGAGGGGAGTCTATGACGTCATGAAGCATTGAATTGAATGTGATTATTCTACAGCCAACAAAGAGCTTTGGAAAGCCAGACATCTTGTTGGTTAAGTGGCATGTATTTACTGTACCGTCTCCTATAATTGTTACTTTTGCCTTTCAGCATCAAAGTTTGTTATTACTTAATATGCAAGATACCTCGCCATGTCGAGTCAACGTAGCTAGTTATGTTTTTCATGTGCGTTGTCCCTGTTTTGACTCCAGTACTTTCTTTTTGATGTTGACTGAGTAGTGAGGTAATTGGGTAGTTGTTTGAATTAAGAGTTCTTGGGAGAAACGAATACCAATATGTTGACCATATTATATATCCATATGACTTAAAACTATTTAATATAGCTAGTTAATGTTAATCTGATAGACTATAGCCCGTTCTCAATCTGTTACCTTATAAAGTGTTATTATTATTATTTCCAGGTTCTGGGACATTCCTAGTGTGTGGTGGCAAGCATGTACCATCATGGTTGGCATAGGAAGTGCTCTGAGCCTATTAGTAGCTGTGACGGCAATAGCAGCGTGTTGTATTACATATGTTATTCATACGGGAACAGCCAGAATCGCTGGTGGACTTCAGTTTATTGCAGGTAAGATAACATAAATAAAAATTATATGCATTCAAACATGTTATTGTATGATCATCTTGACATAGGATGCCATTTAACAAATGAAATCATCAAATGCTAAATTTACCATTTGTACATTGATTGGATTGGATTTTGGTTTCCCTTTTAGCAGCTTGGCTATAGGACACGTGGACCTATAGCTTAACGTGCGATCCGAACCAACATGAGCTCCTGTCAGAAATTGGACCCAGGTGTCTTACGCCAAAGGCGCGTATGCTAACTGCTTAGTCACGGGGGAACTCTGGTAATTTGTGCATGTATGAATACTCGGTAAAAGCCCGATTGTGTAGTCGGCAAGGAATCTATGTATCAACTGGGTAACCCGGTCTAGAGGAGTAGAGGCGTGATTTTTCTCCGTTCTATCCACTTTCCAACGCGGTTCAGGGATTCACCAGCCTTTCCAAATGTTATCTTCACGTGATTCATAAAAGTGATTTTTTAATCTACACGTATTACTGTAGAGCAGAGTTTGTATGGACTTCTGAAAAAAAAAAAGTCTATACGCCTATTACTGCAGCATTTAATAATAATATGTGGGCAAAGGAGTTTCTGCAATCCCACCTATATTTTATTTTAGGATCACGCTAGTAAACCTTATAAGATTGTAATGTTATTAGAATCACGCTAGTAGGTCTTATAATATTGTAATGCTATTAGGATCACGTTAGTAGCCTTACAAGATGAAATGTTATTCGAATTACACTAGTAGGTCTTATAAGATTGTGATAGTATTAGGATCACATTAGTAGGTCTTATAAGATTGTGATAGTATTAGGATCACATTAGTAGATCTTATAATATTGTAATGTTATTACGATCCCGCTAGTAGACCTTATAGTATTGTAATGTTATTGGGATCACGCTAGTAAGTCTTATAAGATTGTAATGTTATTAGGATTACACTACTAGGCCTTATAGGATTGTAATGTTATTAGAATCACGCTAATATGCGTTATAAGATTGTACTGTTATTAGGTTCACGCTAGTAGGCATTATAACATTGTAATATCAGCAGAAACAAGCTAACAGGCCTTATACAATTGTAATCTTTGTACGTCCGTTACTCCATACGATATCTCTTGAACGAAAGAAAAAGTTGTGTTCTGTTGTTTGTAATAGATAGCTAGAGTGATGATCTCGATCGAGTACGTTATTGCAGTCAATCCATTATCTTCACGGGTAATGGTGGCTATCCATATCCTATGTGCCAGGCGTAGAAATATATGCTGAGGTTAGATTGTTTTAAAGTTAAAAGATAAAACATTTCTTAAGGTTAAAAGTTTTGAGGTTAAAAGATTTTTGGGTTAAACCTGAAAAAACATTGGTGAGGTTATAATCTCATATAGGTACATGGGTTATTAGAAAACATATATCTCACATACTTGATGCATGAAACGGTATATATAAAGCTTAAAGTATTGTTGTTGCCCAGCATTAGTTTAACCTTGAATTGCCTATAAGAACTATTAGGTTAAGTTTGCTTGTTTAAAATTCATCTGAGAGTCTCTAAATGTTTATGAAACCTTTGATAAATGTTTATAAATTCATTGGATTCTTTACGACGATTATTACTGACACTTCAACAACCAGCGCAGATTATTCGTTCATAAATATAAGTTTCATCTGACTCTCTTTACTATCTTCACCAGAGTTTATTGTCTTTACAATATACCCAATACCTCATTCAATTCACGACTCCTTTATTTTCTTCACAATCTACTTAATACCTCATTCAATTCATTACTTCTTTATTTTCTTTATAATCTATTTAATACTCCATTCAATTCATTACCCCATTATTTTCTTCCTATTCTAATTGCCTATTCATACAACCTTTTATTTCTTTATCAAATTCACTACTCTTTTCTCTTCTTTATGATCTGTTTCCTTACTGGAGCCAAAATTTATTTCTCTTCTTTTATCTGATAAAATCTCGTGTGTGTTTTCTTTCTAACTCATTCATTTTCCCAATAAAGTAAGTGCTTATGTATCTTTTCTTTAGTTATTTTCTTACTTCCTCAATTAACTACTTTTTGTCGATAAATCTGCTTCTTGATTGAATTCACTGTTTTTTTTCCTTGACGATCTAATTGCTTATTGAAGTCGAGATATTTGTCTTCTCTGTACGATCATCTTTCTATTAAATTTCTGCTATATTTGATTTGTGACCCATTTAATTCCTTATAGAGGTTCATGTTTATTTATTCTCTTTATGATCCACTTACTTCCTTATTGAAACTTTTTTTCCCCCACTTTTCTTTACAATCTATTATTTTATTGAACTCTTTCTTTTCCTGTGTAATCTACTTTTCTGTTTAACCCCTAGTCTTTCTGTATAATCTAGTTTATGGAACTCCTATTTTTTTTCTTATAATCTACTGATGATTTATTGAACCTGCTTTTCTGTATAATCTACCACTACCTTAAACTTTTTTTTTCTCTCCTCAATACTCTACTTGCTCATTGAACGTACTACTTCTTTCTTTTGTTTATAATACAGTTCTTTACTTCACCTTTGCTTCTTTACTTTTCTTTTTATCATAGTAGTAGAACTTTCACATTTGGTGCGTGGGGTATCAAGTTCGATCCCAGCTCGTGCCAAGTGAGCTTTGTGGTGGACAAACACCGTGTGTGTGGGTTTTCTCGGGGTTCTCTCTTTTCTCCCACTTTCATTTCACAATTGCATTCATTTCTTATCATCACTGTCTCCTTTAGCCAAAGCGGTATAACCATGGGACGTAAAGCTGAAAATTTTCATTTCATTTCATTTTTACTTTTTTACAGTTCTTACATTTTTTCACTTCATTCAGGGCCGGATTTAAGGGGTGCACCGGAGCACATGCACCCCTTTCACTGTATATCTAAAATGAGAACCTAGCAGTGAAAAAGCAACATTTTCCGAAACTTTCTGCTGTCATGTGTCCACTTGAGGCTTAAAAGAAAGCTTAGTTTTGCAAACGCAATAGTTTAAGAGTCTTCATACCGGCGAAATTAAAATACCGCTAATTTTACAGTAATTATGTGATATCTTCAAATAGATAAAATATAATTGAAATATGGAACAAGAGCGCCCTAGACAATATTATTTTGCGTGAGGTACCGTTATCACAAGTCACCTGATGGCTTTCCGTTTTCAGCTGTTTAGAAATGCGAATATAAATGCCGATTTTCAAAATGGCTCGAAATCGAAAGCAGATAAGTGAGTCGTGATAACAGTTTCTCATGTAAAATAATATTGTCTTGGGCGCTCTTGTTCCACATTTCTATTATCTTTTATCTATTTGAAGATATCACATAATTACTGTAAAATTAGCGGTATTTTAATTTCGCCGGGATGAAGACTCTTAAGTCGATTTTCTGAAGGCTGAAGGAAAAGGATTCACTCAACAAAGTAATATTCCTCATTCACACCATCAATGCCTAAAGGCATTTGAAAACATAAAACAATAAATAAAATATAGTGGTGCACCCCCCTTCAAGAAATCCTAGATCCAGCCCTGACTTCATCATATACTTTCTTCATTCGTATGGAGTACATTACGTTGTGGTCATAAGTTCAAACTTTGTGCAGTAACAACGTAGTGAAGTTATGTGAATTTATAACTTTAGAAACAAACACGTTTAAATTCGAGTACACGTTACTGGGTTTTCAAGCGACTTAACTACTGAGAAGAAAACAGGAGAAATAAGGTTCTAGCAGTACTACTAATTTTATGTACGTATCTAAGTACCATATTTTATATACTGTGAGAAAAAGACATCTTCGTTTTGGAGGTGTTATAACGGAAAACATCAGTTTCAGTGGCGTTTTGGGATTCTTGTGTTGAAGGTGTAGCATACAAAATGGGAAAAGTTTTACGTGAAACTTTGGCCACAGTCTTCCTTTTATGTTTCCTCACACTTCCATTTATATATATATAAATGTTTCTTTTCTCTGTCTCTTTCCCTCACACGATACTTTTGTTAGTTTGTTTGTCGGTTAAGTGTTATTGTGAGACAGTTTTCATTCTTTTGTTGCTGTTGTTTAGGAGTGCTACTCTTTACACTTTTGGTTACAGTGCGTAACAACGATTATTATTATAACCAGCTTCCTTGTCTCCTTCCTTCGCAACCCATTCAGTGTTTTCTTCTCTAAGGAAATTGTTTGTTGCCTGCTCCTGTTAGCATTTGATGACGGTCCTGTGGTGGTACACACACACGCGAGATTCTGGGAAAACTTTTTGGTTGGGTTTCAGTTACGTACACGATGGTTGCTTGTCCTTTTGTGTGTGAGAATTTGGTTCTCATTGCTTGTTTTTGTGGATGCTGGATATGGAAGAAGTCCAAAAATAGAGAAGAAGAAGAAACTCTCTGCGGTTTTCACGCGATACGAGGCAAAAAGAAATATTGTATATATGAAATGGGTAAAAGTTTCACGTTTATCTTTCTATGATACTGGATTGTTTTTTAAAATATATTTGATATATGTTGTTCTTTTAATATTGTTGTGAGATGTGATAAAGTAAGATTTAGGAGTGCCGACGAGTTTCGTCTCGAAAATTGTTGTGAAAATCATATCTCGTCTCGAAAACTGTATATATGTTTCTATTGGAAACGATCGTGCTCGCTGTGTATTTGGTAGTGAAAGATATCCTCGTTACAAATATTCAACTAGCACTAACAAGTCACCAGTTTTTTCAGTGACAAAAATAATTTAAGCTATTATTTATATATTTTAGAAACTTAACAGTAAACTTATGATATCTTATGATATATCTATCATAGTCTGGCTTCTTGTTGGCCCCCTCTAGTTTTAACCTTCTAGATCCGTCACTGAGCTATGACATTTTTACAATCTGCACGAAATGCCTGAAACCAACGAGTGCTCTGCTGTGGTTCGCTGCTGCTTCTCCTTTTGTACGACAAATATTTCAGGTTGTTGCCGTATCGTTATGCCCGAGTTCGACTCAAACAGTTCACATACTGGAACATTGACTGCCACTAAAAATTGACTGAATGGGGTGGAGTGAAGGTCTTCGTGTCAAAATGATTCACTAGCCACACTATCTCCTGTGGCAGTTTGACCTTCTAATTATGGTCGATCATAGAGTATACAGGGTGTTTCAAAACAACACTGACAACGTTTGGGAGGTAATTTGTGACCCCAAGATAAGACAAAAAAAAAGTATAGACCAACTTGGGCGCACAAATGATTTCTTTCGCAGTTATAGGCTGCCGAAAACATGAAACTTTAAAGCTCCATAGCTCCAAAACTATATAACATACCGTAGTTGAATCAAGATTTCACTTAGGAACTAGTATATGCCCTATCCAAATATCCAAGTTTCAGAATTCTGCAGTACTTCCGCAACGATTTTTATAGAATTAGTTGTGAGTACTTCAAATTATATGCTCCTAGCCGAACTCCTTCTATAAAAATTGTTACTAAGTACCTTAGAATTCTGAAACATGCATTTTTGGATATCGCACCTCCGACTATGGTAGGACCCATAGTTTTGGAGCTATGGACCTTTAAACTTCATTTTTTCATGTTTACAGCAACCTAAACCTCCGAAAGGAAACCTTTGTGCACCGAGATTGGTCTACACCTTTTGTCTTCTCTTGGTGTCAAGAATCACCTCCCAAACGTAGTCGGTGTTATTTTGAAACACCCTGTACATGTGCCTGCTGTTTGAGTTGTGAAAATATTGCAAGACTTACGCCTCACCCTTGTACAATCTTAACGGATGCTTCCTAATATATTTTGCTGTCCAAACTGCTGTTTAATTTATTGTACGGTCAGCCACACCCTCCTCCAACTTTGTTCTGTAACGGCCACTTACATATTGTACTTGATAGCTCACTCTGTAAGATTTGATTTAGTAATGAACAAGTTTAAAAAAAAAAAATCGAAAGCCACGCCAAAACTTAAACTTGTCGTCAGGCCAAAGGGATATAAAAAGCAAATTAATGAACAGTCCAGCGAAAAGGACGCGAAATCCTTCAGATACTTCAAAAGAGGTTAAAACTTCATGTAATGCATTGGGTATAAAGGAGTTTTCGTTTCTTGCCTGTTGGAGTCAGATGCTACATACAATTTTGCTTCGTTGATTCATGGATGACGCAGAACGCATTTCTCTTCATAGAAGGTACAATGTATCCCACTCCCTCGTTTCCACCCAGGGACACACGTTGGGATTGGAGAAATGGGGGAGAACTCTTTGTTGTTTTAACACGCCCTCGTTCCCTCTCGCACTAAGAAAAACAAATGGCTGGTTTCCAGAATTCAACCACAAATTCCTTTTCCCGAGTAGGGAGCAGATTTCTTCTCATCCCTTCCGACCCTTTCAGATCCTCTAGTTTACAGAATCCTCTGCTGTAGTTGATTAGAGAAGTCAGTTTCGGTTCTTTAAAAGCCATTTCTTCACAATTCGTCCTTATTTGTCACACCTTCCCCCTGTCAGTTATGATACAACTCAGACTGACAGTCTAATAAATATTTAAGTCGTACTTCTTGCAGTGCTTGAACGAGACAAATGGAGTGGCGAGTTCTGAATATGCTTCTCACACTGCATGTGTTTAAAAATACCTCACACATGTTTTCAATAAGTAGTAAATAAGTTGTGTTAATCTTTTTGAAAGGGAGTTCTTCTCAATTAAAGAAAATTTTATATACTGGTGGTTTGTAGAGAAGAAATCAGGCATGCCATATACGAGTATATAGCATACCATACCTTTATGTGTATATCTAACTAATTAACTAACTCTATGGCCTACGCAACACGGATGTTCAATGCTGCATTCACAAAAGCTCTCCATTGACTTCTATCCTTAGCCGATTGGATCCAGTTTCTACTTTGTATTCCTATTTCTGCGAGATCCATCTTAATATTGTCCTACCACCTGCGCCTATTTCTTCCTAATGGTCGTTTTCCGGTTGATCTTCCAGTTAAAACTTTGAAAGCGTTTCTACTTTCTTCCATTCTGCCTACATGACCTGCTCACGTGAGTCTCCTAGATTTGATGACCCTAACAATGTTCGGTGAATGGTATAAATTATGTTTTTCCTCATTATGAAGTTTTCGCCATTCCTCATTTCCGTTCCTCTTAGGTCTGAATATTCGTCTTAAGATCTTATTTTCAAATACTTTTAGCCTACGTTCTTCCCTCAGAGTAAGCAACCATATTTCGCAACCATACAGAACAACAGGAATGATTATCGTTTTATATATTTTAAGCTTCAAATTCCTCGACACAATTCGCGACGACAAAAGATTGTTTAACTGAAGAATAACAAGAATTCGATATTTAATATCTTCGTAAATATGGTTTTGGTCTGTAAATATTGATCCTAAATATTTGAAAATTATCCACTTTATCGAAAGTATTATTTGATATTTTAACACATCCATAATATGTAGTATTACGATCCCGACGAACTTCCATGTATTTAGTTTTCTCCGCATTAACTTCTAAACCCTTGTCCCTGCAAGCGTTTAATAGGACCTTTGCATTTCTTTCTATTGTTCTCCAATCATCCCCTATTAAATTTCCATCATCAGAATACGCCATGAACTGGTGAATACCATTCAGCTCTAGGCCTTGATTGCTATCTTTGATTCTTTATAGCGTACTCCAGGACAAAGTTGAATAATAATAGTGACAACGTATGCCCTGTTTCAGGCCATTCTCGACGTGAAAGCTCGTGGACAAGAAATTTCCTACCCTGACTTTACTTTGTGATTCATTTAAACATACCTTCAGTAGTCTAACTAGCTTTTTCGGTATTCTGATACGCCTAGCCCAAATTGTTCATGCTTTAAATTTGTTATGTTGAAAGGGGGAGTTTTGGAAATTCAGCATGGAAACAGTAGGGGATAGATAGCAATTATTAAAATAAGATGTCCGCATCTAGGAATCCCTTAAGGTTACAGGCATGCAAACTGGGATTTGGACTTTTAATTTAAAATCATTGATTTGATTTTAATTGAATTTAACGTCCTTTTCAGCAGTAAGGCTAAATGAGACGCGGACCTACAACTTAATGTGGAATATGAACCACATGACCTACCACTGGGAATTGAAGCAGGGAGTCCCGCACCAAAGGCGTGTACGCTATCCACACAGATTCAAACGAATGAGCTCATTTAAAATTAACTAAACACGCATTTTTTTCTTTTTTCTTTTTTTTTTTTTTACATTTGACCTAGATAGGAAGAAAATGGAGTAGAGATACAATTACCATATTAAGATATTCGTATCTTGGAATCTCTTAAGTTTAGGAACATTCAATTTGGTATTTTGCTAGGGCTGGGGTGAGTCAGTGGTAGAGCGTTCACTTCTGGTACGTAGGGTTCCTGATTCGATCCCAGCTCAAGCCAAGTGAACTTCGTGGTTTACAAACACCGTGTGCGTGGGTTTTCTCGGAGTTCTACCGTTTCCTCCCACTTTCTTCATTCCACCATTTCATTCATTTCTCATCATCACCGTCTCCTTTAGCCTAGGCCGGCATAACCGTGGGACGTGAAACTGAAACTTTTCATTTTCATGTTTTGGTATTTTGCCTTTTTATTTTAAATAACTAAATACGAGTTTCAACATATTTTGATATTTGACTTAGACGGAAAGAAAAATCGGTGAGGTAAATGAAATGAAATCTTTGAGTTTTACGTCTCACGCTTATTCCAGTTAGGCTAAAGGAGACGGTAATCATGAGAAATGAATGAAATGGTTGTATGAAAAAAGTGTGAGGAAACGGACGAACCCCGACAAAACCCACGCACACGGTATTTGTCCACCACAAAGTTCACTTGGCGGGAGCAGGGTTTGGACCCGGAACCCCTGAGCCACCACGGCCCCAATCGGTGAGTGTATTTCACTGAGGTATCCACACGAATATCATGGTAGATTTCGAGTTCTAGAAAAATATATGATAGACGCAACAACAAGAATAGACACAAACGCGGATTTAAAGAGGCTTCTGAGGCTATAACTCGCTTTAGCTCCAAATATACTGAACTGTGGTGGGGTCACGAGGCAGGTACCAGAATCTCCCTTCGGTGGAAATGAATCACAAGGATTAGAAAATCTTCTGGTAGGTAATACGAGGTCCATTCAATAAATAACCGGAAAAGTTGTATTTAAGAAAAATACAAAACTTCGACAAAGTGTGTGCTTCTTTGTTATTTTTGGTAGTGTCGTAGAACTATTATCAGATGGGCCTGGCATGTCTGCTCGCGAACGGAATGCTGGGAATCAGTGAAACAAGATGGTGCCACCCTTGCAGGTTTGCACCAACATGGAGCAACGGAGTGTCATTAGATTTCTGTTAGCTGAAGGGTTGAAACTAATCGAAATTCACCCTCGGATGGTAGTGCAATATGGTGAAAGATGTTTAAATCGAACACAAGTGAACAAGTGAGCCGATAAGTTCAAACAGGATGGAACAAGTATTAAAGATTTGACACGCCCGGGTCACTCTGCCTGTGCAATTACGGAGAACAACATTGCGAGAGTTGATACGGGAAAACAGGTGCATTTACGGTGAGTGATATTGCAGCAAAGATGAATATTAGTGTTGGATCAAACCATTATACCTATTGTTCATAACGTACTGATCAAGAAAGTGTGTGCAATTTTGAGGAAGCGGCGTGGACTCGTATCCTGTAGCGTCCTGTTACTGCATGATAACGCGATTCCCCGTATTTCCTGGATCTGGAACCTTCAGAGCCACTGAAAGAAGCTCTTAGTGGCTCAAGGTTTTGACAGCAGTGTATAACTGGTTATGTACCGGTACACGCCCACAAGAATTCTTTGCACGTGGGATTGAGAAGCTAGTCCAGCGATGGCATAAGTGGATAGAACTTGAGGGGAATAACGTTGAAAAATAAATAAGTGTTGTATTCCATTGTCATAGTACAAAGGTAGATTCTTTAAAGAAAATTCCTGTACTTAGGATGAATGACCCTTGTACTTAGAAAGTTATAGTTTCACAAGAGTACTAATAAATAGCTGAGCCACTTAAAACCAATCTATTACATCTAATGTGTAGAAAGATTTTAAATACACATTAATTGTAGGTAAAGATGTGCCCCATTGTCCAAAGACAATATGGAAGTGGAACTTCACGCTGTTCTGATCTTGACAAGTGGAATGTGATCGGGATCTTTAATCGCCTATCTTTAGACCCTCAGAGTTTCCCAAACATCCATTTGACAAATTTTGGATGATCCCCTGAGAGTATATTTATCTTTCTTCCAACCCTTAAAGGCTTTTTTCTTGCTACTTCTTTTCCTTATTATACGAGGTGTACTCAAAAAGTATCGAACCTTATTTTTTCTCGTCAGATGAAAGCGTCAGTCGCTAGCGGTTGTCGGGTTTCAGTTGTAGTAAAATGACAAAAAAAAAAAAAAAAAAGAGCAGCGATATATTCTTTTGCATCAAATTTTGCCAAAAGCTTTGCGATACCCAAGCGGAAACCATTTAATCTGATCGGTACATTTAATTTTGAACAAGAATTTGGGCATGAGAAGAGTATCCGCGAAATTCGATACAGGTTTTCATCGCCAAACGCAACATTTCCGTGAGTTGTCAGGCTTCTTACTCACCCGACATAGCTCCATGTGACTTTTAGTTATTTTCCAAGCTAAAAATACCACTAAATGGGACCTGATTTGAGTCAAGAGAAGACATCATGCGGAATGCGATGGTTCCTCACCGATCCGAAAACTGTGTCGAAAAAGTGTTTTCAACAATGGCGGGAGCGCTGGGAGAAGTATGTGCCTTACCAAGGAGACTACTTTGAAGGAGATTAGTGTTTCGGATTTCCAAACCAATAAATGAATTTTTGCCAACTAAAGGTTCGACACTTTTAGAACACACCTCGTATTTTCTCTTTCACATTTTATACACAGTCTATAGAATGAAAACGAAATGATGTCCGATTGCATCTGTCTATACACACTCTGCTATTCTACATTCTTTATTCTGTTTTACATATGTCAAACAACAGGAATATTAACTTCCTTTTCCATTGTCATCTTGAATTCCTGCGAAACAGGTGTTGGACATTAAAACAAAGATTTTGTACAGTTTTTTAAATCTATATTTTATGCACCATAACGAAATTATTCCTATTAATGGGCAATAAAACACTATTCAGGAGATATAATATTGTCATACTGACAGGAATCTTCAAGACAATGAAGTAATAATGAAGATTTTTTGAAATACATTCTTTATTAGTAATTATTTAATACTACCTTTTATAAAAGCAAATTCTCTTTTCTCGATTTTAGTTGTTGTTATTTTCTCCCAATAACTTACAATACTTACATCCGTAAAATTTATTTAAGGCTGAAAAGAATGGAATGAAATGAAATCTTTCAGTTTAACGTCCCACGATTATGCCCTTTTATTCTAAGGGAGACGGATGATTAAGACAAGTGAATGATGATGGAAGAATTGGTGGAATGAGAATGTGGAAGGAAACAGTAGTACCACGAGAAACCCACGGACACGATGTTGTCCATCACAAGCTTGCTTGGCCGGGGATTGAACCAGAGACTCCATGTACTTGAGGCAAAGTCTTACTGAGCCATCGCGCCTCCCATTAAAAATCCATATGAAAATGATATTGACTTTTTTTAATCTTAAGGAACAAGATATGCGAATCCGCTACAATAATTTCAACTTCTACTCGTTCCTGTATTTAGTTCAACATGAAATTAAGCTAGCTGGCTCGTGACTGTATGATTAACGTGCACGATTTTCGCACGGGTAACCTTGTTTCGAATCCCAGTGGAATCTTATATGGTTCGTATCTCACATTAACCTATAGATCCACGTCTCACATAGACTCGGTGTTGAAAAGTACGCTAAGCTGTAATCGAACCAACCAACCATGAGACAAAGCTCACATGCTCCTTAGTACGAGGGATATTTGATAATTAAAAATATCCCAGAACCACTTCCAATAGTCATCTACTTTAATAATAATAATAATAATAATAATAATAATAATAATAATAATAATAATAATAATAATAATAATAATAATAATAATAATAATAATAATAATAATAATGGAATAGTGTGTCTGTCTGTCATCAACGTTTTGCATATAAAGGAATGACCTATAACTATTAAGTTTTGTATTCAGACAGATCTGCACCGGATCTAATAGTCTAACAACTTTTTTTCATTTTCGATTGGGGAAATAGTGGGGTCGGATTTGGGAGTGTGAAAATGTATGCACGTTTCTCGTACTTCCCAAAAATGCCTTGCTTGTATACAACCAGCACTACATTGTTGTTGTGCTGGGTTACATAACAGCAGATGATATACACCTGTGCAAAGACTTACGCAAAAGGCCTTCCAGATATTTGAAATGATCGACCTCTTCAAGCTCTCTTTTTCCTACTTTGATCCACAAGGCTGTATTCCCACGGGATATTCTCATGGCTTTCGACTCTTTAATGTTGATTTTCATTCAATGTTGTTTCACAATTTCAACTATTTTGCACATCAATCATTTCTTGTAGTCCTTCTTCGGTTCTAGCTATAATAACTGTGTCATTCGCATACCTAATATAGTTAATGATCTGCCCTCCAATCCTGAAATCTCCATCTTCCATTAATACTTCCTTTGTTAAGCATTCACTGTAGGGTGACATACTACATCCTTGTCTGACTTTTGTCCCAGTCTTCACACTATTGGTCCCTTCTTCGTTCAAGTGCAATTTTATTATTTGTCATGTGAACAGCCTGCGAATGACTTGACCTCTGGTTAAATTAGACTAGAAGTAGAGTTAAGTTTAGTATCCCATTCAGCACAGAGGCTATATGAGACGTGGACATACAGCTTAGTATGAATCCGATCCATATAAGCTCTGGCAGAAAATCAAACCCATTTCTCCCGCTCCAAAAGTGAATGAAAAGCTAGAATTGAACGATGCGAAAGCACTTTTACCTTTAACTGTACTTCAAATTGAGAATTCTAATAAGAAACGTGGATAATGTCAAGTTTTATTTTTTAAATCATAACTGTGCGTGTGGATGGATAGATGTATAGTCTTCTTGAAAGAAACTAGCATATCATCTTCTTATATTCTTATTAGATGGACTTATATGAAGCAAGTAGGAAGCTATGTTGTAAAAATGAACACGTTTTTTTCAGGTTAGAGTATGAGTGACGTGACAAGGTTAGGCAGATATTAAAAAAAAGAAAAAAACATCCTATGGTATTGACCACGAGACAAAACGAAACAAAAATTTCGTGACGAGAGACGAGGCGAGGCAGAGCTCTTTCAACAGAGAAAGATGCAAATTTCAAAACGAGACATCACTTTCACTATATATTTTTGATACGAGACAGTCTCGTAGACAATCCTGGCATTTGAAATTATTTACAACAAACTTAGAAAGTTCATTACTGAATTTCTCTCTCTCTCTCTCTCTCTCTCTCTCTCTCTGTGTGTGTGTGTGTGTGTGTGTTATTTGCGAATTTTTCAATTTTGAACCCTTCATTCGATAGAGCACCAAAAACTGTCTAAAAGAAGTGATGGGATTTTTCGCGTCACTCTTACCGTACCCAAGATATTCATAAAAAAAAAAGTTCTGATTTCTGGAGATTTAAGGAGACATATCGCAGGAACCGTAAGTTATTGAGAGATCATATTGGTGTTTATTAATACTTAATTGGATGGTGAACATTTTTGTACCAAATAGTAACCGGTGGTCATTGTCTAGCTGGCCACCGTTCCCCAGATATTGGCCAAAAAAGTTCAGATTTCGGGAGATTTAAGGAGCCATATTTTGGGAACCGTAAGTCATAGAGAGATGATATTTTGCGAATTTTTCAATTTTGAGCTATCCATTTTGAACATATGTCTTCATAAAACAACATATCGTAGAACGTTTTAACAGAACTCTTAAACAAAACATATGGAAAAAGTACTGAATTTAGTACTGAAGGAAATTATAAATGGATAGATATACTACAAGAATTGTTTAATAAGTGTAATAATAAAGTACATAGAACAATTGGTATAAAGTCTGTAGAAGTTAATAAGAAAAATTAATTATTTTCAAGTTCTTTCTGACAATACTCTTGAATACGATATAAGAACTGGTTTTCTTTTCTCTCTTTCTCTCTCTCTCCTTTTCTTTTTTCTTTCTTTGTTTTTCGTTCTTCTGCTATGAAAATATTGTAAAATTAATCGACTTTAATTTACGTACTTTGAACTAGTGCAACTGTTGCTTTTCCTAACCTGAGACTGAACGTGAAGGCATATGATTGGGAGTTCTATTCCCGATGCAACCCAGAATAGAGAAACTAATTAGTTCAGCTTAAAATAATAAATTTTGGAAGGCTGATGCTCTGGCCACGTATTACTGAGCTAAACTTGCAGTATCTGACTTTGCATAGCCTTTCTCATGCTCTAGCAAGAGAAGTGTTTAATTCAGTTTTCTTTTAAAGACTATTTACACTCGTCTGGACGTATAAGAACAATAATACGAAACACTGCAACTAGATGCAAGTTATTAATTAGGGGTTATTTATGCAAAAGCATGCTAGAGATATATAAAGACCGTATAAATTATTATTCCATAATTATGTTCCTGGATAAACAAATAGTTTTGAAAATTAATAACAATAAAGATCATTAGGTCATGTGACTAACGACGGTTCCTCATTGGACAGGATGCAGTGTAAACATAGCAGCGCAAATGGATGCATCAACATCGATATTAAATGTAAACAGCAGAGATAAATTATTACATTCTCACTAAACGTAATAAAAGCACATTCGTTATATTACACAGCACTCTTCAAAAAATACGGTAAATAGAACTATGGAAATCCAAGAATCGTTGCATCAAATTCCAAGTTTAATTTTTTAGAAAGAAAAAACAACAAAAAATCACGATATACGAGTAAATAATGCATATGTGGTATAGGGATTTATTTACTTACTTATTTTACAGAAACAAACACATTGATATTTTTATGCCCATGCAGTATAGAGTTACTATCTTGATGTTAATACGTTTAGCGTCATGTATGCCTCATAGAACCTAGTACATATCTTCTCTCTCTCTCTCTTTTTTTTTTTTTTTCTTTCTCAGGAGGTTGTCTGATGCTGGTGGGACTTCCCCATTAGAACGTATCGACGTGGCTGCTTCGAAGGGTTTTGTGGTTATGATCCAGTAATATTCCATTTTTATTTTTATTTTTCATTGATAATTATTGTAGCGACCTGATGGGAAAAACCAAATTCACCGTGTATCTAAACGTGTTTTTACTCCTTATGGCTATATGTAAGGTTTGCCCAAATAAAAAGGACACTACGGTTATATTAAGAAAATCGTAATTGACAGATTACAGAATATAAATCCAATTCTGTAATGCAATTAATTCGTAATATGGCACTTAAAGAAATTGCCATTTATATTAAAGCACAGATTCCAACGCGCAGGAAGGGAGTGGATGGATTCAGTGTAGTTCCACGGTCTTCTGCATTTCCTTATCACAGGTTAACAATTGACCTTCAGTAAAATGTTTAAGGGGCCTAAGATATGGCAGTCACTTGGTGAGATATAGGGACTATGCGGAGGATGTTTGAGAACTTTTCATTGAAATGATTTCAGCAGGTCGAGTGTCTCCTTAGCCACATGCGATCTGGAGGAATACGTATATAATGCACCCCACGGGGTAAACAACTTTTACCCTAATTGAGGAAACAGCAGGCGACGCTGTTCGCTACAAGTGGAAACTGGGAATCGCAACGCACCATGTATTGGCGAACATACTTCTCCACTTCGATAAGATACAACATCATCAAAGTTAGTCTCATTTTCATCACTTGGGTAATCCTTATAGTTTCGAGAGCTCTCTCGATATTCTATGGCTAGCGCTTGCACCTTTTCTTCACGTCCCGTATTCGATTCCCGGTGGAAGAGCTTTGATTTTTGATCACATTACGGTGGTTCATATTTCACTTTAAAGTGTACTTCCTCGTCTCTTATATTCCCACAATGCAGTATACAATCCAAACAAAAGAAAACCACTTGGCACAACAGCTCTTTATAGATCTGAGTCGCTACAGCTCCATCTGTTAGCGACCGGTGGAACTACGTCCAGTCTAGCGGCCAACACGTGATCAACGTGATGCGTCGCCCTGTCTCTTACAGGGATACCATGAGCTTTCTGAACCAAGTGACCATCACGTCTTTCATATATGTGACTCCCCAGTTTGCTTCACGACGTCGAGTGGACGCCGAAAATTGGGAAACACCAGCCGGGAATCGAATCCAAGACCACGCGGACGTGAGCCGAATGCAATACCCACTAGAAAGCATAATAACTGATACTTTTCAGTGATCAGGTTGGCGGAAAACATAGCAACTGATACAGGATCATTGATGAGGGTTCACATAAAGGCACTTTCCATTTTAATAATGCGGGACATTTTTCTATTACAATTACATGGTATAATAAAGAGGTATTTAGTCTAAAATTTCTGTGAGAACACACATAATCTCTTCGACATTTTGAAGACACATAAAATAATAAAAGCTAATATCTTACCAGGTAAAGTTGGTGATATCGTCAAATACAAATACCAAACAAATTATGTCAAAGTAATGACTTTACTACCCTGTTAATAAGTAACGGTTTTGCTGGAGGCTTATTGCTACAGCCTTGATCCATACATTACAGAAATTGATAGTTTCCTATTAAAATAGTTTTGAAGAAGACTAACCTAATTTCAAGTACAAAAATATGTAGGCTGACAAAAGCAATGTTGCCAGAGTATAAAATTATATTCCAGTAACATTGTAAAAGATTTCAACAGGATTTCAATAACTTTTACCAAATGTAGATAATTATCTTGAAACGCATTACCAACTTCGTTACCGTTAAAGAAATTACATGTAAAATGTATCAACATAAAAGCCAGTTGTTGCTTTGGTTTAGATCCATTCTTCTTCTGCTTTTCAGTAACGTACGTCCAGCGTTTGCACTGCTGAATTGCTTGAATATTTGACACCTAAGAATGTATATACTTGTATATCAAACAAAAGAATGTTAAATTAAAGTAATAACTTTGCTATGATGTTATGTAAGTATATATACTGTTTACGTTTTGAACAAGTTACAAAATAGAAATATCTCCTTACAGTAAGAAGTATATATAGGGTTCAATAATAAAGTTAACGATATCTAGAAACGTTACTTAGTGTTAGTACATTCTTAGGTCTCAACCTGGCGTTAAAAAAAAAAAAAAAAAACAGCGGTGATAGATATACGTTAGTATTAGGTAATCTTTGCCGAAGCTAAGTTAATGTAACTTAAACTTACAAAAACTGAACCAATGTAAACTTACTTAATCTAAGTTAATGTAAATTAAACTTACAGAAACTAAACTAATGTAAAATAAACTTACCTAATCTAAGTTAATGTAAGCTAAACTTGTCCAAGATAAGCTAATGCAATCCAAACTTACATAAGTTAAACTATTGTAACGTAAATTTACTTACATAAAGGCAAGTAATCTATTCTTATCTCAGACAAAATAATGTAAGCTTACTTTAGATAAGATACTGTAAGTTAAACTTGCCCAAGGTAAGCTAATGTAATCGAAACTTCTCCGAGGTAAGCTAATGTAAGCTAAGTTAAACTTGCCTAAACTAGGTAATGCAAGCTAAACTTTCCTAAGCTAATTAATGCAAACTAAACTTACAAGCTAATGTAAGCTTTGAATTAAGTTAAGTTATGCTAACCTTACCTAAGCTAAGATAACGTAAGCAAAAGTTACTACGTCAACTAAGCTAATTAAAGCGATACCGAAAAGTAACTTTCTTTTTTGTGTAAGAAATCAACGGTGAATTGCACATTAAAAGTATAATCCTAAGAATCACCTGGAGAGACTGAGGAAATCTTTTTTAAAAATTCATATAACAGACCAGAAAGCATTGGGATTCGAACCGAGACCTTCCAGTTAATAACTAAAAAGGTTAATTTTGTTTCTATAACAGTAAGACATTTTTGAAGGATTACTGCGCAGTGAAGACAGATACTGACTTTCACGTACCACACATTCTGCTTGTTACACAAAGAAGTTTACAAATAATGGCAGAAAGCATTAATAGAGAGCTTTATATTATGTGTGAGTAAAAATATCAATCTATTCTTTTTTGCTTTAGCAAGACATTAGGTTGTTTAGCTTCACATGTTTAAACACATCCTCATCAAAGCCGGCAGGATCAAACAGAATTGTTGTATTTATTATCCAATCCATATGGTTGACTGTTGTGTAGCCTTTCTCGCCGTCCAGCTTCATTCAAAACAATTACGCAATTTTTGTTTTAAGAAGAATGAATGAACGCTTGTCTCGGCACCGTGTGTAATCGCTACGAGCTAATTTTAGGTAACCCGGTTAATTAAACCAGTGTATACGGGATATATGTCAGGGTCAAAAAAGGAAGTGCTATTTCTATTTCGGCATTTCTTTCCACAGGAAAAGAAGAATTAATTGTTTATGTTATGCCAACATGGTTCTAGATTGTAAGCGGGCAGAAGGAGTCAAGCAAATAAGTCACGACATATATAGCCATCTTGTAATGACACGAACTGCGAACGTGAAATAAAAGTAAGGATAGGAATGGCGAAAGAAGCCTTTAGGAAGAAGAAACGTCCGTTTTGTGGGACCTTGAATAGAGTTGGAAAAAATACTCATAAAATGCTTCGTGTGGAGTAATGTACTGGATGGAGCGGAAACATGGACATTACGCAAAAGTGATGAAAAACGACTGAAGTTTTCGAAATGTGAGTGTGGGGAAGAATGAAAAGAATTAGTTGGGTCGAGCAGAAATCTAATGAGGGGGTCTTAGAAATGGTGGGGGGAGAAAAGGACAGAAATTGTTTCCTTTTTATCCTTTAAAAGTGGAATTTCCGAAAGCACTAGGGGATCTTGACTTCTTATTTTTCTTAATAATGATTTTATATACAGATATTTTATTTTCGGCGTACACTTTAAATTCTATGTTCCCTCAATATATAGGGTGGCCCGAAAGTAGGTATATAGTCCCGTACTAATCAACTCATTGCTTTTTATATCATTTCTTATTGTTATCCATCAGATAGACTTAGTTTCTTTATTATTTGTTTTTAAAGTCTTTTTATCTATATCTTAAGCTCGGAACAACCGAAGCAAATAAACCTATAAACTAGAATGTTATAGTTGATTAATGCAGGGTGTATACCTACTTTTGGGTCACCATGTACGCATTATAATGAAAATGGCATGATAAAAATTCTGCCTGAAGACAGTGCTAATAAACAGTTAAGCCTCTTTCTTGTGATGATCAGACAAACAATGTCTATTTCAGTGGGGCTAAAACATTTATTGTCCCACTTCCCGTCCCGTTAGAAGAGAACTTCGGAAATGCTGATACACATGTTTACTTATTTTTTAATGATGAATTTACTGTATATATACACACACACACCGAGTTTTATTTTTCTTACTTGAGGGGATCATAAGATACTTGATTTTGGGCATAAGTTTTGAAATCTCCTAAAGATATACATATAAATCAAAGTGACATAAAACAGTTCGAGATAGATACCAGTGTTGAGTAAATTTTAATGGAATTAACAATTAACAATTAATCTTAATTGTTAGGTGCAATTAACATTTGAAATAAATAATTGTCAATTATTAATTGCAGCTAGTCATTAATCAATGAGAATCAATTGCAATTAATCAATCAATTGAAAGTAATTGTAATTGCATCCAGTTATTCAATTACAACTGAATGTAATTCACAATTAATTCAATTGCAATTCATTTTTACTGCAGTTACTTTCAATTGATTGATTAATATTGCAATTGATTTCAATTGATTAATAGCCCCACACTGGTAAATACTACAATACAAACTATATTTAAAAATTCATTTTAATTGATTCAGATGTTTTCCCGTATTATGATCACAAATGAGATCCTTTTCCTTTCATTTATGAAATGAAATCCTAACTAGACATAAAACTACATGAACTAACTGACATAATATAACGGGTACTTCCGATTGACGTGGGAAGTTGAAATCAGAAATGGAGTGGGTCAGTGGGTCAAGTGGGTCAAATTTCTGAGTGGGTCAGTGGGTCGTGAGTCAACAGCATGTGACCCACTGTGATCCACCACCCACCGTGACCCACTGCGACCCACCACCCCCCATGACCCACTATGACCCACCGACTCAGTATGATCTACTGACCCTCTCTGCTCACTGCATTGTAGACAGTATCTTCTAAAGACTGGTAAATTTGTCTTCGTTTTACTTTCAAGGCCTTCATTTCCCTTCCTTTTCCGCTTGTTTCTGTCTACTTACCTGAGGTGAGTATATCTAACCAAGTGAAAAAAGAACTTCATGACTTTTTGATATTGATATTTTTAATTGTAATAATAGCAATAGGACTTCTACTACTACTTGGCTTTCGAGATCTGTGAGTTTTTAGAGAAGCTAACTACTGGCAAAAATATATTCTTGAATCACTGTAATATATAAATTATTATATAAAAAATTGAATGTAACTATGTGTGCCTGATCATCACGGTCAAATTCAAAGTCAAATGAAATTACTTTTGGTATATAGTTAGGCCTTAATCCAAACTGGGATGTTATATTGTTTTTATTATAATGCATAATATCCTAAGGAGATAGAGAGGATCCGAATTTTTGCGAAAAAAAAATGAGTATTTCGCAAACCGGTAAACTTACGGAGCTGAAATTCAGTGTATTAACTCTTTATTGAAAATAAACAGAATGTGTCCTAGCATTTTTTAAAATTCTCCTTTATGTGTGTGTGTGGGGCACTTTCTATATATGGAAAATTGGTAGTGAGTTGGTTTGTAAAAATGATAGAAAATGATCGATGTTATTTAAGAAAAAAAATCAGAAACAAAAAATACAGTGCTTGGCTTCATATATCCATTGCTTTCTACTATAACAATTGCTGAAGCTTATGTTTATTATATGGAGCGCTTACAGCACAGGGCAATCAACCCAAAAACTTGTGACTAAAATAGGCATAAAATTTGTACTGCAAGCTTAATTACACGGAAATTTTAAGTTTGGATTGTACGCATAATTATATGGAAAATTTTACACTTTTTCCCCTTTACGTTGGTCTACTTACCTTGATTTGGAACTTTCAAATTTCATCCTTTTTTCCACTGAAAAGTATTGATAATTCAACAAGGAAATAATTATATTATGATAATTTAATTGAAATTCATCGTAATTTGGCATATGGCAAACAGCAATGTGGTAATTGAAGAGGAAGAAGGAGGGAAACTCCCATTCACCTCTGAACACTTCAGGAACCTCGTTCCCTTTCACTTTCTAGACGGGGGAGGGAACTTGGTAATGGCATAAAACCTTCATGTGTAATGGCAAAAATTAAATTTATAAACAAATAAGAAATCATCAGTTTATCAGGCTTTAATTGATAATTTATTCACAAGATTCCCTATCGAAGGCGTAGTAGATGAAGTTTCTGTTCTTCATGAGTCGACATTGCCAACTGACATGGTCGATATGGAAAAGATGTATGGTGATAGAGAGATTATACTTCTTGCTGAGTATTTCAAAACTAAGAAAAATCGTTATCAGACTTAAGTCTAACAAGCAGATTGTCGATGAGGAGTTGCAGAAATCGGGTAGAAGTATTATCAATTTCCACGACAGAGTTCGAACGGGGATTTCCCCTTATGAATTTACAGATGACTGATATTAGAAATAGAATAACTGCTCAAGCATTGTCTAACTTGTTGTTCATCAATATTAATGGCCCACCGCTAGACAAGCTCAAAGTACACGAGCTAGTTATTTCTTGTCTGAAGGATGGACATCATTCCGCTGCGAATGATTTACCACGAAAAAGTTACCAATAAACCCGATTTCAGATTTGTTTTAAGGTGGAAAATTACGAGTTATAGAAAATGTATACTTGTATTAGTAATGGCTTATTTGTGTTATTCAACTGTGTACCTATTTTTTAGTAAGTCTCTTCTATGCTTTAGGTAAACTACTTTGAATAAATATTCATAATAATTGCAATTATGCATATTTGTAACTTAAATTTAACGTGGTGTTTTAGATTACACAAATTACAATTATGAGCATACTTTATGGAGATGTTCTCACATAGGGTACCCGAGCACCTTTATAAACTATGAAAAACTGATTTTTCAGGTTTTTTGTGAGAAAAATACTGTGAACTGAGAAACCATAACCTTTTCCATATTGTACAGGGGTATTTTCCTGCGAATAGAAGTTTCTTTTGGAATGCGTTCAGAAATTAACACTTGCAAGAATACTCTCTTAGTACAAGTATATTTTAGACACACACTAATTTCCCCCCACCTCGAACTGTTTCAATTTCCTCACTGACAATCACTTCAATATTTTATATCATAAAGGTCAGATCCACCGTCATTCTAACAGAGTGGTGCTTGAGAGATTGACTAGAAATTCAGACTCCGATTACTGACAATTTCAGTCTTGTTTTATTACAAGTGTAAACTCTTTAGTCAGTACAGAAAAGGCCGTGGATCGTGTTCAGAGTTGATGACGATGGATTTTGGTTAGTCAGAATAGGTCACAGTGGATGAGAGTGGTTCATTGTGGGTGGTGGGTCACGGTGGGTCAGAGTGGGTCACCGTTGGTGGTGGGTCAAAGTGGGTCACCGTGGGTGGTGGGTCAGAGTGGGTCACGGTGGGTGGTGGATCAGTGGGTCGTGGGTCAGAGTGGGTCACGGTGGGTGGTGGGTCAGTGGGTCGTGGGTCACGATGGATGGTGGGTCAGTGGGTCGTGGGTCAAGTTTTCATTGACCCACGCCAACTCTGGTTGAAATTTGGCATGATTATAGGCTTTTGGAACTAATCTACATAAAAATGGTGAAAAAAGATTTTCTTTCTTAAGTTTTAGAGTTTCTAAAGGGAGGGAGATGAAGAAATTACTGATGTTATTTAATGGACCTTTTTTTGGACCTATGCTCTCACATCTGAAATACTTAGAATTGGAATAAAAACTTGAAATTAGGTATGCTTGTAAGTTTTTGTTAGCATTACCAAAATAAATCACTAAAAACGAAAATTTCAAAATTTAGAGTGGTTTTATGAGAAACTGAAAAATCCTTCCCATGTTATTTATACGGAACATCTTCTACATCCCAAAATGTTTAGCCACTTCCTGTACGGCTACAACGATGAAATTTGGCATGATTGTATCCTTCAGGGAGTAACCCAGAGGAAAATGGCCAAAACTGAATATGTTTAGTTTTCAGTGGGTCTAAAGGGGAAATGAAAAATCTCCATGTTATTTAAAGTAACGTTTTCTTGGGATACAAAGTCTTATCTTTTAGGTAGTTGAAATATGAAAAGAGACTTGAAATTCAGTAGAACTGTGGGTTTAAGAGGTGCGAGGCTGAGCAAATGCGAGGGCCTGAGGGCAGAGTCCTCAACTAGCCAAACACTAGTTTCAGTATGAAGTCCAATGATTATGATCTTTAGGCTAGGGAAGTTGGGTAATTAATGAAAGTAAACAATTGTAGAATTACTTTTTTTATGTTTCTCCACCGGGATTCGAATCCGGGAGCACTTGCTTCAAAGTACACGCTCATCTCATTTATATACAGTATATTTGGATTATGTTTTATGAGCATACTATCTCCTATCAATAGTCCCATTGACTTTAAAATCACCCTGTGTATTTCCGCTGTTCTGTGGCAAAGATACTGAACTGTTCCCGCCTTCTGGTTTAGAACAAGCCGTCTTATGAACACGTGTTTTGGTTTGTGTGTGTAGCAATGGAAAAGGGTTTAAAACCTCCTCCTTTCCCCCCGAACCCCTTAGTGCCTCTTGCCCTCATCATAGGAAGCAAAACTTGGACGTACAATTTATGAAGAGTGCCTGAGTCAGCTGCCCTCCATCATCTTTTAACTCTGAAGAACGCCCTCGTCTTCGTCGTCGAAACTTTGTCCCTCGCATTATAGATGCGTATATCACACAACGAGCTACATAAAATCGCAAAGGCTTCTGAAATTGGATACCAAAAGACGAGCTTTTTAAACTTTATGTTTCTTCTGGTTTTAAAGCTGCGCTTCATTCGTACGCAAGATAAACTATATTCAAATATTACTTATACCAGTGTTTCTCAAAGTGTGGGCCGTGAGAAATTAAGTATGAAAATTTTATTTTGATGGAGAAACATATGTTATAAAGTAAGTACCATTCAGGAAATGGAAAATTCGAAGCGTTTGTTAATGAGGCGAAGAATAAGTGATTGCTCAGAGCCCTGCCTTGTTGTACACATGGAAAAGAAAGTATTTGACAGTTGACAAATTTTCTTTTGTCAATAACTCGGGAACAAATGAATTAATTTGGACCTTTTTGTTGCTATCCTTAGATTAGATATAACTTAATAACTAGCCAAAAGCGGTACTCTAATAGGTTATTTTTTGTTGAGTTATTAGGAAAAGATATTTTGTCAACGGAAGAATACTTTCTTTCGTGATTGTACAATCAATACAGATGCTGGATTAGGATGGAAAGAGAATGGGTGAGTCAAAATCTGTCACGGGATAGGGCATTGCGTTGGGAATATTGTTAGCTCTGAGTTACCTTTCTATGGAAAAATTAGAAATATGACTTACAAAATTTAATTGGTTTGGAATTCACCACGATGTGTATTTGAATAAAAGTAGGTGGGCCACAAAATAGTTTTAATATGTAATGTGGGTCGCGGTAACAATAAGTTTGAGAACCACTGAGTTATACTGTATGCAATGCCATAAGTAAGAAAAACATCTAACGTGTATTGGAATATTGTTCCTAAATCCAAACATTTCTTACTAGGATATTTCCTCAGGGACCACGATGGTTCAGTAGTAGAGCGTTCACTTCTGGTGTGTGGGGTCCCTGGTTATATCCCAGCTCCCGCCAAATGGACTTCGTGGGGGACAAATAGCATTTGCGTGGGTTTTCTCGGGGTTGTCCCGTTTCTTCCCACTTAATTCATTCCACCATTGCATTCATTTCCCATCATTACCGTTTCCCCAATAACAAGTCTCATCATTTGTTATTAGATATTTCCTCGAAGTAATGGAGGAATAGTACATTTATTAAAGCTAATCTAATCTAATCGAAGCTAACGTATGGAAGATGAATAAACTTCTAATGGAGAGTGACGTGGTGAAAACTATCCATGTGATCTCAGTCACACGAAAAACCACCACTTTAAGAAACTTTCATGCCGAAATCAACTCTGGAACAAATAAATGAGGCTTCCTTTGTAATTCTACAGTGCGTATAATTATAAACTATAACAGGAATTTTAGGAATGATTCATAAAAACGCATCAAAAGATTGCAATCTTGGCCAATAATTAGTTTTTGAATCAGGAGGTCACAAAATTTTTGAACGGCCCCTAAATCGAGTTGATTTTGAGTTTAACGTCCCGTTCAGCAGTGAGGCTATATGAGACGTGGATCTACTGATTAACGCGGAATGCGAACCACATCAGCTCCCGCCGGAAAAGACCCCCTAAATCGAGTTTTTTTTTTTTAACTAAATAAGCACATGATACTGAGTTAAGTGATAGTTTGGGTTTGACTGCATTATATGTAGTTCTCCATAAATATTTGACTGATTGAAATATATTGAATATTTTAAATCAAGGGCTACAAAAATTTTGAACGGCCCCTAAATCGAGTTTTCGTTTGTTTGTTTGTTTGTTTGTTTTTTTTTAACGAAATAAGCACATTATACTGAGTTTGGTTTTGGCTGCACTATATGTAGTTCTTCATATATGGGGCGTAGAAGAAAATGTTTGATTCAATGAAATATATTGAATTTTTTTTGGATCAAGGGCCGCAAAAATTTTGAACGGTCCCTAAATCGACTTGTATGTTTTTAACGGCCACTTCATACTGAGTTAAGTGATAGTTTGGGTTTGGATACACTATTTGTAGTTCTCCATATATGGGGCGTACAAGAAAATGTTTGATTGACTGAAATATATTGAATTTTTTGGATCAAGGGCTACAAAAATTTTGAACGGCTCCTAAATCGAGTTTTCGTATTTTTGCGAAATGAGCGCATCATACTGAGTTAATTGATAGTTTTGGTTTTGCTATACTATATGTAGTTCTCGAGATATAAGGCCTAGAAGAAATTTTTCGTCTGAAATATATTGCACCTTTTAATCCAAAAAGCGACGTATTTTATAATCACTCCTCTTTAATTACTCCTTAATGCGCCAATAAGTTTGATTGACGGCTTTGTACAGATTGTTTTATATCACTTTTTTTTAAAAAAAATAATCTTGTTTTATTATTTTACAATTATTTTACATAGTATGTTACTGTCAATAACTTTTTGTTTAAACCCTATCTAGCGATCACAGTAAATGCAAAATTCCCATATATATATCTCCTTTTATTTCAACCGGAAGTTATATACCTCCCTCTATTGCAATCGAAAGTGATATGTCTCCCTCTATTGCAACAGGAATTGATATATCTCTCTCTATTGCCACCGGAAGTGATATATATATATATATATATATATATATATATATATATATATATATATATATATATATATATATATATATTGCAACCAGAAGTGATATCTGCACTACTTCCGGTTTAAATATTTGTAGTCTCAAAGTTTGGAAGTCTATTGTAGTTTTACAATGTGAAAAGCGAAATCACGTGTTTTTGAAACAAGTCTCTTTTCTTTTCTAAAAAAATAATGAAAAATCAAAAAACGCAACTAATAGAAAAATAAGCCAAATATACTTATTTATAAATAAAACCTTATATACAATCCAACTACCTTAAAGAAAATGGAAGTAAAAAAAAAAAAAAAAACTGGAAGAAATAGGGAAGCTGAATATCACTTTTTAGAAGGTTTGAAAGAAACCAAAAGTCAAACTGATAAACGAAAAGAAACGAGATATAAACGACGTGAGTAGAAGCTAAAATGGAACAGAGATAAGACGAAGGAAAATATATTACAGTGTCAAGAATTCGACGTCGTAAAAGAAACCGTATCCATACTGTTTTCTTTTTTTGTTCTCATATAAAATGGATAAAAGATTGTAATCCAATTCCGGAAAAAGGTCTATTTTCTATTAAGACGAATGGTATATACACACATACCTATCGCTTTTATATGTATTGAAAGGGAGACCGAAAAAAATGTTTTTTTTTTTTTTCATCTCATCATTGACTCAGAAAAAACCCAGCTGAGTCTAGTTGCTTGTTTTGCCAATGCCTCGTTCCGCGTCTTCTATTTCTTTGTGATAAGGTAAAGTGGCGAAAGAGAAGTCCCAAGCGAGACCGAAGCGCCCTCTCGACTGATGGATAAGAGTGGAAGTTATTGTGTTCGGTGAGCTCGCTTGGGTATTCACAATGGTTCTGCTGTGTTTGGACTTTTCTGTCTATTGCTGCGGAAACGTGCTGGCAACTGTGGGGAAATTTCCCTCCGCGAGGGATATTTTTTTTTAAACAAACAAAAAACTTAAATTGGAAAAAAAGGATGGGATTATTGTGTTTAATAATATTAATCATCAAATGAAATGGAGATACAGATTCAGAAAATGAGGTCCATCAACTGAAACATTTACAGATGAAATCTACAAATTCACATATCAGTAAGTTTTTTAAGAAAACGCGTTTACTCCTTTTAAATTCGGCTTTTTTTAAAAGGTAAATTATAGACTTTCAGTCAAGCGGCTACATTATCACCCTATTTACTGTAGGATCATGATTTATACCTCTCTCTCTCTCTCTTTTTTTTTTATTTCACAATAAAACAACCTTTCATACGCTACCATTCACATTTCCCTATCACATCCCTGAGGCGGGAAATTTTGAGACAAATCGGTATTTTTCTCTGATTTTTTTTTTATTTTGAGTCCCTCTGGATTCCCTGTTTTAAAGTAGAGGTCTGAAAATTAACCGAAAAATACTAAGAGATGTACTAAATGTGCGTACAAAATTTCAAGCTTCTATCTTGATGAGTAAGACCGGGAAAAATATTTACCAATGATCTCTACAATGCCCCAGATTACCACAAAAGACTCCGATCTCAGATAAAAAAAAAAAAAAAATCCTGAGATCAATAGTTATCCTAGGATCATATTTTGTACCTCATTCTCTTCGGAATAGAACAGCCTTTCAAACGGTACCGCTCGTATGTCTCCATATGTACCTGAGGGGGGAAAATCGCAAAAAGGGGATATTTTGGTTAAAATATCCCTTTTCTTTACATTTTTGCCCCTCTGGATCCCTCCTGTGTTAACGCAGAAACGTGAACAAATCTTATAAATACTACTCTGTACATTGAATGTTTGTGCAAAATTTCAATCGTCTAGGTGCAAAAGTAAGCCCGACAAAAATAATAGAAATAGACCTAACAAAAAAGAATTAAAGTTATGACGTCATCATCTCCTACGTCTCGAAGTTGAAAAGCGTAAAACCATACGTAACGTGTTCTACAATGCGTCTAGACTTGAAAAAACAAAAAAAGTCCGAAGTAAAATGCTTTATTAGTTCTTTTTAAATCGAATAATGAAGACAATACTTTAATACCTAAAAATAGGTACTAGAACTTAAAAGTGTTACATGCTTAAAAATTGCAGAAAACTGTAGGTTTCGTAGAATAAATTTTTGGCTCGGTCAGTGTGGTTGAAAAACTAACGCTATTTAATCCTTCACATTGCATAATTACAGTGGCGTGCGCAAGGGGGTTCGTAGATTTAACCTGAAAAGATATAAGACTGAGTGTTTAACCGATCTTGATAAAATTCTTGTTCCCTGATGGAAGAAACACTGCGTGGTTGCCCCCCAATTAAAGAGATGATGGACAAATATTTACAAATGAAATGGATTAATCTTTTATACACTATATATACGTATATACACGAAAATGTTGAACTTGTAGATTCCTTAAACTGAAGTGCATTCACTTCAGACAGTGGCGGATTAGGTATCTTGCGTCCTAAGCTATATAGGTCCGTAGGGTCCTCACCTACCACTATAACTAATCCCATGATAAGCTGTTCGCTAATGAAACCGCCCTAGCATATCTTTGATTGTTGTGCTTTAGCCACACAATTATAACATAAACATGAGAAAAAAACTGAACTCACTCAACGTTTGTTTGGTTTTATCACTTGCCTGAACAGGTTTACTCACCCTTCATCTTTCGTGAATGTTGGATCAGTAATTTAGTAGAGATGACGTCATGCAACTCTTTCTCATCAGTCTTGAGTGTGAACTATAGATTTGTTATTTTAGAGTAATAATGAAATGCACCAAACCAAACAAAATGCGAAAAATTAGAACACTAAGAAAGAAAAAAGGAATTGTTCCAAATGTTGATTTTTATCTTTCGCGCCTTCTCTTTGTGTTCTATGGCTCTAATTAGCTTGTCTTGATTGTCGAAAACCCAGCGCTGACTACAACCTTGAAAAGTAAGCTCATTGATTGAATTGGAATGACTTATGAGACGGGGATTTGAGATCCAAATCGCATGATCTCGTACTGGATCCACTGCGTCGAAGACGTGTGCGTTAAAGTGGATCACTAGGTGTTTTCGCTGCTATGCTAATCGCTTCTTTTATAGTGTGGCGTGGCGTTACCAGGTACTTATGCCAGATAATAATGGACCTTATCATTGAATTCTGCTTGGATACTTACTGGAGAAATTAATTTTCAACCCTTACCGAAATTCACAGCTAGGTTACGCCTCAAACTGCAACGCTAGAATCCAGGAATTTTCTTGCTGAAACTATCACAGTAAGCGTACAAATTTGGCAACAACACATTATGGCGTTCTGCGCAAGTTTCTTCTCAAAATCTATTTCCTTAAATGTAAATTAATATTTAAATAAAATGTGAAATATAACACGAGAAACGGTCAAACAATATATCTATTTCATAATAAGATTGTTACTTTAACATACTTCAGATACATAAATAAACATTTCATTAAAATGAGCACTTCTAGTACGATTTAACAGCAAGTGTTATCTTGTATGCTCATTGTAAAATGAATGAAATATTTTCTTTTAATTGTTACCTATTAGAAGACACAATCAAATGAATCAGTGTCTTGTGTTGTAGCTGCAACTTAACTCTATCTTATAGTACAATATTTATAATATGTAACGCTTCATTGCGCAGTAGTTAAGGAAATGAGCTAAAATATGTACTGATTTCCGGGTGTTGATCCACCTTAACTAAACAGGCTGGATGAAAAATGTAATGGCAAAATTGTTATGATTCGTACCTGGCTTCATACACAGAAGAACACCTGTTACATATCTTCAATGTTATCATTTCTTATCTCTATAACTTTCTGCCACACTTATTTGGAAGGTATCGAACAGTCAGAGCGTCAATCTTTGTCGTTGTTCCGCAGGGACTGCCATATGGTAGGACGATGGTTTCTTTTGTGTCGCAGTGTTTCCCGCGAAATGGTTCCTTTACTTTGGCGAAAAAAGTAGTCACGAATTCCTTGACAATATTGTTGTTCACTGTGCCAATTTGCCACTTCAATCTTGGTCTACGTACGTTGTTAGTCTTTCAGAAACATATTGTATGGAGCTTCCACTTTTCTCCTCTGTTTTACGGCATTGCTGCTTTTTGACTGAATAATACATAATCACACCTCACATTTCCTTATCAGCTACGGAACACTTGTAGTACTGAGTCACAGCCCTGTGACGTAGTAACAGTGTTGCCACTACTTTGTAATCAGTCTATGCATATAGCCCGGAGGAAGCTCTCATTCTTCCCTAAACAATAAGTTTATTGTTTAGGGAAGAATGCGAACTCCCTCATGGCTATATTGTTAGCATACGCGCCTTCGGTGATTCCCTATATGAGCTCATGTATCAATGACAATGTCAGAAGATTTCCCTCAGGGATACTTTGAATAAGCTTGGGCACTATGAAAATACAGATAGACCACGTTGAGCACGATCAGGCCAGCATTGCTTTACTGTGAGAGGAAATCCTCCCCCCCTGAGCCAACGCCTGAAATCATCACTGTCTCATGTCTCGACACGCAAAGGGGTGCTAAGCCCCAAAATCAAGCAACGAACCTTTAGAAACAATGAGATAAAATCAACCCCATGTTTCCAAAGTTGCAAATTTATCCACTGTGATAACAAAACAATTTTAAAAACTATTAGATTTTCATACAGTAAACGGTATATCTTCTTTAGGACTTCCCAACCAATCCAGATATTTGTGGTTGAAAACGATCAAGGACAACCCTTTGAAAGGGAATAAGTTTTGCAAGCTTCGAAATATGATAACGTAATTTTCCTCCGATCTATATTAATTTTTTAAAAAGGAAAATTTTGTACCAGGAAAGGGAAATTTTGATTAACTATTTTACTCCGTCCCTAGTCGTCTCCCAGTATTTTACTCCCGTGTCCAGATCAAGGAACCAAAAGGCAGCGGCAAGAGCAATCTTCAGAAACAGCTGGAGCTGAAAGAGGTTTCTTTTCTCTACTTATTTTCCCCTTCCTTGAGTAGGGTTTGTGAATGCTAGTGGCTTGTGAGGAAATGCGGAAGAAGATAGGGAGCCTTCATCATTGTCGTGAGATTCGTCGAGCCTTTTTCTTCTTTCTTCGTTCAGTTTTTCTTCGGCATTTACTTTATCCATCCTCTTTCATCAGTGTTGCCAGCTATGAATGTTCACTCAGTAATTACGCAAATATGTAATTACTGAGTGGAAAGGTAAACCCTGGTGGTGAAGAGTTACTTTACTTTTCAAAAATAAATACCTTTCACCTTTGAGATTGTACTGTGTAGATCAGTCATTCTTAATTGAATGCTCTGTGACGTCACAATTTCCTGCTCAACTTCTCAGTAAATCACACGGATAAGGGAAGGAACCGGTAAGTAATGCAATGTTAATAAAAGACAGTGGTGGCAGGCAAGCAAAAAGATCAATAGCGTTCTCGATAGTTTTCAAGCATACTACTCATGGATCGATGACTAGGCGAACACTGGCAACACTTGCATATTTCGTTCTCCTGCCTTAACGTCTCCTCTTCTTTGCCCTAGTGATTTCTCTCTGCTTCTTTCAGATCATAAAAACTCGCTCCTACTATTGTAAGCTAATGGAGAGAGACTTCCGAAACTACAACTACCTGCGCCAATATGGATCGATCTTATAGTTTGAAACTTAGTGAGGATGGATTTCAGTGAGCTCCTTCGTGGCCTTGTGGTTAGCGTACTCGCCCTCTGGGTTGGACTTGCGGATCGCTGTATTCCACTTATTATTATCATCTTGTGTCAAATCCACTGTGTTACCACATTACCATATCGTTCTTAATACAATCTCTCCACTCTTTCTTTGGCCGGCCTCTGGTTCGCTTCCCATTCAGTTCTCATAGCACCCACTCGTTGAGCTACGTATTCCAAAGGTCTTCTTCTTCCATGGCCAAACTATGTGAGTCTACTTTCTTGCACTACTTGTCTCATGTTTACTGTTCGCCGCATCACTTCATTCTTATTTTTGTCCTTCCGCGTCACTTCAGCATATCCACTGTAGCATCTTCATCTTTACAACACTCAATTTCCGTTCCTCTCTCTTCTTCGTCGTCCAACATTCCGCTCCGTGTAATATGACATCATAAATTTTCTAGTTTTTCGTACTAAGTGTTACACGTACAGTATGTTGTAAGTCAATGGCACTGTTACATCTATAAGAGTTACTTCTTGGTCCATTTTACCTGTATTGATTATAATGATGTCGGGTCTGTTTGCAACTGTTACATACATTCTGATTTTTCGATACCATATGGTTTGTATTTACTGTTTTGAAGATCTGGATTTGGCTGATATTTTTTGTACTATGGCGTGGTATCGATGGTTAGTTCCGTGTTATGTGCCGGAAACTGCTGAATGTTTTACAACATTCTTGTGTCTTTTGCAGTAGTCTGTGGGAGCCATTATGCGGCATAAATCTGTCATATGTTCAATTGTTTCTGATTTGTCTCCACATTTTCTGCCTTTTTCAGTCGGTATTTTTTGCTTCAATATCTAATTAGAATAGTTTCTTTTGGTACCATTCTGTCCTGGATGGTCATCGCAAAGTCTACTGTTTCGGAAAAGCTTCAATTTTCCTGAGCCAGGCATTTGATTCTCACTTATCTTTCGTATTACTGTCTTCAAGGTGATTAAAAATCCCGTAGAGTTCTTTTGCTCTCCAATTATGTTTTTATCCATCTAATTCATAGTTTGTGGTCACCTCTGTCATGGTTAGACAAAGTGGTCTAGCTTTCGCGTCTAATTCTCATATCACATGAAATAGGTGGTTGGTTTCGTTTTTGTTCGCGAAATATTGACCAAGTTCTTCAGTATGTTCTTGGTGAAATACGTGATACCAATTTCTCTTTCTGTGAGGAGTGTCACTCTCTCTATTACAATTTTTGGGTGTTCCATTGTGTATTCATCAATTAAAGAACGAATCATTTGTGTGAAATTGTTTAAGTCAGTTTCTGTCCATCATGATTATTATGTAGATACACTTCACTTTAAATATTTATTATCCAGACACACATAACATAAATATCACAAGAAGCCTGAATCCATTGGATCGTGATATCCACTGGACGTCCCATTTTTGCTTGTAGAGAGCCTAAGAAAATCTCGATTTCTAGTTATATTCCAGAAACAGAACATCCTGAGAAAATCTTGATTTCCAGTTATGTCCCAGAAACGGAACATCTTGAGAAAATTTATTTCGTTATGTTCCAGAAACAGAACATCCTGAGAAAATCTCGATTTCCAGTTATGTCCCAGAAACGGCACATCCTGTGGAGCTCCTACCTGACATTTCTGGAATGTTAACAGGATAATAAGGGCGGCTTTTGGACTGTCCCGTGGCGGACATATCCTATTGAAAACCAAGCGAAATCCAGAAGATATTTCCACTATTACTGAAGTTTCTACTGGCATCTTGAATATCCCGAAACAGATATGTAACCTCTGAAAACGTTTCGTGGATGTGTTGTGTTATGTTGTGAATTTTATTTCTAAACAAGTTATGCTAAATTTCACTTAGAACTAATTAACTCTGTTTCCTATGGAACCCAGAGGTTGAACGCCGCGTTCACAGAAGATCATTGATTTCTATTCTTAGCCAACTGGATCCAGTTTCTACATTGTACTCCTATTTCTGTGGAATCTATCTAAATATTATCATCCCATCTGAGACCAGGTCTTTATAATGGTCGTTTTCCGATTGGATTTGCAGTAAAAATTTTGAAAGTGTTACTATTTTTTTCCATTCTGGCTACATGACCTGCCCACCTGAGTCTTCTTGACTTGATTACCCTAACAATGTTTGGTAAACAGCATGAATTATGCAGTTCCTCGTCATGAAGTTACTGCAATTTCCCATTCCTGCTTCCCTTGGGTCCGAATATTCGTATTAGGATTTTATTCTCAAATACTTTCAATTTGAGTAATTTTTCTTAGAAACATTCTTTAAATAAAACGCTTTAATCATTTAAAAAAAAACTCTAAACTCGAATGAATACACTAAAACTTCATAGTATCGTCACGTGTTGGAAAGACATTTGATCCTCTTCCTCGAAATACCATTCTGTTAGTGATGACATGATATTGTTTTCCCTATTTGGTTATTCTTACCAATGAAAGAGTAATTTAAATTTTATTCCACAATTTCTGGCAACATTTTTTTTTATAAACTGAAAATTTCTTGTCAAGAGATAGAAACACTGATCATCTTCAACATGAAGTGTAATTCAATCCTGAACAACCCTTCGTCAGACTTTTTTTATTAACGGAATATCAAAGACAAGTGTTAGCAGAAGTTATTCAAATTAAAGCAAGATGAGAATAGGAAGGGTGTAGGAGGGAAAGATCTTGTAACACTTGAAACACAAAAGCTTCTTTGTAAACCCTCTTTACTCGTATGTGCTTAGGGGATAGAGTATAAACGCAAAAGATACAGTATAGATAGAATATCTCATTTTAAAGTTGAACGCTTGTTTGTTTGTTAGTTTGTTTCTTATTCAAATCGATCCCCACCCCCGTTGGCTTACCACATGTCTACGAGACTTTCGCGAGCATGCCGGATACTTGATTCACATTAAATATGTGTACAAAAAAAAACACTTTGCGTGACAGCCCTTTGCGTACCTGAGCCGCTCCAACGCCATCTGTTAGCGATCAGCTGAACTACGTCCAGCCTAGTGGCTAGCATGTGGTCTAACAGGGAGCTTTCTGTACCTAGTGGACGTCATATCTTTTATTCATGTGACTCCCCAGTTTGCCTCACGACGAAAATATAGAAACACTGGCCGAGAATCGAATCTGGACTACGATGTTCCCTCTTAAGTAAGTATATACCAATACAAAATCATTACATTTTTTATATATCCTGTCTTTTCGATAAAAATCGACTCTTTGTACAACCCGCGGCAAAAAACCTGCAACATGAGGATGTAAGTTTATTGTGAAACTACGCCTAACAGCACAGGGAATGAACATAACGTCTAAGTGGAACGAATCACGCCAGGATAAACCTCGGCCTCCTCCCGTCCACACTTATTTTGGAGCAAAAGACTTCGTCATTTCACAATAAACTTATATGCTCATGTTGCAGGTTTTTTGCCGCGGATTGTACCATGAAAAGTTGTATTTTGTAAGGATTGTACCATGTAAAGTTGTAAACCGACGTTGCATTCCTCGGTTTAGATTACTTTAAGAGAACATGCACTTAGGATTTTTCGCGCGATCAACGCCGAGTACTTGAACTAGTGATTTAATGTTTTGTCGCCCCTAGGCCAAAATATATTTGCCGCTCCTCATTCCGACATACAAAATTTTATAACAATAGATTTTTTTTAAAAAAAAAAGAACTTATTTTATGCATACACTTATTTCAACATGTTTATATACAGGGTGTAGCAAAAGTCCTGGGTCATTGGCTATTTTCGTTATGACGTAAAGATAGTAAAATGGAAAGAGAAGAAAATGGTTGGTGATAGGTGGTTATTTAATATAAAATTGTGATTTTTTTTTCAATCGCACCAGTCGGTTGTCTCCACACTGGTAATGCGCTCAATGTTAAGTAAAAATGCAACGTTGCCAATCAGCAGGCTGGTTGAACGGAACTTAAAAATCACACAAGAATGACATGGGGAAAGTGCACACTGCACATTGTTGTGTGGGGAAACCTAAAATACCCCGAATCTATTCCCTAACAATTCTGTATTGTGGGTATTGTGAGGGCTTAAGGGGGAACACTCTTGATAAAATGGCAACGTTGCTTTTTAACTTCAGAGCCAAACTGCTAGTGCGATTAGGAAAAAAAAAATCTACCATTTTACATTCAAACCACCTATTTCCAACAATGCCTTTTCTTACCAATTTTTCGTACCTTTATTTATAACAGAGATAACCTAAGACCCCGGACTTTTGTTATACCAGGTATATTGTAATGAATTTTGATATGGTGATAGGGTTTTGTAAAGCGCACAAGCACAGGAGAGTTGTGCGGAGCACTCGCTGCGCACTAATATAACAGCGTTACGCGCTCGACTCCATGCAACTATCTTCAAGTGCAGCGTTAAAATTCCACACAACTTCAACCACCAATGATTCAAGGTCAATAGATTCGTTAAATGAGTTATTACTTGGAACGCGTGTACTTTGACTTCAATTATGCTTATTATTATTATTATTATTATTATTATTATTATTATTATTATTATTATTAGTAGTAGTAGTAGTAGTAGTAGTAGTAGTAGTAGTAGTAGTAGCAGTAGTAGTAGTAGTAGTAGTTGTAGTAGTAGTAGTAGTAGTAGTAGTAGTAATAGTAGTAGTAGTAGTAGTAGTAATAGTAGTAATGGGTCGTGGATCCGAGTGGATCACGATGGGTGGTGAGTCAGTGGATCATGAGTCAAATTTTCATTGACCCACGCCATCTCTGTAGGAAATCACTGATTACATCCCTTGCCAAGTGAAAAAATGAAATCTTTGAGTTTTACGTCCCACTGTTATGCCGGTTAGGAGGTTGGGAGGAAACGGGAGAACCCCGAGAAAACCCACGAGCACGGTGTTTGTCCATTACCAGGCCAAGTGAGTTTGTAGCGGACGACGTAGTAGATTTTCTCGAGATTCTTATTCCCATCAATTATTTCATTATCAATTTACTTTCATTTATCATTCGTCTATTTTTAGCCTACGATAATATCCATGAGACGTAAAACCGAGCAAATTTCATTTTTCAAATCCTGCCATTATCTGAAAATTGAGAGTTGGCAACCCGTCTATATCTGGTTCATATCGTATGATTTTCTTTTTTCTTTCTTGCTCGCACGAGGATGACGGTGGTTTTGGATGCTCTTGACTTTATTCAACGAGGGATGAGAGCTTGATTTTTGAGGGAGGAGAACAGAGGCGGCGAGTGTGCACAAGAACGCTAAATTGAAACGAAGCTCGCTCTCGTGCGGATGCGTATGAGTCCTTTTTTTTTTCTCCCTTCTGAAGGTCTGTCCCACAAATTCCAAAGCGACTGTGGACATCGTGAGGACTGGAAGACTTTCCGTGCGACGAATAACCAAGGAATTGAGGTAGAAGAAAAGAAAAGAAAAATAATGCTGTGGCGAAATCTAGCTTCTAAGCAATATTCTTTAACTCTCTCCTCAAAATATCATCAAATACAACCTAAAGATGCGAGACAGAAAAGGTAAATATTTCTTTTATACCTACTAATGTTTAGGCACAGGGTCACTTTGCTGTTAGTGCCGGTCTATTTCAGGTATGCCCACGGAAAATATGTGAAACATACTTCGGCCCCATCCACACCATCCTCTGACGTATGAAACCCTCCCTTTGCTTAGGGAAAAGAAGTTAATGACCTCAGCTGTGTTGCCAATTTGTCAGTGAAGATCGTAAGCTACTTAGAATGGCTAACATGACAGAGCACAGCGAAGTCCGTGAAATAATTCATTGTGGCAACGCTGTCCGCATCCAACAATTGAAAGATCTCGGCTGCAGCAAGTTGTCCCTCCTTTTTCGAGGGAGGTACGGGAAAACACACATCGACAGCAGCGCCAGAAGGGAAAGCTCTCCTCATCTTGTCTCGTTCTGTAAATTTATGTACAAACTTTATGCCGAGATTTTTTTCTTGATATCATCTACACTGCCTAAAAGCGATCAGAATCCTCCCACGTTACGATAGGCTGACGGGAGTTGTCAGTGGCGTATTTACGATTTTGTTTCGGAGTGGGCTTTGCTAACTTTCGGGTAGGGGGGAAGCTTTGCCTGAAAATGTGAAAATTCAGCAAGATATTTCATATACTTTACTATAGTAAGTAAGATTTCGGGGGGGCTTAAGCCCAGAAGCTTCCCCCTAAATACGCCACTGGGAGTTGTAATATATCAACATTTAAACAATACTTATTATTGAAGAATATTTTGCAATGATTTGCGTATCTGAAACGTTGATAAATGTCCTTCTTTATGTTCGTAAAATTAATTTTATCTATTTATACCTTTTACGCTAGAAATTATGTAATACTATAACAGTGTTTGAGATCTAAAAACTGGTGTTCGCCAACGAGATTCGATAAATTTCTCGTCTCGTCTCGATTCCCGTCTCAAAAAAGACACGAGAATTGTATTATTTCGTGCCTCGTCTCAAATTTGAAAATGTACTTACTGGACTCTCGTCTCGGAAACGAGACGAGACGAGACATTTTTATGGCTCATGGACAACATTAACAATAGACCAGATGTCTTCAATCAGGTGATCATACCGGCCAAGAAAGATGTGGAACATAATCTTCATCCAGGAATCGTAGAACGTTTGCGTGCTACATGTTGTCACGCGTTGTCCTGTTGTAAATTCGTTCCAAGCAGAAAGTGCAGTAAAGGTCACATGAACTGTTGTCTAGTCAAAGTACCGTCAATACGTATGAGATACGAGAAACCGATGGTATCAACTTCCCACACAAAAAAAGTAATAATAAAATAGGTAAATAAATATTTTTTTTAAACTTCAAATCAGAACAATTACTTGAACAATATTATAGTATAACAAATCTAGAAATAAATTGTGTATATTGACTTCACTGCTCTATACTATGGCTAATCTATAAAATAATGCGGAAAGTACTTACATTTCTTCTCTCGACAACTCTTTCAACTAAAAACATAATATAAACACACAACAGCGACGCCTTAAGATAAATGCACGAACTTGTCAGTTAGGTAGGGATGGGCAGGAAAATGTGAATGGTAGACATTCGCCCTCCCCAGAAGAGAAAACTTTCTTATTTTATATATATCCAGTGGCGTATTTAGGGGGCCTCCCCAGGCTTAAGCCTTTACTTACTATAGTAAAGAACATGGAATATCTTCCAGAATTTTCACATTTTCAGGCAACCCCCCCCCCCGAAAGTTAGCAAAGCCCCTCCCGAACAAAATCGTAAATACGCCACTGTATATATATATATATATATATATATATATATATATATATATATAACCCATCCCAGAGTTGGAGCTCTTAAAAGTAGCTCTAAGTAGCAGTATTATAACCCCCCCCAGAAGTCCGTCCTGCATCCGCCCCTGATGGCAGATCATATGTAGTTTTGATGTTGATGTTGAATTCTGTTAACACTAAGCAGATCATAATCTTATCAGGTTTACTATTGTAACATTACGTTGATAAGGTAGTAGATACTCGTAAAGCAATTTAATACACGGCATTGGGTTTTCTCCCTCAATGTTTTTATTAGAGTCTTTCTATTTCATGTGTACCCTCGCAAAATATATGAAACGCAGTTCGGCTTCACATCCGTCATCCTCTGACGTAGGAAACCCTCCCTTTGCTTTGGGGAAAGAAGTGAACAACCGCGGCTGTGTTGCCGATTTGTCAATCAGTCGTTTGGTCTTGACGAATCAAGATCGTAGGCAACTTAGAATGTCTAACAAGACAGTGCACAACGAAGTCCGTGAAATAATTCATTGTGGCAACGCTGTCCGCATCCAACAATTGAAAGATCTCGGCCGCAGCAAATTGTCCCTCTTCTTTTGAGAAAGGTACGGGAAAACACACTTCGACAGCAGCGCCGTCAGGGGCATACTTGAAATAAAAAGGGTCTAGTATAAAATTCCTGTTATATAAAATATAATGCATAAAGTCACTATAAATGTGGTCTGAAGACAAAAGAAAGTTCTCTATGTAATTTGGGTAAATAGGTCTTTCAAGGCCCAGGCAGCTAAGGGAATGATAACGCAAAGCTCCAAGTAAGCTAAGAGAGGTTGGTGTCCCGCAGAGCTCCAGGCAAGCTAAGAGAAGGGATTTGATCAGCAAAAACTGATTTCAATGAAGACCTTACATGGTGTTTTATACCTTCTACGCAACAGCGATGGGGCTGGTGTCCCCTCTTCTGTCACATGCTGATTCCTGTCGTCTGCTTCTTGTAGTTGTTATAGTACGAGAGGACGTGGGCTTGTTTAAAAATAAGAAGCCTGTGTTTTTATTTGCAAATATAGACCACATTTAGGATGTTATAGCATCTATTTCACCATTGTTCTGGGCTATTGTGTAGGTCCGTTGACTGCGGCTTGTATTAGCATGCTGTTGAGTTTGTATTCCAATACTCTTGATTTATTTGTGTTTATTATTGGATTTATTATGATGGGACGTTGACTGTTGAAGTCGCCGGTAAGTAATTCGGAAAGATTTCCAGACATTGCATAAGAGGAAAGGATTGCTGAATTTTATCACAAGGTAGATTGTAAAAAAATGTGAGAGTAAAAGATGGAATAGTGTGGAGATTTACAGTGACAGGGAAGGTGATGTTGCTCTGAAATTGTGAAAGAATGGTAATCCGTTATAAGGTGTTGTACTTCATATCTATGACAGTTTCTCCAAATTATTTCATGCGTTCATCTATATAAACTCTCAAACCACTCGCCTGATTTTCATCAAATTGTTAACGTAGATGAGTTTCGGGCCTGTGATGGTTTTCGTCATTTCAGTTTGATCGTGCAATTTAAGGGAGGGGGAGGAGGGAGATAATTTTAAAATGATCCAAATTAAGTTACATTTGTGTCGAAATTATAGTTTTCGGGGTCGTTCAGATGAACAGTGACACTTCCGATGATGTTTAAATCCAAATTCAGGCCCTCAACTTAGTGAAGGGGAAGCGGAGAGCAGTGCCGTGCCATTGGGGGTGAGCGAGGTGATGGCCACGGGCGCTGAAGTAAGGGTGGACTTCATGGTGGCGCTTCGCATCTGGTCTGCCGACCTCACTCATATGTACGGGGCGCCGTCGTATACTCTCGTCTTGGGCGTTGATTTTCTACGGCACGGCACTGGGGGAGAGAGAACCGTCTGCTTCTCACACGACCAACTTTATGTTATGTGACAATGTCTTGAGTTGGAGAGCTCGGAAAATTATATGTTCTGTTTGAAGATTCCAAGACAAAAAATGTCGTCTATAAGAGAGCGTTTCAATAATAGTAAAAACTGACTGAGTAACGGAACATACAACTAATTTTTCTTATTTTAACCCACCGAAGCGGTTAATTGATGCTAATTCCTTCTAAAATTATAAGCAGATAGACCTAGGTATGTTTTCTTTTTAAATCTCGCTTCTAATTCAAATATATCATTATTCTCGGTGATCAAACTTGCATTTTGAATATTTCTGTGCATGAGAAAAAATACTTTCTTCTAGTATTCTTAAAAAACTGAAAAATTAAAATACTTTGCAATGGACAAGAAGCAACAAAGAGGTGTTTTTTTCTTCTAAATTTTTCGTATTTGCTTGCTGTAGAAATGATATAGCGCATTGAAAGTGTTTCAGTGTTCAAGCGAAAACTGGAGAAATTTTACGTGGACCACTTCTTTTAGCGCCATCTGTTGGAGGCACTCGAAGATTTATTATTTCTAGCGATCTCGTCTCTTGGTGTGTCTTTTTCTTCTTCTTCTTCTTATAGCTGAAAACAACAATGCGAAGATACGAATTGCTTCCCACGATTCGCCTTTCTTTTAATACTTCTTTTGTTTCCTTCTTTTTTGTGTTATTCTTTTTTTAAATCGTATTTCTAACTTTATTAGTCTCCGTGTTACGATTTACGGAGACAAAGTGAAGGATATTTCTTTGGCTCAGTTGTAACAGACTTCGGAGTTATATTTTAGAAGAAAAAAAAAAAGTGGTAGAACAAGCCAATTTGTGCTGTATGATAAGTTTTAGTCTTTTTTCCAGCTTTTTTTCTTTTATCGCTACGTGGCGCTGCAACACATCTTGCGTCAAATACGAGATACATTTATCTACGTATAGTTAAGAAAAAGAAAATCAAATAAACGAGCGTCATAAACGAGAACCGTTTTAGATATGACGCTGCAAATTAAATTAAAAAAATATATATTCTTTTTGATCGAAAGATAAATAGAATTTTGAACAAATGCATCCTCATCAAATTAATGCGTTAAAGAAGAAACTTATCCTTCGAGTACAAGGGTCCGCTAGGTCGGAGGTTCCCAACCAGTGTCACGCAGTCCCATAAAGTTTTGAAATTTTAGAATTTAAAAATAATGGAGCATTTAATAAAAAGTTAATCAATTTTGAGTTAGGGTTAACGCCTCCAGCGGGAGCAACAAAGATCAGTGTTACATGGAGTCAGTACTTTAAAGAAATTTGTAGTCTTACACAAGGGCGTCCATCAGGGGGGGGGCGGCAAGCTGGGGCGCTCGCCCCCTAAAGGAAATCGTACTTCGGAATATCGAAAACCCAATCGAATTTTTACATTAGTTACAGCAAAATTTGAACCTATATGTGAAATGTTGCGTATACGTGCCCCCCCTTGGAAGCCACAATATGGGCGCCCTTGGTCTTACACTATTTTATATTTTTAGAAATAATAACGTAAAGTGTGTCGTGACATGGGTGTTCAGCGGAGTGCGGCATTAGTCAAAAAAAAACTTGGAAACCACTGCCCTAGGCTGATTCGGATTAGTATTTTGTCTGAGCAGACTGGAGCAGAATATAGCCTAGAACAGTGGTTTCAAACCTAATTCCCATCCGACCCCCATTTTATCACATCCTCTTGCCAGCGACCCCCCTGATAATTTCTGGTTTATAATAAGCTTGTGTGGAATTTTTAATAGGGATGCGCTCGAGTCGAGACATGTCTCGAATCTCGACTCGACTCGACTCGAATTCGAGTCGAGATTCGAGTCGAGACACACTTTGTAAAATTCGAGACGAGTCGAGACAAACGTATTTCTCGACTCGAATTTTCGAGTCGAGACACGAGTCGAGTCGAGACGGCTCTTAAAAATCTCGACTCGACTCGAATGTCTCGAAAATCTTTCTATAGTTTTTAATATTATTTTGAAGAAAGCATTCACTCAGAAACAGCCTTGAAACCAATTCCAGCTTTTATTCCTTCAGAAAGGTACAGAACTCATAAAATTAATAGTTAATCTTTAAAGATCAAGATTTAATTTTCAGCTCAATTCAGTTAATTAGAACTAATAGTTAATGTCGTTGTATTTGGTTGTACTGCAAATATAATGATAATAATAATAATAATTGATTATCTAGTTTGTATAAAACTATTATCCGTAGTCTAAATCTAGTTTGTATAAAACTATTGCGATAAAGTGAACTTCATAAATTCTCTGAATGAGCAGTTGGTAGTCTATAGTAATTTAGCATAGTTATAATTATTGTGTTTTCGTTCCCATGAACGCAATAGGGATACGTAACTTCTGGATTATTCGCTTGCCCAACTATTCTGAGGCTTTAATATGTTGCAGCATATCACGAGCTACGGATAATATATAATGTAACATTTGTTGTACATCACATATTATGATACGAGACTATTTTACATAGTATATCTTATCTAATATAAATAAAATAAAGAGTTTGTTTGTGTGTTTGTGTGTTTGTCTGTCTGTCTGTGCGACCTGGGGACCAGACGAGTGGACTGAGAGTTCCCAAAATTTGGTCACGGGTACCTTAGTCCAGGCCCCAGATCAAGACGAAGCGTTTTTTTTTTTTAATTTTGAACCAGGGGGGTCTCGGGGGGGACGTTTACTGGGACCGCCCTGGGGACCAGACAAGTTGACCGAGAGTTACCAAATTTTGGTCACGGATACCTTGGTCCAGGTTCCAGTCTAAGGCGAAGCGTTTTTGTCAAAATTGGAACCAGGGGGTCTCAGGGAGGCGTTTAGCGAGACATGTAGTAAAAGTAATCCAAATTGATCGACATTAGTGTCAAATCCATAGTTTTCACGGTCGCTGAGATCAATGGATTTCCATCAGCGATGATTTGCAAATTCAGCTACTACTGTATGTGGGCCGGGTGTCAGCGGGAGAGGAATACCGAGACATGTATAAATAGCCCATATTGATTGATACTAGTGTCAAATCCATAGTTTTCGCGGTCACTGAAATGAATGGTGATACTTCCACAGGTGTTGACTTCCAAATACAGCCCCCATGCGAAGAATGAGTATATTAAGCTAGTATTACAATAAATGGACTGCTTGGATAACAAGAACTAGTACAGATAAGTACCATTCACTTCTATGAATAGGTATTTTTTAAAAGGATTTTTGTAAACACTAAGTTATAAAACAATGAACTACATACAGTAGTTATGGTTTTGGTTCCCAACATAAAAGAAATATGGATTGTTCATGAGATATTGAACTTAACTTTCACTCTGGAAAATTTCAATTTTGGAGTTAGGCCACTTGGCATCAAAGCAGTTCACTGTAAGATAAATACATTCCGCACATTAGTAACATAGTTGTTCAGGGGCCTTCGATTTCCATCCTCTCAAATGAAAGCTGAACGATTGCTTGATACATGCTGACTATATAGGAGAAATAGTGTATTAAGTTTTCGAGCTTTGGTGCGTATCCGTATTTATACTCTGATATAATTTTAAGTTCACACTCAAATCGAGCTAATTGTTTAATGCATTTCGAAAGCTTTTGTTTTTATGCAGCTCATTAAGGAAAATCTATTTCATAATCGTAACATTTATGTACTAAGAAACTATGAACGTAAAGTGGACTCGACCTAGCCCCGTGGCTGCTGTGACTCAGTGGCACAGCTCTCACAATTGGTGTGTGAGGACTCTGATTCTGTGTGTGTGTGTGAACTCCGCGGCTAGTGTATGCGTCTTTGCCGTGGAAGACTCGGGTTCAATTCCCGGCGCGAGCTCATGTAGTTCGGATTCCACGTTAATCAGTAGGTCTACATTTCATATATCCTCGCTACTGAAAGAGACGGTAAAGTCAAAATCAACTCAACAATATATATGTGTGTGTGCTTATGTGAATTTCCTTGTGGCTGTATGGTTAACACATACGCCTTGATCGCGGGAGACTCTGGTTCGATTTACGGTGGAAGCTCATGAAGTTGTTACCGGTATCCCACTTTAAACTGTAGATCCATACCTCATATAACCATAAATATAATATATATGCCTTTGATACACTTATTTTCCGACTTGGAAGCCATCGAAAATTTCCGGACACAGAGTCCCGTAGACCGAAAATGAGAAACATGGGTACAGAGTAAAACAGCCATAGAAATTTAAGCTTTTTAGGCTAACTTAATCCTTACATATAATGCAACTAGCTTGGCCAAGTTATAATGGAGGAAATGCTATCATTGCAACACTCTGATAATAGAAAATGTTCGTCAGGTATTACTATCCCCCCTCTCCTGCAGAATGAAAACCCTGACTAAAACTCAATATATATATATATATATATATATATATATATATATATATATATATATATATATATATATATATATATATATATATATATATATATATATATATATATAACTATTTTGTGTAATGTAACAAACAGTGGCGGATAGTATTCATGTTTCCTTGCAGAGGTCCTTACGAGGGTTCGCTTCCATCTTCCTCTCCCCAAGAACTAAAATAAATTAAAAAATTGCTATTACTTGTTAATCTTGTACAAAGGACGCAATTAAAGTCCCAGTGTAACACCCCTTCACATTTAGATTTTTCCCCTGGAAGAAAACCAGTTATTATTGTTTCTTGATTTCTCAGTCTCACCTACATAAACATACGAATAGAAAATAGAATTACAGGATAGGACATGTTTAGAGTGCTTGCACGTGACATCTAACTATATTTCTCATCAAATGTGTCACAGATGAAAATTTCTGTTTGTACTGCCTCTATTTTCTGGTACATATGTTTCATTTATGTTATGTTGCTAAAATTCGTTAGGAAACAAGTACAGACTGCGCCTGTGTGCCTGACAAAACGTAAATGTACTGGATAATTATTTCTTCACTTTCTTCCAGGAAAAAAAGTAACCCATCTCATGTCGGCTAACAAAAGGAGGTAGCGGACCAAAGATAGCCGTTGTTTACCTAAGGTCGTTACACAGCAGAGGTTTCATTCAGTCAGAGGGAAAAGAAAAAATAATTTAAGGTTTCTACATTTGTTTTGAACTGCAATATACTTCTTTCTTTTATTTTAAGAACCATTTCCTTCTCATTTGTCTGCATCAGAAAAAAAAATGCAAAAAAATCACTAAAATGTGCCTATTTACCCAAAGTACGTACTAGATCACTAGTTCAATAGTAAAATCACTAAATCTAGTACGAAATCATAAATGCGGCATCCCTGGGTTGGAGCGAAAGTAATTGTTGGAGTAAAAACTAGTCCGTATTTCTACTGCGTTCTGTTGTTGAATTCACAGAAATGTTCAAAAAGAAATTCAAGAAGTAAAACACGATCCTACAAAAGACTGTTTACTTGCTCACTGGTTTTAGTATTGTGAACTGAAACTCAAGTGCGCAGTCATGTTGAATACTTCTGTCCCTTTCTACTTTACAACTTGAGGTGGGATGAGGGTCAGATCTAGTGATATACCGCTAAAGGAAGTGCTTCAGTAGCGGTATGTATTGTTTATACTACTTACAACGTTACCCCCCACATAAAATATAAATTCACCCTTTCTCCCTTCCCGTTTTCGAATACAATGAACCGACTATTTTGCTGAAGAAAGATGCTAAAAGAAAATTGAAACATCTGTGTCTAAACTTTCTTTGAAGCGCAGTCTTTCGTATTTGTAAGGTTTTGCGAGTGTTTTCGAGATAGCCAAATCTTTTACCATGGACTCCTGCTGCGAACTGACCGTGAGTAAACACCCGATCACGCTGTGCTCAATTTCTCTCGCACACGTGAAATGGGTTTGTTGTTTCCAAATCAAATAGGAAGTTATCTTGTGCTTTTGCATTTCTGCACGCATACAGGTACCATTGTTGTTTTAATGATCAGAAGAAATATCAAAACCATCCGATATATATGATACAAAACAGCTAACAGAGGGAGGCAAAGATAAAAGTAGGCCTATACCAAGTTTTCCGCGTGGTACCATTATGGAGAATAAATATTTGATAAAGTCACGTAGATGCGCTTAAACCTATTCCATCTGCCCTTATAATTTTTCTGGTCTCATCAATTTCTCAGGAGAATACGTACAACATATGTCCAAATTCCATATATACTCTTTCTAAACTAATGAGTAAACTCACTAAGAACACCAACTGATATCAATAAACAGGAAAGAAAACAATACTTTATACTTCTATTATTTGGTACACATCTCTATGAAGCACAGCTTGTTTCTTTTCGAAATAGCTCCTTCGTGTCACAGCTGTGGTTAGTTTTGTTTTGTGTTAGGATGAAAGAGAGAAATGCAACATTTGCTTCGCGGTGAAGTTATATATATATATATATATATATATATATATATATATATATTATTAAGATGAGCGGTGATAAGCGAGGTTTAACAAAGAGTGCCTTTCGGATGCACAATTTAACGGGTAGTTGCAGTCCGTGTTGAGAATCGAACCAAAGCTATGTAAGACATGTTAATATTGAGCTCTTTTGTGGTAAAAGTGAACTTCAGAAACACACAAAAGACTTGAAACATCAAGCTAATGTAAAGCAATTAAAAAATAGCCTACCTATCGCTGCATCTTTTCTGTGGCTAGGAACATGCAGTGTGTAGCAACAAGAATCGTGTTAAGGACTTTGTTTTCGAACATAACATTCCCTTCCACACCATAAAAGACAATATAATGTTTGTTAAAAGAAAGTGCACATAATATTTTTAAATTTTGTTTGTGATCCTATCATGCACAATTATAAATAATGCCTTTCATACTACGAGAATGAGTTCAACTATACGTCATGGCCCCTCTAAAGCGGGGCCGCGGTGGCTCAGTGGTAGATCGTTCACCTCTGGTGCTTGGGGACCCTGGTTCGATCCCAGCTCACACCAAGTGAACTTTGTGGTGGACAAACACCGTGTGCGTGAGTTTCCTCGGGGTTCTTCCGTTCCTCCCACTTTCTTCATTCCACGATTTCACTAATTTCTCATCATCACCGTCTCCCTTAGCCTAACCGCCATAAGCGTGGGACGTAAAACTCAAAGATTTCACTTCATTTTTTCCCTCGAAAGCGATATCTTTCAAAATTATTTATTGTTAGATATTGTAAATTTACGGTATCTATTTTAGTGGACGGGAAATTTTGCATCTAATCGTAATTTCATGGCTTCTAACAGGAATTCGCAGTTACGAAATTTGCATCACTGTCTTTTGAAAGGATGCCTAGAAAAAATACTACTAGAAAATAACTGAAAACACAAAATGGATTTGATAGCCAAATTCACGTCATCTTGGTGCGTCATCATTTTTCTTTAAATATTTGTATTTAGTATTAGATTAGAGTTTAGTGTCCCTTTCAGCATCAAAACTATATGAGACGTGAACTGACAAATTAACGTGGGTTCAGAACCACAGGAGTTCCCATCCGAAATCGAACCTAGGTCTCCCGCACCAAAGACGCGTACGCTAATCATATGGACAAGGGTGTTCGATATTTAGTAATGTGTACATAAAGTTGTGAAATTGCGCTTGTATAATGGAATGCAATTCCTTCTACTGACATAAACCTTCACAATACTTAGCTGGACAAAGTATCTTTAAAAAGAAAATGTCACTCTTTATGTTTCAGTTCCTGGTTCGACTGAAGGATGGAACAAATTGCAATGAGCGTTTTAGGATCCTACTTTGTGTAGTTGATTCATCATAAACTTGGTATTTGATACGGATATGAACTATTACACTTATTTGGTGTTTATTTCTAAATAATAAGTCCTAATACAATTTCATAAAGTTGTAATTCTTCTTTAGTTTGTATCACTTTACACAATGACAAATCCAAAAGGTGTGTTGTATCGGTGCAGTACCAGTTTTTCACGTTTTTCAAAATGTTCCAAAACCCAAAGAATAATCTTTAATTTCTGATATTTTAGTCGGCACAAATTACAATTTTATAATGTAGTCAGTGTTTATAATTACTGGGCAGTTGGGCGTTTAAACTAATGACATCATAATAAAGTCAAAACCATAATTTTGAGTTGAATTGATTCTGAGTTTAACGTCCCGTTCAGCAGCGAGGCTATGTGTGACGTGGACCTACTGATTAACGTGGAATCCGAACCACATGAACTCCCACCGGGAATCAAGCCCAGGTTTCCCACGCCAAAGGCAAGTATGCTAACCGTTAGCCACGAAGGAGCTCCACCATTATTTTAGTGGGCGATAAGAAATATCTCGCCAGTGCTTTTACAATAAATAAAATTTTATAAGTATTAAAGAATAGTGGTAAGAGATTTTATAATAGCTCTTTTATTTATAAGTATTTTGAAAAAAAAAAACAACTAAAGAATAGGTTGGCGGAACCACAAAAGACTCGTAAAATAAACTTTCTTATAAATACATACGCACCTTACTCACCTTTTATAATTGCTATGCTTACGTTCTCCATAAAAACAGAAATTCCCTTTTAGTGATACTTTACACAAGATCATGAAGTGGGTTCAAATTTAATTAAAGGCAGAATACAATACAATAATCCACAAATATTGCCTCAAGTGAGTTTAAAGATTTCTAAACACTAGTGCGAAACCGGGCTCTGCCGTTGCGATTGATTTACAGGTCTTGAGACGAAAGTAAGAAGGGACTTACGCACACAGTAAGTAAAAACAATTAATATGCCTGTAACTTTCCCCCAAATGGGTGTATCTTAAAACTAACCTCGCCATTATTTTTCTAATTAAATTCTAGCCCGAAATTATGTATCATATTACCCTATTCCCATTTTGAAAACTTGACCTTAATTCAAAAAGGCGGATTTCAAGATGGCTGCCATCAAGATCATATCTACCATACGACTTCCCCCCAGGACTTACATGTATCCACATGGTTTTTCTTCACTTTTCTTCATTAACGCTCCGTTTACAAAGGGTAGTAAGGGACTTCTGTAGTAATCTCTAATAACCACATCACAACCCTTAAAAGTAATTAAAAAAAAAATAGAAAACATGCACCATGGCAAAAATTTGTCATCACAAGTAATGATGCATACATGCCTTCTATCAGCAAAAAAAGTTTCATTGAAATTGGAGCCGGACATTTGAGTGATGTCCCTTGTGGGATGTGATTGAACGTGACGTCAGAACACATCGCCCCCCTTACCGGAATTTACGGGAATTAGGTGACCTGAGTGAGCACATGTGGTGCCAGCTCTCTCCAGCGACCTATCAAGGATCATTGCGTGTATGTCAAGACGTGTCGCCGTTTTTATCCATGCCAAAAGTCGACATACTGACAATTAGGTAGGTAGTCATGATGGTCTGGCTGATGTGTGCGTATATTTTAACTCGTACATTTTGTCTCGACTCGAATTTCGAGACGTCTCGACTCGAATTCGAGTCGAGTCGAGACAGAGACTGTCGAGTCGAGACACGAGTCGAGACAGAAACATATTTTCGAGTCGAGACACGAGTCGAGACAACATTTTCTCGAGACGAGTCGAGACAGGCTTAAATCTCGACTCGACTCGACTCGAATGCATCCCTAATTTTTAATATACCTACTGCGAAAATCTCACGATATCCATCTATTTCTATAATAGTAGAATCCATTTCTTGTATATAGTGGATACAGTAACTTCCCTAAAAGCGAATGGATTAAAACCAAACTTGGTCAGTTCATTCATATTACAAATATCGAAACCGATCCGGCATACTGTTTCAAAATGAATACCATTGGTCGGAGTGATTTTTCCTTCCATGATAAGCATTAAAGCAAAGACAAGAAATCGCTTGTCAGTTGAAAATTACTTGATAATATGAGTCACGAAGATTGAACCGGCCATTGCCGCACTAGTGAAATCACACCATGCTCAGAAATCTCATTCGCTTTCAATTTTAATTGTATTTCAATATGCAGATTGTGTTGCATTTGTATTTTTCTGGTTTTTCAGTACACAGTTCCTGTTAGTTTCATATCGTACCTCTTTAATTTAAATTGATTCTTAAACAACTCTGCACCTGTTGAAAATGTTTAGAAGATCTATTTTTTGTTGTTCTTAACAGTATGTATAAAAGTAAGAATATGCCTATCCAGGGCCGTGTCGTGGAAAATCAGCGCCCGGGGCGAGAGTATACGACAGTGTCCCCATACATATATTCCAAGTAATTTTTCCTTTCTTTTGCCTCTTTTTCTCCCGATTTTTTCGCCCCCTTACTTCGGCACCCGGGGCCGTTGCCCCGCTCGCTCCCCCTCCCACGGCACGGCCCTGTGCCTATCAATACGAAATTCAAAATATTTTTTGATATTAGATTCTAATTATCTAACTTTAATAAAATAAGATCGCCATATCCAATTTTTACACAATTTGACGCGTATTCTTCACTTTATAGAAGTATAACAGCTATTATATATAAAAAAAGTTAGGTCTTTTATCTTCAACTTATTGTAATGTCCACTTTTCCCTCCCCCAAACTAATGTATAGGAGCTACCTAGATGCGAATGACTTTAGTTGATATTGTACTTCTAGAAGTAAAGTAGCAAAATATCCTCCCCCCCCCCAAAAAAAAACTTACAACTTTTCCAGCAAATCGAACTATTTTGTCTTCCAATGACGCGTTTATGTGTGGAAAAAATCACACGTACTGTACTATACAGAAATTACGTGACATATGTATGACGTACATTGGTGCATACAATATTTGTTTGATACATAACTTCGAACTTTGTCAGTGTGATGGTATTTGTATAATATGTCGGTAGGTGGGTATGTGTAAGTTAGCCTTTTTGTGAAAGGCTGAAAAGCAGGCAACCAATAGAAGCCTTAGAACTAGCTTTTTGAGGAGAACGGAAGTACCCTAAGAGAGAGAGAGAGAGAAAGATAGAAAAAAATGGGAGACAGAAAAAGAAAATGTTTTGCATGCGAAAGAGGAAGATGATTTCCCGGTATTTTGTTCATGCTGAATAGAGAGCAAATTGCAATTTACGGGGGATTGTTCTTGTTGTCAGCGCATAAAAGTGATCAGAGGCGACTCGTTCTGCACTGTTGTCAGTCAGCTTACCCCCCCCCCCCTCCCCGGCCAGCTCGCTCCAACAACCCTTTCCCTCAAAATGTCTCTTTCTTTGAAAATTACATTTTAATTTGAATGACTGCTCGTATAAATCCAAAATTACGTAGACGCAGACACAAAACTTTGTCTAAGCTTCTGTGACAACAGAATATGAAAGAGATAGAAAATTTGAAATGGAGCACATACCGTGTATGTACTGTAAATATGTATATATAGTGTACGGGAGAACCTTGGGGAAGGTTGGGAAACACATTTTCAAAGGAAAGTTTATCATCGAAAGACGAAAATTCCATTGGTGTTTGGAAAACTAATTACCACGACTATTGTGTGTATACATATTCGTTCTCTTATGACGTGTAACACGCAGTATTTCAACTAAACTGTCTATCACGCGGCTAAAGGATCTCTTAAAGGCTTCTTATAGCCTCACCTTTGCGAAATTTCTATTTTTTTTTTTAAATTTTTTTTTACCACATAAGGTGGAGGTAAAAAAAATCCTCGGTCCAACTCGGATTTACCTTGTATGTAATACTTTATCGATAACTACTGGCCGGATGCCAACGAAATTCGGTGGACAACGAGAGCGACGATCCTGGGGGGGGGGGGGGCTCCCCAATGCACATGTAGGCCCCATGTATTTGTATGAACATGTATTTTTTATTGTTATGTGTATTGATATATATATTTTATGAATATACAATGTTCGGCATACTTTGAATTCAATTTGTCTTAAAGTCTTCATATATGCCTTCTTAGACCCTTGTCTGCAACCAGACATACAACTGAATGACCCCCGGCGCTCTTGATGGGCAAGTAGCCCATGGTGAAGCAGATTCGGTGGGTAAGTAGTCCATACTCTGAGTAATAAAGATCACTAGACCCCCTATGTTTAGTGGCGAGGGTGGTGAGGAACAGAATCAGATCGACAACAGAGGCTGTGTTGCACAGTTTTGCACGCCGGGAGCTTCTGAGTTTGGTGCACTTTGGCTCGTTTTATAACTGAATCTGGCAAAGCTATCATATTGCTAGTTCATAAATATGAGTAACAAAAAAAAAAAAAAAAAAAAATCAAACTAAACTCACATTGTTCAAAGGCACGTTATACAAATTTTTTTTTTTTTTTGTCTCTAATCTTGGGCCTTAATTCAAAGTTTTTCTATGAAGCATTCTGGGTAGTAAGGACAAATGCAACCAGGGGCGAATCCAGGGGGGAGAACTTTCTTATTTTTTATATAAATAAAACCCATCCCAGACTTTGGAGCTCTTAAAAGTAACTCTAAGTAGCAGTATTAGAACCCCCCCCCCCAGAAGTCCGTCCTGGATCCGCCCCTGAATGCAACAAAAGGCTATGACGTATAATCTAAACTTTCGAACAAGAACTTCTCTTTGAGGTATTCAGAGGAGTGATATCAATCTAATATAAGCAACTTGTGATCATTGTTTCCTTATTTTAGTCATTTAGAGCGAAACTGTAAGAAGGTTTTTTTCAGAAAACAAGTTTATGTTAGGCAGCAGGTCATTTCAGATTTTGCTTGGAGAGTGGGACAAGATTCGTCGACGTAACTAAATTTTCACGTTTACTATTAGAATAAAGATAATATAATGTGATGCATCAGGATTTTCAATGAAGATTGAAACTTACATAAACACTGAATTTAAATTTTATTGTTATGAAATTCGAATATTCTACCTACTTGTTTAAATTTAAATCCTCCCATTTCAATTATAAGGCGTAGATTAAAAAAAAAAAAAAAATCTGATTGCAAAACGATACAATATCTCAAAACTTCATATTTTCACGTTGTTTATTTCTGTGTTCTTCTTCTTCTTTTTACATAACTTTTTATAGTAGTAACTAATATGTTATTTGAAAACTGCTGTGAAAAATGATTCACATCACATGTACGGTTTTCAATATAAGTTAAAATTTATGACTATTATTACGTAAAAAAGCCCTGTACCAATTCGTCTTCTGAACTGATACTTTTCTTTTCATTGTGCAAATTATCGTCATTAATTGAGGGAGATTTTCTGTCGAATAGTTCATGAATTGCGCGCAAAAGGAGGATCTCCTCTAACTTACTCTTTCAGGTCGGTAAAGTTCCCAAAATAGCTGACACATTTCCTTGTTGAATGATGGCTATATTATACTACAATTGATAATACTTGTTCTTTCTGATAGGTCGCTGTGTGCACGTGGTGTTCGATGCTGTGTTGCCAGCTTTTGCGTCGGGCAATGAAACACGAAATTATTCACTTACAAGTAAATCTAAGTTTTATAAAGTTAAATACACGAAAGAGAACTAAACAAAATGCTCTCAATAACCAGCAGGTCCACAACTCAAGTTGACATTCAACTAAAACAATGTGCATTCGTTTATATTCAATTAGCAACGTGCGAAAAAGGTGGAATGTTTACCATTGTAGAGCGAGAGAAATGAACCACTATAATTGGCTGAACGTGCTGTTGCCATAGAAACAGTTCTTGCCTGATTGTTATGACCACGTGTAGGAAAAAAACAAAAAACAGAGGAAAACAACTGTCAGAAAGAACAAGTTGTGTCAAGTAGACCGTAATGCGTTATATGAGAAATGCTCTAGCTCGGGTATCTCCCGATTTTTACGATAAGCGTTGGCCAACTTCGTTAATAAAATTAAATCCCTCTTGGCCTCATGAACCACGTGATTCAAGTGCTATTGTGACAAACCAATATTTATCCAATAGATTGATATCTTTATCCCGTTTTCCGACCTCTCTTCCAGCTGCTACGAGTTCTGTTGGACTCGATGTATCTGGTATTTTATTACGAACTTGGAAAATTCGTTACTGAATTCTCTATGTCTGTGTGTCTGTTTGTTATTTGCGATTTTTCGGTTTTGAACTCTCCATTTTGCAACGACATCTTGTATTTTCTTGTATTTTCAGTGTAATTTTAAATATCTTTTTTTATATATTTCCGGGCAATGTATGATTTTAAAATATGCACTAACCAGTTTGAAGAAGAAGAAAAATATACGAAAAAGAAGTAGAATCAAACATTGATTTTAATATAATGATTTTTTGATGAGTTTTTGTCTTTACGTTGTCATAACAACGTTTTGTAAATAAATGATAATTCAGGAACCATTATATAAAAGTATGTATGCATAATTAAAAAAAAAGTGTGCATTTATTTCAATAATTGTGTACTGTAGCGGCAGTCTTGAAACCAAGTAATCCACTACCTATGAAAGGGTCAGTTATCCTTCCCTTAATGCGGAACAGTTTGGGCAAGTAATCTTTTTTCATTTAAATTATGATTCTCCTTCAACATGAACAATTTATTATATAAATAATTCAATATGAGTATAAATTTTACAGTAACAAAATAAAGGTGCTAACACTAACAACATTAATGACAGGCGAGACAATAAAAGGCGAGGAAAGCTAAAATGCAATATCGATTGTTTTAAAGTGATTTTAGTGATATAATCTAGTTATAATTATGACTGAGGACCTGTGTATAACGAGTTACGTTATAATTTGATAGAGCGTCAAAAACTACCTGAAAAAGTGGTGGATTTTTTCGCGTCACTCTTACCGTTCCGGAGATATTGGCCAAAAAATTACCGCCTTCCGGAGATTTAAGGAACCCATATCTCTGGAACAGTAAGTTATAGAGAGATTATATTGGTGTTGATGAATATCTAGGAGGATGGTAAATATTTTGGTACCAAATATTAACCAGTGGCCACTGCCCAACTGGCCACTGTTCTTCAGATATTGGCGAAAAACTTCGAATTTCGGTAGATTTAAGGAGTCATATCTCGAGAACCGTAAGTCATAGAGACATTATATTTTGCGAGAAGCAGAAGGTGCGGAAAAAAAGATTTACTTTCACATGCAAGGCCAATCACAGTTATTCTTCCCCCTCCATCTCTCCATTCTCTTTAAGTTCGTTCTGGCGATGGTCTTAGAGCATTCTCAACTGGTAATTATTCTGATTTTTTTTTTTTTTGGCAAGATTCAAGAGGTGTACAAGTTAATAATAGATTTACTTTACTACAGTGGCGGCTCGTGCTTTGAATTTTAGGTGGTGCACAATAGATGACCTCTCCTTTTTCATTATTATTATTATTTAAATAATAATACTAGTTTAATAATAATAATAATAATAATAATAATAATAATAATAATAATAATAATAATAATAATAATAATAATAATAATTACTATACTTTCCATTAGTATATTATTATCTTATTGATTAAATAATCGTGAGACGTTAATTGAAAGATTTCATTTCTTTTCCTATTGATTTGTAAAAAGCTCAAACTCAAGATGGGAGCTCATTCGTGGTTAAGCGGTTAGCGTACGCGCTTTTGGCGTGGGAGACCTGTGTTCGATTCTCGGCAGGAGCTCATGGGGTTCGGATTCCACGTTAATCACTAGGTCCACGTCTCATATATCCTAGCTGCTGAAAGGGGCGTTAAACTCAAAATCAACTCAACTCAACTCAAACTTGAGATGGGGTTGGGGAGGTGCAATTTCCTTCCCGTGGGGTCACAAGTGACGCCCTTGTTATTAAGTTCGACTTGAAAGCCTCACATGTTCTAGCTCTTTTGTTAGCCATTGAGCAACACTGTTGACCAGAACACTGGTTGAAGGTGCACTAAAGCATTTTATGGGCTGTGGCAAAACGAGCTTTTTTTTTCTCTCTCTCTCTCGTTCACATCACATATCTATCGCTTCTTCTCTTTCTCTTCTTATCCTCCACGTTTCCTGCGAAACAGGAAGAGAGAGGAAAGAGAAAGTTAAAAAAAAGAAAGCAATCAAAGAATTGATCCCTCTGGAAGCTTCTGAATCACGACCCGGAGACAACCATTTCAAATAACAGTGTGTGTGTCTGGAGTAATCTAAGTTCATGGTAAAACCGTTCGGAAAAGGGAAAGACAAGAAAAAAGAAATGAGGTAATGGAAAAGAAAAACAGATATAATACGAGAAATAGAGATGAAAATGAAAGGAAAAGAAGGAGAGCTGAAACCTATCAAACTCTTAGTTTCTGGTTGCAATTTTCAAATCGACATTGGAAGAAGGCTGCTGACAACTCTGAAATTAATTTCACGTCTTGAAATGTTGATCAATACATCCAACAGCCTCCATCTTTCCTTCTCAGATCAGTGCAGTGAGTCAGAAAGAGAAAAATAATAGAAAATTTCAATTCTTTCCTCAAACACACACACACACACACACACACACACACACACACACACACACACACACACACACACACACGCACGCACTTTGAAAAAACAAAGAAAAATTACAGTATAAGTTTCACTGTGATATTTATGGGACAACGGAACCCTCATATGTCTTTCTGAACAATCCAACTCCCGTAACTTCTATGGTATTCAATGATTCGTCAGCGTTTCATGGTAACCGAAACAATAAATATCAAAAACCAGCACAGATGCTACTTATTTAATTCTGATTATATAGTGATCGGTGCGATTTTTATTGATTTGGTGTTTGTTTTTAAAAATATTATGTGTGCAAATCAACAAACCTCTCGAACCGGGAGTTAAATACCCATCAGCCGCTGCGAAGAGGCGGTAATTTTAAATCAAAACAGCAATTTTCACATAATGTCACAAAATTGAACACAATTTCATGTAATAAGAAGGAAAACCAACAGATGGCATCACATTACAGTCTACTTTTGAGTGACATGCGTTTTCGTTCATATGGGAAAACAACACGTGGCAGTATATGCATCATTTCGTCACTACTGCACGGGACGTATACGTGTACGTCGAACTGCCTCTAGGTGAAGCATGAGGGTCCGTAAACTAGCAAATATTTGCTGTTTTTCTTGAAGCGTGGACGATATTACTTCGGGTGAATTTAAATCAGTAAACATAACCCCATAAATCTCCCATTCTTCCTCGATCATTTGTTACAAACCGCATGAAAATCGGACTTCAGTTAGAAATTCTAGACCTAAATGAAATCCGTGAGTTAAAAAAAAATCACCCTGTATTTCAAACACAAAACAGTCGGAAAGCAAGTAATGAATCCGATTTTGTACTTGAAATATGTCCTATTTCTTAATGAATGGAAAGAGTGGAATATTTAACGTGGGAATAACAGTAATGTTTAGTAGAACTCTTGCACATTGACAACTGTTATTCACATATAGACCTAACCAATTAATTTACATAATATACGTACTACGTGTATCTATTACTGCGTGTCAAACTATATATCACATGCTATTAAAACCTGAATGTGAGACGTAAACCGTAAATATATATTCAGTTTTTTAAAATTCCTTTCTTAGACTATACGCCACGATTTCTTATTTTAGTTGCCATCTTCCCATGGATTCTTCCTGCTGAAAAGCAGTAATGCTTCACTCGGTTTGACAATATTGCTTTTAAAACGTGAAATTTAGAATGAGAAGAATTCCTGAAGGAGTCACGAAATTGTAATTTCGTTTTTCGTTCTTCGTTTGTCTTCTGAGAAGGAGGGGAGAGGGATATGCAGTGAATACCGTTTTAAGAAGAATGTAATAGAAGAAAACAAATTTTTTTTTTGCAAGATTTACTTCAGTACTCTTTTCCTTGTACTTAAAAAAAAAAAAAAAAAAAAAACGGAGAAATTTTGGTCGATCAGTCAAGCGAGTAAGACAATGTATAACGTTTGAGGAGCAGCCTCCAGCGAATTCTCATGGGAAAAATGGTTGGTAACAAAAAAAAGGCGATCATATAGGTAGAAAGAGAGAGAGCATGAAGAACTTTTCCATATTGTTTGCCTTTTACATGACTTCAGATCATTTTTGTCTTTGTGTTTTCTGTTTTTGAAAGAGATGCGAACGAACGACTGGAAAGGTAATGTGCGTCATCTGACGAAAAATAGTCCCTGGATGGTGAATGGTTTCATTTCATAGATGGTTTATATATACATATATACATACACACACACACACACACACACATATATATATATATATATATATATATATATATATATATATATATATATATATATATTTAGTGTTCGAAGTCGAAAAAAACAAAAACGGTCTGTTTTATTACGATATTGACTCGACATATCGTCTATCTAAATGTTAAAATGCAGTGAGGGTATGTTGCCTATAACATTGCATTTCTATTTACAAAATGACTGAAAACCATTGAAGATCTTCTCTGTAGCTACGGGAGGGGTGGGAGGGGACATGGACAGACTTTGATCCCTGCCAACAACTTTCTGAAAAAAAAAATAAAAAAAATATTCTCTTATGTTGTATTATAGAGAATTATACACAAAAATCCTCAAAAAACGAATTCTTATATTAACAATTTACTGTAAGAAAACTCCCGGATCCCCCACTCTACTGAGGGGTATTCTAAACCCCCGGATGATCTGTCTTTCACAGAAGACAACCCCTAAATCCGTCCATGCTGAAAATACGACATTTATATGCATTAAGGCAAGAAGACACATACACACATAAATAAGAAAGAAACAATTCAATAGGACACATCAAAATATATGCTAGATGAAGTTCTTTGAAGACACCACATTAAAAAAGAAAAGATAATAAAAATATCAGTGTCAAATCGTTTTACGTGCAAAGCTATTCTTCAATTACTGTGTATAAAAATGGATTTGTAAAAGGTATTTAGCATCTACCCTTCAGTGACGGTGAAAAATCGAAAGTCCTTAGAATATCCCGTGGAAACACCTCGCGAGTCAGAGTAGAACAAAGAGAACTTGAAGAAATCGATCATCTCAAGTATCTGGGAAGTATTTTGACGAGAGACGCTTACTGCACCAAAGAGATTAGGTCAAAAATTGCCATAGCCAAAGAAGTATTCAACAAGAAAAGATGATTCTTAACTAATAGCAGGCTCAATATTGGACTAAGAAAAAAATTGGTCATGTCCTACATATGGAGTAGAGAACTGGCAGGATCTTAAAAGCCTTAGTGGGTGGTAATTGGAACTGTCCGAACAATCATATCCTCTTACTAGTGACATTGTAACTTAACTTATGTTCAACGACGTTGCCATAGCTTTGGTCCCCATTACACTGTGATTAATGGCTTACATATTGGGTTCTTGCTTTCTATATAGAGAAGGGGAAAATAAACAAACACTGACCAATTTGCCTGCATATATAGATCATTCCGTCTCAATGGAAAAAGAAATATTCTGTTGAAAGCAGGTTGAAAGTGTCAATTAACAGCAACATCAAGCACTCGGAGTTTCCAGACTACTTTTTTCTTCATCAAAACATTTGAGACATTCCATTCCATATTCATATGACCCCCTATTTTTGCCGAGAGCTGCCGTCCAGTTTGAATTTTGTTCCTCTCCAAAGGAAGAAGGAAGATTTTTCCACTCAAAGTGTCAAATAACAAAACAACACAAACCATTCGGAGTTTCCACGCTACTTTTTTTTTCTTTTTCGCCAAAACCTTTCTCAAGTGACAGAGAGGAATACGCCCTCACCCCTCTGGTCGAAAGTTGTCAGCTAGCTTGAATTTCTTGGCAACACCGGATTTCGGAGAAAATGTTTGTTTTACTACCATGTAGTGGGAGGAGAAGGTTAATAGGTCAATTTTCCATACCTCCCCAAGGTTTTTAAGAAGTTTCTAAAACTGTATTGGACTGTATGGTTCAGAATCTTGGACATAACGGAAGTTAGAGAAGAAATATTTAGAGAGCTTCGAAATGTGGTGTTGGAGGAAGATGGAGAAGATAAAATGGACAGAGAGACTAACAAACGAAGATGTTTCAAAACGGATAGGAGAGAAGAGGACGCTTTTAGACTGCATTTTCCGTAGGAAGACCAATTGGATTGGACACATCTTACAAAGAAATTGTCTTCTTCATACCGCATAGAAGGAAAGATTGAAGGAAAGCGAGGAATAGGAAGAACACAACTGATCGATGATTTGAAAAATAGAAGAAAAAAAGAGTTAAGAGAGGAAACTAAAGATCAAGCACACATTAAAAGAAAAAAAAGAAAAGCCAAGTGAAATCAGTAATACACCATTGATACCGGTTTCGGATACTTCTTTAGAAAAATCCGAACAATCTGGACTATGTGAGAGACGTGCTCTTGTCTGTCAAAATACTTCCTGGTATTTGGACAAGTGAAAATCTCAATACATGAACGCCGTTTTCAGAAGATTATATTCGGTAAGGGATATCCACGCTGTGAATATTCGTCTCAGCGTCTTCGATGCAACCATTACAAAAGATGTATAAAAAATAAATCTTCAACATCTTTGTAAATATATTGGATGACGAGAACCTATCTATTGCATATTTTCAGCAGGATGGAGCAGCATCACACACTAGAATGACAGAAATTCTGTTCTTTTTCAGTGACCACGCCATCTCTAAGCGGCATTGGTCACTGAACTCTCCAGATCAGCCAGTGCCTCATTATTTTTGACGAGATAACTGACAGCAGATACGAACACGATAAACAAACCACAAACGATAGACGCCTTAAACGCAAACATCAAGAAAACTTTCGAAACGGGTAGCTACAGGTATTGGCAAGGACGTAATAAATATGGTGTGTGTCGGATTCAATGTTATCGTGACCCAAACGGCGTTCACTTCCAGTGAATTCAATGTTATCTCGGCCCAAACGGCGTTCACTTCCAGTGGATTCAATGTTATCGCGGCCCAAACGGCGTTCACTTCCAGTGAATTCAATGTTATCTCGGCCCAAACGACGTTCACTTCCAGTGGATTCAATGTTATCTCGGCCCAAACGACGTTCACTTCCAGTGAATTCAATGTTATCTCGGCCCAAACGGCGTTCACTTCCAGTGAATTCAATGTTATCTCGGCCCAAACGGCGTTCACTTCCAGTGGATTCAATGTTATCGCGGCCCAAACGGCGTTCACTTCCAGTGAATTCAATGTTATCTCGGTCCAAACGACGTTCACTTCCAGTGAATTCAATGTTATCTCGGCCCAAACGACGTTCACTTCCAGTGAATTCAATGTTATCGCGGCCAAAACGACGTTCACTTCCAGTGAATTCAATGTTATCTCGGCCCAAACGACGTTCACTTCCAGTGAATTCAATGTTATCTCGGCCCAAACGACGTTCACTTCCAGTGAATTCAATGTTACCCTCGGCTCAAACGACGTTCATTTCCAATGGATTCAATGTTATCTCAGTCCAAACGACGTTCACTTAAATCGGATTAATGTTATCTTAGCCCAAACGGCGTTCACTTCAAGTGAATTCAATGTTATCTTGGCTCAAACGACGTTCACTTCCAGTGGATTCAATGTTATCTCAGTCCAAACGGCGTTCACTTAAATCGGATTAATGTTATCTTAGCCCAAACGACGTTCACTTCCAGTGGATTCAATTATCTCGGCCCGAATGGCATTCACTTCCAGCGAATTCAATGTTTTCTAGGTCCAAAGAGAGTTCACTTCCAGTACATATGTTGTGCTTCATTGATGTCAAAATTATTAAAGAAATTTTCGTTCCGGTAGCGACTGGCTAGAATACAATAAAATATATTGTAATTCTATTTTTAATATGCTAATGGAAATCTTATTGAAAAATGTAGTTCAATGTCTTACTATCAAAATAAAACCAAATGGTCTGTCCATATTTCCGGTCATCATGTGCTACGCTGTAAAGCTTACCAAACTATATTTCAAGAAAATATAGTCTTACAAACTGTAGTCCGTACGGTCGCTCAGTGGTAGAGGGTTCAACTCTGGCGCATGGGGTCCTTGATTCGATCCCAACTAGCGCCGAGTGAACATTGTGGTGGACAAACACCGTGTGCGTGGGTTTTCTCGGGGTTTTCCCGTTTCCTCCCAGTTTCTTTATTTCTTATTATCACCGTCTCCTTTAGCCTAGCCGGCATAACTGTGGAACTTAAAACTTAGAGATTTCATTTTTTCTCTAGTCTGTACGTGATCCCATTTATATTTTCGTTTCTGTTCGATGTGTTATAGCTCCAACAGGGTTTGAATTTGCGATTACGCAGGACTAAGGCAATTGTGCTAGCCGTGTGAGTGTTTGTCTCTTGAAAGTCCACGTTTTCCAATGTTTTCTTAGCTTACTTTTCCGTAAAACGTATTCTTTTGCAGCAAAAGAAAAAAATCGAAGCAAAGAAAAGAAAAAAAAGATAAAGCGAAAGGGGAAAAGTGGAAGGTGAAAAAGAAAATCCCTGTGTGTGCATAGAAAAGCAATCCCGTGTCCCATTTACGCTTCCTTACTTCTTCCTTTCCGATAGCAGTTTCTTTTTTCTTTTTTTTTTCCTATTCTCCTCTCGTTTCGAAGCGTTGAAAACGAATCACGAAAAGAAAACCGAAAAGACATCTTATCTCTTTCCCGGGAAGCATCGCAAGCCACGTTGGTGGTGTAGGCAGATTTACGGAGAAACGCACAGCCAACGCAAAAGGGGACGAAAAAAAGAAAAAAGTTTGGGATTCAAATCACCTTGCCAATGTAGCCATCTGGCTATTTACAAAATAACGATCAACATATGATACCCTTTAATATCACTTAATACAGGGTGTTTCAAGACAACACCGACAACGTTTGAGAGGTGATTCCTGACACCAAGATAAGACAAAAAGTAGACCAACCTGGGTGCACAAATGCTTCCTTTCGAATTTATAGGCTGCCGAAAACATGAAAAAAAATTAACTTTAAAGATCCATAGCTCTAATACTATGGGACCTACCGTAGTCGGGTCAAGACTTTATATAAGAACTGGTATGTGTACTATCCAAATATTCATGTTTCAGAATCCTAAGGTACTCATGCAACAATTTTTAAGGAGGCAGTTGACATATAATTTGAAGTACTCAACAACTACCTCTATAAAAATTGTTGCGCAAGTACCGCATGATTCTGAAACATGTATATTTGGATAGGAAACATACCAGTTTTTAAATAAAGTCTTGACTCGACTACGGTATTTCGCATAGTATTGGAGCTATGGACCTTTAAAATTCCTTTTTTTTTTTTCATGTTTTCGGCAGCCTGTAACTTCGAAAGGAAGCATTTGTGCACTCAGGTTGGTCTATACTTTTTATCTTATCTTGGTCTCATTAATCACTTTCCAAATGTTGTCACCTCACCTTCTTTTGAAACACCCTGTACACGTTTTCTTAGTTTCTTTGGAATTTACTGTCCTTTTCTTGCATGAGGTGATATGATACATATATCTAAAGCTTAGGTGGGAACCGACTTACCCACTGGAGATTGCTCTCGGTTATCCATCTTGGTAATGCTTCTTTGTGTCAAAGTGGCTAACGTCAGTAATTTATGTGCGTGCGGCCCTTGGTTGGATTCCCGGTGCGGGTACTACCTCGGATAGAACAGAAAACGGAAGCAGTCCGAGAAAACCCACGGACACAATGTTGTTGTCCACCATATGTTTGGCCTGGGATCCAACTAAGGACTCCACGCACCAGAGGTAAGTGCCCTACCAATGAGCCACTGTGCCTCTCATGATATCAATAAGTGGCCAGAATCAATTTTTAGATTGATGAAGAAATCAATTTTCCCGATTTTTTTTCCAAACTATTCATGATGTTATGCCATTTTATACTGGATATCTAAAAACAATAATTACAATGGAAAGAATTTGGGAAGGTATCGGCCAGGGCGTACTTAGTAGTGCCATCCTGGCATTTGCCTGGTGGGACTGAGGAAACCCCAGAAAACCCCCAGTTAGGATGGTTGGCAGCAGGAATCGAACCCATGACCTCCCGAATGCGAAGCCAGTGCTCTTGAGCTACTTCGCTCGGTATATATCTTTGGACATATTTCGTTTCGTTTAACGCTAATAATTTGTCAAATTTATTTTTTTATCAGCAATTTTATTACTGATATTAATGTTCGATTTAAACTTATAAATGGGTGATCCTGTTAAGTTAAAATTCAGAGTTTAATTATTTTAGAATAGAGGCGTCACTAGGAGAATACGGGGGGAGGGGCATTTCACAAGTTTAAGGCACACATTTGTTTTTTAAAAAAATAAATTGTATAATAATATCCCAATAAAATAAAAACTCCACTCTTACGTTTGTTGATAGTCTCTCGCCAACGGAAAAATCTGAAATGATGAAATGACGCTACTCTTTTAGAAAACTTAAGTAACCACACACACCCACACCCACACATACACACAGTGCTACTACTTATGAGAATTATCTTATTCTTAACCTTCTAAAAAAAAAAAAATGTAAATGTTTTCTGTGGTAATTAGCGTTGCTCACGAGATGGAACAAAATTTTTCCAGTTGGAGTCAGAAATACTTTTCGGGACGAAATGGCTCTTTCATGATACATTGTTCATACGAGACAGCCCCCGCGTGGAGAAAACCCTAATGGTAACTGTTTACGTAATTTCTAACAAGATTTTGGCCACAACCTGGAAAAGGTTGGTAACCTCCGATTTAAAACATGAACAGAGACGTAAAATTAAAAAGAATGAATTTGAAATATCTTAAATAGAATTGTTCTTGGTTTAATATTGTTTATCTGGTAACATTTTGTTGCAGATGGTAGCACTGATTTTTCTTTAGAAAAATGTTTTACGTAGCCGCATAGTACGAAGGAGGGGTGAAAAGATGGGGCGGAAAATGTAAGAAGAAGGGTTGAAAAGTTTGTGTATTTCAAAAAGAAGAAGAAGAAAAAAAAAACAAAGTTGCTTCCTCGGTTTACCTTTGCGAAAACACGAATAAGAAAGAGAAGAAATAAGTAAATAAAAAAAAAAGTGATATTGGATTGAGAGACGTGATCTGGGTATGAAAAGAGACCATCTAAACTGTCTGTGTGACTTCTGGCTTCCTACATTGGCGCTATACGTGCTTTGTATTTATTCTTTTTGTATATACAACTTTACTTTTACCTTTTTTTTTTGAATACCAATACCACTACAATCTCACTTTTTTATTTGCTTTTTTTGTCCTTTTGGCTCAGAAGTGTAGGTCTGCGAGATTTTTTTTCCTTATTTCATATACAAACTGAAACCTCCGCCTTGAGTATATATATATATATATATATATATATATATATATATATATATATATATATATATATATATATATATATATATATAGCAAGAGAGAGAGAGAGAAATAACGTTGCCAGAAGTACGAATATTTAGAAGAATGTAGAAAACTGTATTGTAAAATATTTGAAACCAATTCTTCCGAAGTACTGGTTTGTGTATGTATTTTGTAGGTGCACGGATGGAACAGTGCCGTGCTGTGGGAAGGGTGAGCGGGGCGACAGCCTCGGGTGCCGAATTATGGGGGCGCAAAATTCGGGAGGAAAACAAGGAAAAACTAATAAAAAGTGCTCAAAATTAAGAAAAAGCAGGGTTTATTTTTGAAAATTTACTTACGGTTCAACCCAAGTATGGTGGCGCTTCACGGCTGGTCTGTCGACCTCACTCATACGTATGTATGGGGGCACCATCGTATGCTTTCGCCCCGGGCGCTGATTTTTCAGACGGCACTGGGATGGAAGAAGGGTTGGTTTGTCGTTGAATTGGAATTTAGAATTTCTTTTCAGCGTCGAGGCTATATGAGATATGGACCTACCGTTTTAAGATGGAATTCAAAACAGCGTAATGCGTTCAAATTTGAAGGTTTTGCACCGCGGATTGAACCCAGGACCTTGTGCACCAAAGATCTGAACCACCGTAATGCATGTAAACTTCAATATTCTTCCACTGGGAATCGAACCCGGAACCAAGTGCACCAAAGGCACGCGCTTTAACCACTAGACCAACGTGGGGGGAGAGTGACGGAGGAAAGATGACGTTAAACGGTCATCACGGTCAACTGACTTCAACCATATGAAGTTTCGTAATGTTCACTTGCAGGAGAATGTATCTACTATATTGATTGCTTGTGAATACTCACATATTTAATGAAATGAGGTAGAATGCCTGAGAAAGTGTATGGTAAATAGTGGCATTGTGATAAAACGTTGTCCGTCAGTTCGAAACGTTATAGCCAACCTGTACGGAGAGCACGGTGTGTCAGCGACAAAACGCTCGTCTCTCTAATGCTGTGCGTTCTGTTTCAGTGCTGGGATATGTGTGCTGGTGATGACCAACATTGTCCATCTGAATGAGTTTTGATTTTGATGGGGTACAAGTATTCATATTACAGTTTATGATCCTAAATCGTTAGATATTTCATTTTGTCTTCTAAGAAAGAAAATTATCCCCTGTTCTATGATACAACTATTTTCTATATAACAATAGACAATTATTTCAATGAATTATACTTACTTCTGTTATAACAAAACTATTCATATGCGTGAGTGCGTGTATTTGGGTAGTATAAGTTATTAGGAAGTACTATATACAATATACACAATGTAGTTATGATATGTTCTTGGGTGGACACGATCCTGGATTCGATTTCCGGTGAGAAAGACTTGAACACATTAAGGCTAATTTACGCATAGTATGCCGTAACAATGTAGAGATCTGCAAGGGCCTGAATTTTTAACCCGGGCCCACCTTAGTCTGTGAATTTTCAATGTGAGGCCCGACCCGAGTTCAAAATATGTTGTAGGATTTAGGCCCGAGCCCGGCCCGAGATTGTGTAGTAATCAAATGAGCCCGAAATAATCCCAAATTACAGAAACTTAATAATTAACGCAAAATTGTATTTTTATTTACAGCAATTAGAGATTTAATTTTGGAATTGTGTTTTTAAGTTCTTCAGAAAAAAAAAACGGTGCAATATATATCGTTGTACAATATATTTACGAAGTTAGGCTCGAAAAGACCCGATAAATATGGTCGTATATTTAAAAGGCCGGGCCCGAAGTGATATATGCTTTTTAGGCCCAAGCCAGTGCAGCCCTCTACCTCCATGCCACTACCTTGACCATTCACACATACCATGCCATGCCGCTATTGCTTTCTACACCATTTTCTTTGGTTCTTATCAACTTCGTGTCGCTTTGTGTACTCCGAAGAAAGCCGAAGGACCCGGCCGTCGAGCCACGACCGGGCTGGTTTCTCTTGAAGATGGCATGTCGGGGCACGGTATAGGTACTTGCATGTCATCTGTGAAACAGAAAAGACAACTCAATGATTTTTCAATGTCAAAATCTGAAAACAAACGGCTAACCTTTGAAGTAGTTCAGATTCCAGCTTAAACCGTAGGTCTGTGTCTCATGTAGTATCAATGCTGGAGAGAAGATCTAAACTTCAACAAAACAATGATTGATTGAGATGAATTGTTATTATTTTTAATATTTTGCAAGGTAATCAGAAGTTGTGTGTGATTAAAATAGTACTCTGGCTTACTATAATCGTTACTATAGTGAATGAAGTAATAGTATGTGGTGGACCTTTGTTTAAGAGAACTATTGGTAAGAGTTGGTAAGGAATAATAAAGATATAAAATGTATGAAGAAACCCATATGAGTTATGGATGTTGAAAATTAAATGAAATAGTTTAGTGTTCTATGAATATACCCTTTAGGTTAAGGGAGACGATAATGAATGTAAGTGAATCGTGAGGGTAAAGTTGATGGAATGAGAAAGTAGGAGGAAACGGGAGTACCTCGAGAAAATCCACGGACACGATGTTGTCCACCATATACTTACTTGGCCGGGATCTAACAAGAGACCCCATGCACCCGAGTTAAGCGCTCTATCACTGAGCGACCGTGGCCCCGGAGTCATGGCTAGAAAATACGGTAGTGGTTCAAGCCTTGGTAGTGCAATTCTGACAGTGAGAAACCGCAGACTGTTCCAGCTTCTTCTTGTTCTTCTTCTTTTTTAAATACGATTTTTCTACACATTATTGGGGTGGCTCGGTGATAGAGTGTTCACCTTTGGTGCATGGCTCCCTGATTCGATCCCACCTCGCTCCAATTGGGCTTTGTGGTGAACAAACACGGTGCATGGCTTTTTTCTCAGGTTTCTTGGTTTCCTCCCACTTTCTTCACTCCACCATTGCATTCATTCTCATAATCACCGTCTCCTTTAACCTACAGGGCATAAACATGGAACGTAAAACCGAACGATTTCTCTAGACATTTTGTAAAACTTCCGTCATAGGAGTTTGCAAAATGCTGTTTAAATGTGTCTACTTGAAGGATACACTTAAAGTGATAAAGCGCTTGCCTCTGGAGCATTGGATCACTGGTTCGATCCCGGTGAAGTAATTTTGTGATGGATAATAACTTCGTGCCCGTGGGTTCTATCGGGATACTCCCGCTTCCTCCCACATTTTCATACGATTAATTCTTTCATCATCATTTACTTGTCTTAAAATCATCCATCTCCCTTAGCCTGACAGGCATAATTGTGGGACGTTGAACTGAGAAATTTGTCTCCATATGTAAAAATCTTAGATCTCAAGCATAGATCATGAAATCCTGAAATAATATTTGATTTATCTATTTTATTTCTTTATACATATTTCAGGACATTATCGATATCTAATTATTCCTAAAGTGCTTCACATATAAGGGATGACGTCTTTCGGGGAGCACACTATCCGGGAAAGGGGGGGAGAAAGAAAGCGGCCTGGGACCTGTGTGTTAGGTACCATCCCGTCTTTGCTTGGTGTGGATGCGGAAAACCCAGGAAAATCTCACCCAGTATGACTGACTGTTATGTCTTTCCAACCAAGTTCCCCCTCTGGCAATCGAACATTGGACCGCTCGTACCAAAGACTAGAGCTTTAGCGACTATGCTACGCGAGGTGAGACTGACATTTGGTGAAGGTGACATTAAAAAGTTAACACGCAAATTCCGCTTAAGAGGCCTAATCACTACGAAATTAAAACCGCTAATTTTACAGTAATTATGTGATATCTTTAAATAGATAAAAGATAATCGAAAAGTGGAACAAGAGCTTGCTAGACAATATAATTTTACATGAGATACAGAGTAGACTTGAAGCTATAAGTCGCAGACAATAGATTTTATTGCCCCCTTAATTGCTTTATTACCTAACGACTTTCGATGTCAATATGGCCGTGTCGGCCTTGGGGAGACCGGCCCCGGGCTTGGGGGCAGTTTCTGGGGGAAGTGGTTTTATTACTTGTGCAATAGAGGTTGTTTGGAAAAGTGGAATGACCTTCTTTCTTGTTGAAACACGCTCCTATACGATTCTTGAATCGAAATTATAATCAAATTAGAATTAAAACTATGATTTAGATAATTAGAGCATTGGTATACGGCTTTGAATGCGATCCAACACGATTTTTGATTGAGGATACGGCTTTGAACGCTGTTCCTAGCTTTAAACATGATTTAATACGATTTTTGAATCGAAATTATATTCAAATTAGAATTAAAACTACGATTTAGATAATTAGACCAATGGTATACGTCATTGAACGCGATCCATAGCTTCAAACATGAAACAACACGGTTTTTGATTGAGGATACGGCTTTGAACGCTGTTCCTAGCTTTAAACATGATTTAATACGTTTTTTTGAATCGAAATTATAATCAAATTAGAATTAAAACTATGATTTAGATAATTAGAACTTCAGTATATGGCTTAAAACGCGGTCCCTAGCTCCCACAAGGTTTTTCCCCATTAATTTAATTATGATCTGACTTGTAAAGCTCGTAACTAATTGAACACTCTTATTTGAACTAGAAAATTATGAATAATGAATATGATTATACTATTTAAGCTCCAATGTTTAGCAATGATTTTTAATGGTGCTTTGTTTTACGGAGTAAAGTATTAAGATGGGGGAAAAAGGAAGGAAAGGAAGAAATATTTATTTATTTTCATTTATTTTTCTTGTTGCGAACTGCACTTCTTTCATTTAGCTTGCGTAGTTCTTAAATGACAGACTTAACATTGCCATTTTTCAGCGGTGCTCAGTACAAAATTCGCAGATACGCAAGGTTCTGTGTTCTCTCCAACATCCATTGCATGACTGAGCGTTGGGAGATTGAAGTTCAGTTTCTCACACCCTATGCAAACAACCTTGTGATATGATTGGCCATGAAAAACCAGTTTGCTCCACCTCCAATGTTTAACCATGGGGGCCAATCACTCCCTCTAGTTTGAGTGAACGGGAGAACCCACCCTTCCCCCGCTTCTCTTTCCATCATCAATGTCTTGTGTGAACAAGTTTCTACCCGCTCCCCACCCTTCCCCGCATCTCTTGATCGCATTCTGTGTGATCAGGTTTCTACCCTACGACAAGTGACACACATTTTTTTTCCCCACCCCTCACTGCCACTCTTTGGCTGCATCCTGTGTGAACATGCTTATACCTTCTCTCCCCCCAACGGCGATAACTGACACATTTTTCCTCACAAAGGGTGTTTTTCAAACCAGTTCTGGTGGATGGTTTGCGGACAACAACCTCTTCCCCGCCCACTAACCTGTTGGACAAACAAGTAGGATGTCCTTGTACTCATTGCCAATAACCTGATGAATAAATGGTTGTCCTTCATTTTGACTACTGCAAAACAACACACACACAAAAAAGAACCTGTAGAATTACAACATACAATAATTGTCCTGTTCTTTTCGGCAAGATACAAGTTATTGAAACAGATGTTGAAATGATAGCTATATAGCTTACTGAATAAAGCCGGAATTTTAAAATTTAGGAACATTGTTGCCTGAACCCAGCTAACGAATTTTATTGCTTGGTAAACAACTATTTGCTGTGAAAAATACGACAATTTGGCGTCTTTAAGGTATGAATTGAGACATGATGGCGATGTTTTTCAAACTTTAGGCATTGTGTGAAAATTCCTTGGTATTACCTCTATAGAAAAAGAAATATTTCCTTCGATTCGGCAAGAGACCGACAAAGGAATTCTTTTCTGATTCTTTGCAGAGCGAGGCAATGCTGTATTACAAGGCAAATTCATTTACTTTATTTTTTTTCTCCCCCTATTCCATTCCCCTTATGTTAATGAATAAATAAAAAATATATTATATAAATGGAGTACACATTTCCTGTATTAACAATTTTGCTCGTGAAGTCTTCTGCCTTGCTTCTTTAAAGTGATTTTCTGGATTTTTTTTTGTGTTTTGTTCAAAGAAGAAGATAATATATTCAAGTAAGTTTTATATCATTATAATTGATTAGATATATTTGCATAAGTATCGAATGGTGGGACTCCTCCTAGAAAATTAACACATATTGTTTTTTCTTATGAAAATAATTAACACGGTGTAGAAACGAGCTATGAGTTTGCCAATATGTTTCAATTTGTGGGGAGCATAACGCCCCGAACCTGAGGGATTCGCGTCTGACTTACATTCCCTTACGTGTTTACCGAAAATCGGGGAACTGTGCATGAGGGATAGTCCCCCCCAAACCTGAGGGAACCGCGTTTGACTTATAACAGCTTCTGTGTTTGCCAAACAGGGGAAACCATACATGGGGGCATAGCCCCCCAAACCTGAGGGAACCGCGTGTGACTTATAACAGCTTCTGTGTTTGCCAAACAGGGGAAACCATACATGGGGGCATAGCCCCCCAAACCTGAGGGAACCGCGTGTGACTTATAACAGCTTCTGTGTTTACCGAAAACCGAGGGGAAGCATACATGGGTGCATAGCCCCCCAAACCTGAGGGAATCGCGTCCGACTTATATCGCCTTTTGTGTTTGCCAAACAGTGGGTTTACCAACACCGGAAAAGCTAGCTTCCTGAACGGTCACCACGAAGGAACGAAATATATATATATATATATATTTTTTTTTTAATTGTTTGAAGACTATGTTTGAGTTTTGATTCCGTTTTGGTTGCGTTTTTGGACAAGTTAACCACAGGAAAGAGTGAAGAATGGAATTAGCATTATTATTATAGTTAAGAATATGTGGGGGACACGAAAAATATCTTGGCAGTGTTAATCTTTTTAGAGAAAAAATGCGTGGTGACATCCCTTAAGAAAACGCCAATGACGGATGGACTTATAGTTTTAGAAATGCGTGGTGACGTCCCTTAAGAACCGCCAATGAGATACTTTACATAATAGTTGGTATTTTAGAAAATGCGTGGTGACATCCCTTAAGAACCGCCAATGACGGATGGACTTATAGTTTTAGAAATGCGTGGTGACGTCCCTTAAGAACCGTCAATGAGATACTTTATAGTTTTAGAAATGCGTGGTGACAACCCTTAAGAACCGCCAATGACGGTTGGACTTATAGTTTTAGAAATGCGTGGTGACGTCCCTTAAGAGCCGTCAATGAGATACTTTATAGTTTTTAGAAATGTGTGGTGACATCCCTTAAGAATCGCCATTGACGGACGGACGGACTTATAGTTTTAGAAATGCGTGGTGACATCCCTTAAGAACCGCCACTGACGGACTTTACGGCAAAATCAAGTGTGCAATTTCTTTGAATCTTTATAACTGAAATTGTGATTAAACTGAACTGCGTACTGTCCAATATTTTTGATGGTAGATTTTATATAAATACATTGTGTCTGAATGATTTGTCATGAATCTGTATTCATATTGGATTGTCTATTCGGAAAATAAGCAATTTACACATAAAGAACACTTTTAGAACAGATACATATTCAATATTTACTACAGATAATGTTCAAAATATATTGTTTAGTGTAAAATAATTAAGTTCAACAGAAAAGATAGACATTTGTTTTGCTTGTATCCCTAATATTTAGAAAATCAGTCAGTATTAAGTGTTTTATATAAAGAGTTCTTAGTTGTAGTGGATGCAATTTTACGTAAATGTGTAGACTTTTCTTTCCCACAGTTAGACTCAAAAGAAAAGAACTACGTTCATTGATTCATTTTGGATCATAGCAGTGGACTTCTCCCTTTGAATTCGTGTTAGAATAGCTTGTTCATCACGAAACGTAGTGAATACTCAAATGGATCTTTTTCCAAGACATGACAAATGAAAGAATGTAATTGAGTGAGAGAAATTTAAGCTAGATGTTCTTTTATTTCTGAATAAGTGTTGGGAATATGAACTTGTGTATTTTAAACATGTGTTGCAGTATTCAGAATCTTAATCATATGGTAGTCACATGCTTTTTTGTACATACTAACTCTATATTAAGCAAGGTAATGAGTGAGAAAAATAAATATTGGCTTTGTAAAATGAAATGAAATACGAAATATCTTGTTAGGGGTGCAGAAAGAGAATCCAATGCAGTGTGAAGAGGGACTATACCCGGAGTGAATTCCCCCTCACAACTTTTCAATTACTGAATGCCGTCTTTTGCAGTGAGAGATGTTGGTTTTATCCCGTCTTTTTTTTTTTTTTGGCACTAGGATTTCAATGTAAATGTATGCAGCAGTACTAGTAGAGGGGATCCCTCACTGAAAGACTGGGGTTCATACCCCAGAAATGATGTGGTACCGCACCACTTAAGTAAATATTTGCTCTGTCACTGAAAGACTTGGGTTTATATTCCTTATTTAATCCAATAGTTTTACTTATACTCGTTTGATTTTCAATACTTTGATAGAATATTAAGACCAACAGAATATACAAACATGTGCTATAATTTATTACACATTGAAAACATATATACTATACTCACCTGAGAAATATACGGAACTTTGTCGCACACGCGTCAGCGCTGCTGAACTTTCAACGCACAACTAATCTTTAATTATGACTTTTGCCGATAGGTGTCACTAGTAGTTCTATTAAAATAGTATTAAATCACTATTGCTAATGTACTGGTTCTGATTTTTTTTTCTTGGAAAACATATTGGTAGTATTAGTATAAAAAGTATAAGGAATCCGCAGAAATAGTGTTTGTTCAGTTGGTATGACCTAGGATTGAACTACAGACCCCTAAACATATAAAGTGAACACCTTACCACTTTTTAAATAAATAAATAATTTTGTATGAATTCCGTTTTATAACATGTTGTTGGAGTGGAGTCATATAAGTTTTTTTTTTTAATCGGGATTGAGATATAGAATTTTACAAGTGCAAGAGTTTTTTTGCGGGTGAATTAGATTTATCTTTTATACGATGATGAAAGATTGATTTGATTTTATATTTCCGATCTTTAAACATTTTATCCTGTGAGATCAGACAATTTTCAGCAAGCATACTATTCGGGAAAAGAGGGAAATTAGGTATCACGCAAGACATTTGTTTGGTGTAAATGAGAAAATCATTATTATTATTTTTGACTGAATGCCACGTCGGTAAATGGACCAGAACCGTTTGCTTTGAATGCGTTTTCGGGTACGTTCGCGTCGCGACACCTTTATACCGGGAATCGGGCCCGGGGCCGCTCACACTGAACGCAAAAGCGAAAGCAAGTACGCTACGCGGAACCACCCGCATTAAAGCCAAAACGCGTTAGCAATTATATTGTGAGGGGGAACACTAGTTCCCCATACCGGGAATTGAACCCGGTGGTGCCTGCACTGAATGCAAGAGCGTTACCGATTATATTGTGAGGGAACACTAGATTTGATCTTAAGTTAACGGTACGTTTAGCTTTGGGTCTTACACAACACAGATAGTTTGCTTTTACAGATTTATTGAGAATTCGAAAATGTATAAAGTACTTTGCCAGAATCCTACATAGCTCTTGCAAACTAAAGATAGTTTTTATAGGCTAAAAGAAACTGATTTTCGTACGTGGATAGAATAACAGAATTTTTATTTCTATTAAGTATAATTTGCACTATTTCGGTGAAATTATGTTGTACTAATAATTTTTATTTTTTATTATTTTCCAGAAGAAATGGAGTCCCAACACCAACCAACAACATCATCATCCGCTTCTTCCTCCTCCTCTCTTAACCATATCGAGTGGTTTGAAAAAATACATAATTTATTAGATGTAGCAGAGGGAAAGAAAAGGAGAAGAGATGAGGGGACATCACAAAGGACGAAAAAGACGCGCTACTCACCAGTGGTAGAAGTAGTTCAAAAAAGAAAAGAAGCTACACCAGTGGAAGAAGTAACAGTGCCACTAACTCAAGAAAGAAAAGAACTTCGACCAGTGGAAGAAGTAGCAGTGGAAATAGTGGGGGAGCGGGGTAATAGCGGGGCAGCGAATGAAGCTGATATATATTTGAACGATGGGGAAGATTGGGCTATAGTGAAGGCAGGGGAAAAGTGGGATAGATTGGAGAAGGCGAGAAAATTAAAAGAAAAATTTTTTGAAATAAAATAACTTGTATATATTTTGTAAATAAATCGTGTGTTCTTGCTGGATGGGTGCTGGGAAATTTGTGTTTTCTTTCCTCTGAATTTTTAAAACCTTTCTAACTTTTTAACAGTGCTGAGGTATTTTGATAATAGTTTCAATAACTAATGTGCAAACATATAAGGTTTCTTCTGTTATATATACTTGAAATTAATGCAGGTTCTATTTTGATGAATGGTTGAATTTTGAGTTTATTTTTTTTTTCACCAAGAAGTCTCTATTTTTTTTCTAAATTCTTAGAACATTCCTTGTAAGAATTAATCTGATGTCACTTGACCTGTCTTCGGGAATCGAACCCTCGATGCGTGATATTAGAAAATGTTTTCGTACAAATAAAAATATGAAATGTCCAACGCTGATGTACTATTCAGTTAGCCAAGACGATCATACTAACCACTTGGCCATGAAACAATTTTAGTTGGTACAGTAGAAAACAAACTGTTCAGGGAACTATACTGTACAAACCTTGAAGATTTCAAAACAATTGAAAAGAGAGAAAGAAAATTGAAGTAGTATTTTCTTATTGGTAATTGCTTATTTGATTTTTTTTCACCAGTAATATTTCTCTTTGTCTTGTGGTAAACTAATCAAAGTTTAAACTTGGATAGGCTAAAGGAGATAGTAATTATGAGAAATGAATGATTTAATGTTGTTTCGTCTTGAAAAAACTCCAAGAGAGTTCACTACAAATCTAACTGTTGGTACTACCACTGACCCACGGCTGTCTTATATTGAAATTTGAAATCAGATTCTTTACTAGTTAAATAAATAAATAATTACTGGTCTCTCTTCGCTATGTATTGAAATGATTTCCCCTTGACTGTGTATTAAAATGAAATGTGACACCTCACAATTATTTTGTCTAGGATAAAGCAATTGGTAAAATGAAGAAACTCTGAGAGGGACGCTTGGAAATGCTCAAGAAAAAAAAAAGTTACAGACACAATATGTTCAGCCATAATTTTAGTTGGTCAACCCGGGATCTCAACCATCTAAGGTGAAGTTTGGTTCAACAATTAGTTTGAAAATATGTATGTATTCGTGAGGATAGAACAGTAAGCATGTTGTATGTCAAGTCTCATTCTAACATTTAATTGGTGTAAACCTCCCCTGCTTTTGAATTTGTGAGCGTAATGTGAAAACAATCTTATTTTATTTGACATCACATTTGCGTGGCACGATTAAGGAAAACTTCACGTAAGATAGTCATGATACGTATGAATTTGTTTGGAGTTCGTCATCATCAAAGCTATTTTCTTTGTAGTCCTTAGACAGTAAACTGATAGACTTTGAAGTTCTTTTAAACATTCTACTTGGGAATCGAATCCTCTTATTACTTATTTCTTATTCTTTTGAGTATTTCTTTTATTGGATTATCTGCTTTGCGGTATGTATTTTGACTTACCAATTACAATTTTTTAAGAGTTCAAGCTCTGCTTTTGTGTTATTTCGTTTTTATTAAAACTCAGCTTTTGAATTCGTGTTATTTAATTTACATTGGATCATTTGCTTTTTGCAAATTCAGAACACTCTTTGAGTGTGAACGTTAAAAAAATAGTTGTTAAATGTTTCGAAACACTAAAGTCTATGAACATATTAAGAGCTACTTGTGAAATAAATGGAAAATGATATTAGAAAACTATAAGTACGAATAAAGTTTAGTTGTCAAAGACATGTACGCTATCCGCTTAACCATACAAACTTTTGTTTCATCTCGTCTCATATCATAGGCAAGCTAGAACAAAGAGAAAAACTATTCTTATTACTTTTAGTGTGAAATCGATACATTGATCATTTAGTGTAATCTCCTTTCCTTATGCTCTGTAAGCTAAGAGAAATGAATAATGCTGACAATCAAAACAAAACAAAATGTACATTTAGAGGAAGAGAGAGATGAATAGAGAAAGGTATAGAGATGGAGGGAGAGAAGTTCAGAGAGAGAAGTACAGAGGGAGGTCCAGAGAGGAAGGGGGAGAGAGAGGTCCAGAGATGGAGAGAAAGGTGCAGATAGGGAGATAGGGAGAGAGAGAGAAGTTCAGAGAGAAGTACAGAGGGAGGTCCAGAGAGGAAGGTGGAGAGAGAGGTCCAGAGATGGAGGGAGAGAGATGTACAGAGAGGGAAGGAGGGAGAGAGAGGAAGAGAAGGATAGAGAGAGAGAAGTTCAGAGAGAGGTCCAGAGATGTAGGGAGAGAGATGAAGGGAGAGAGAGGAAGAGAAGGATAGAGAGAGGTACAGAGATGGTGGGAGAGAGAGAAGTTCAGAGATGGAGAGAAAGGTACAGATAGGAAGATAGGGAGAGAGAGATGAAGAGAAAGATAGAGAGAGGTACAGAGATGGTGGGAGAGAGAGAAGTTCAGAGATGGAGAGAAAGGTACAGATAGGAAGATAGGGAGAGAGAGATGAAGAGAAAGATAGAGAGAGGTACAGAGATGGAGATAGGGAGAGAAATAGGATGTACACTACAAGAACTTTGTATTCAATAATCTTCATGGTTTTGCGAAATATGTTCCTATCTTTCTTCCCAACATTACGATCTTCAGAGTGAACTGAATTTCTCATAAGCAATACGAAGCTAGAACTAACCTAATGATGGATTTGTCAACAATTTCATAGTTCTCACTGTAATTTTTCGTATTATTTTAGAGTGCATATGCGTAGCAGACTCCTTGTTAAAATTGTTTGAACACTAAATAATGATAAGTAAGCACTTCAAAATTAGACCTGATATATAGCTGAAGCTATTAAATACCAACAAGTTGAATGGGCTCAAGTCAGAAAGTATACTTGAACTGAAATCTTTATTTCTAGTGGGTATGAAGAACACCTCTTAAGACATGTGGGTGAATAAATGAAGGAAAACATGGGTGTTGGGAATCGAATCACAAACTACCACATCAGAGATGTGTACCCTATTACATATAAAGCTATTTGATTGTACAACAGATAAATAAATAGGCGATATACCACACTTTATCCGTAAAATAAATTCCAAATTCATGAAACGTAAGAAGGAAAGGGGGCAGAGGCTGATGTTGGAAACTTTTATAATTTGCTCAGTTTACTATAAATATTATTAGGAATTAGATTTTTTTCTTTCTTTGTTTGAGCTTATCAGTATTTAAGGACATGTTAGCTATGAAGGTCTCAGTATCTATTTATCTATAAAAAGTGTACTGCGCTGTGATCAATATCGTCACTCGGAGATTTATCAACTGAATATGAGAATTTGTATAAGTTTGTAGCAAAATAGCTGATTTGGACAGCGAGTACATCTGCAACATATATTCGCAACCTACACTAAACAATGCTGACAAACATTCTCGTTCTCCTTAAACAATGAAATAAATGAAATCTTTGAGTATTACGTACCACATTTATGTCGGTTAGGCTAAAGGAAATGAATAAAACTATGAGGGAAAACGGGGAAAATTCCCAAGAAAAGTTACGAACACAATATTGTCCGGCACAAAGTTTACTTCTCAGATCCTTAAACAATTTATTACTCCCATTTGATCTTTCCTATGACCAATATTATTTTAGATATTGTTTGTTGTACTTATCTGCCCACATACTTTTCTGCATTAGTAGAGCAACTACCCACATCCGGTTGACAACTCTGATGAATTTTACGCTGAAACCAAGTCAAAAGCAATACCGAATGCAAATAGAAATGGTGAGTAAACCGCTAAGGCTTCAATGGGTATTAGGATGGGAGGAGTGTGGACAAAGTAGGAAACTCAGCATAAGAGAGAGACTGGTCAAAAGTAAGAAAATGATAATTAGATACAGCTTAAGATAATTAGATACAGCTTAAGATAATCAATATTGGAAAATAACAAGAGCAAAGGACTACTTAAGAATCGGAAAATCTAGTAGACATTGTTAAAATCTTCCCTTTAACTTTTAAAGGGATTATTTATGGATCAAATCAAACTGTCACATTGCGTTGGAATCCAATAGTCTAATTAAAACAAACACATGCAAAGGATCTATTGGTGTTCAGGTATCGTGATTTCTAATTATTAATTTAAATGTTAGTATATAAAAATTCAAGCAAGCGCGGGTAAACGGGATGGGTGACTTTGTCAGTTATAAGAAAACTGTTGCAAAGATGTGATATTCAAGCAAGCGCGGGTAAATGGCATGGATGACTTTATCTGTTTTAAAAACTGTTGCAAAGATGAAATATTCAAGTTAATTTGAATATAAGAATCACTTCATAATCATAAAAGAATAGCAGTTAAAACTAATGGGTGTGGAAACTATGAGTTTCAGGTCTACCTTAAACTTGTTCAAACCTGTTTTCATTGGTTAATCCAGATAATACAATACATCCTACGGCGAAACGTATAAATACCAGAGTTAACAAAGGTACATATAATAATCTTGTGCCGTTGTAGTCGATGAAAAGATTTCTTCTTCGTATGGTGGGCAGTGAAAATATTTGTGCCTAGTGTTTTAGAAATACATAAAAACAATATTTTCAAACTGTTGAAGATTTGAACTGAAAAATGTCTAATGCTGAAAACGTATGGTTTTGTTTCTGCGATAACATTCGCATAACCACGCAGTGCTTAATAAATGCGTTTCAACTGTGGGAATCTAAAAGAAGAAGTATGCTTCTTTGCAGTGGATGTGCACGCGGATTAAAAGACGCAATAAACCATGACTGTATTCTGTTAGATAAAAATATATTGAAAACAAAAGTACTAAGCATTGTTATGGATATTGACATACAAGATGAAATTTGGCATGAGTTTCAAAAGATGCACGGCAATACTTTTAATAAATTAGAACAGTTTTTTCATATATATGATGATGCCATTCATAATGATACATTTCTTAATCAACTGATAGAAATATTCTTGCAGAAAGATTTTAAGAAATTCTTAATTTGGAATAAAAACCATAGTGATAGTGATAGTGTTTGTGATTGAAAAATATGAAGAAATAATAGACGTATGGATAAAATGTTACTCCTCTGTAGACGTATTACACATACAAAGTGTAAAAAAGGATTTGGTATGACTTGATTTCTTCTGTGAGCGTAAAACTGATAACAAATGAATCTAACTGCTGTAATTCTCTAAGAAAGTTGACAATAGTTACTGCATAGTTCGGTATAGTGCGATAATTTTAAAGATATGTTTTGATAATGATGAAAAGAATGTGGTAAATGCTGCAAAGAACTGATTAACACCAATACAAATGAAAACTATGTACAAGTCAATTTAAAATAATGAAAGATACGCTTCTGCTAGAATTATTTGGGAAATAAGTAATAGTAAGATATTCACTATAATACATGTAAGATCCTACAAACAATAACCACAAAAACATTGGGTTACAAACGTTTATGTAAGTTAGTTATCAATTGGTTCTCATACAAGGTGTAAATTTTGTTTGCCATCTTTAATTCACGGGTATATTATACTCTTAACTCATTTGTTCTTCTCATAAATAATAATTATCTGGTGTTCAGAGGCTAGTTTGTTTTCGAACTTCTTCGCATCTGCATTAGTACAACCATGTTAATGGTCAATACTAACATTGGGATCAATGCACAAATCCATAGCGTGTTTTAATACTAGCTCAGGATAATTCTTTAGTTTGTACATGTAGTTACAACGTTGATCAGTCTTACCCATTCCAAGGATGACAATATACATTGTTTCTCCAATGGGGTGGAACACTTTTCCAAAAGAGTTGTATATTCCTCATATTTGGCCGATCCACGGGTTCGACCCCTTCCCTTACGTGGATTAGCAATATGGATCTTAAAATTCACCTTTTTTCCCAAAAAGAAAATGTTCATTAGTATTTAAAACATTTTCAACTGTATGGAACAATACATCGGGTTTCAATTCCTTTTTAGGCTGTCATGTTATGTACATCGTTTGTTTAATTTTGACGCGAACTTTCAATAGTAATACCGATAAACATATCATCATCATTGACGTCATTTAGTGTATGTTCTTGTACAAATTCGAATAATGAACGAACATATGTTTGCGGGTCTTCGATTCCAGTAGTGCGCATACGCTCAATGGTAACTTCCTTTCCACGCAGACCAAAATAAGGATATTGCATAGTTTTACTATTAACAATGCGAAAGTAATCCCGAGTGCCTGTACCATACAATGTAGAACATATACTATGTTCTGGTGCAAAACTCGTGCTAACCTCCCGAAAAACACCCATTAACTCGTCGGAATCATCAGCAGTTAACCCAGTAGTCTTCCCTACAGACACAAATTCACTATTTTTTTTTCACACGTAGCTTTCAGCATATTGTCTTGACGAAAGAAGCCTACACAGTACAGATCAATAATATCTTTTGCGGACTTGCAACTTTTCAACATAATAGTCGGTACACAGCCAAAATGCAGGAATGCTGCCTGCAGTAAGTTTACATATGTTTACCCTCACACCCGTAGCATAGCTTTGCATTAACACCAAGTAAAACAAAATCTTTTGTTTTGCAATAAGTGTGATCGTTATGTCCATTTTCCGTGCAATGAAGTGTAGATTGTTTCATGCATGGGTTCATCCTAATGTTATCTTCCATTAATTCTATTCCTTCATATACATGATACTCTTTCATGTATTTTTCTTTGTCTCCTTTGATTTGACATAAGGTAAAAATCTTAAAGCTTCCTGATATATTTAAATGACTAAGCTCAGAACCAACAGTTCATAATTCCCATACTTCAATAATTTGCAGAATTTTATATCCAGTCTTTAACGCTTTATGAAGTTCTGGGGTACAATATGTATCTGTTAAGACATGTTGAGTGTCACAATGTGTGCATTCAATGATACCTTCTTCCTTACATGTGCAACATAAGCCAAACATAAGTCAACCGTTACACGTATATGTCCACTGTTACATGCATATTTCTTTACTTTGTGTATATGTTCTGTATCATGAAACATTATAAGTGGATATAGTACTGTAACATTCAAATACTGAATTGTCATCCATTAAATCTGTATGAATAAAATCATACTTTCTCACACTATATTTTCATAAGATCATGTATATAATTAATGTTATTCTTAAGTTAATATTCAATCAAAATAAAAGTGGAGTTAGTCTGACGTATCAAATTAAATATTTTTTGATATTTAAAATACACAGAATCTAATTCAATACGTAAACAAATATTGTAATGGGGAAAAACTTTTAAAATATTCATACTTATTTTCTGCGCATTTGTTTCGCGCATCCCCTACCTTTGCACTATAAATCCTGCGCATGCGTGTACTTGTACTAACACAAATAAAGTGGATGATACGTTGTTAAGATGTATAGTCAAAAGGTAGATGTTTCAGCAGTTGCAAAGCGAGAAATAAATAAAGACCTGCATAATGTTAAACAATTAAGAACATATTCTTCTTTTCATAATAAGAAAAGGAAAGGTGAAATTGAAACCAATCTTTCCTTATCGCAAAGTAAACATGTAAAGTACATTTCACCACGTGAAAAACGTTTTGAACTTGAAAAACAAAAGAAAATTATTGTTGTACATCCAAATGATCCTGACATTCCTGAAGAAGACGCTGAAAAATATAGGATTATTTATCCAACACAAGAAATTAGCATAGACGATAGTGTGTATAGACGAAATTTCAGATACCCAAATGAAATACCGTTTGAAGAGGAAGTAGTAGTGCTAGATCAAAATACAATTTCTAATGACATTCTGATATTCAATGATGTGAAGTGTGGTTGTACTCCTAATGAAGTAAATGAAGTTTGTGTAAAACAGTTACTAGAAAAATATAAACTTTCTGAACCATTACTTTGTGAAAGTTGTGCAATTCATAGTGAGAAAGAAACTGAGCATAAATGTGTAAGTGAAAGTGATGAAGAATTAAATACTACTGTGTGGAATTTCCTAATTAAGAAATCAACACGCGAGGAAATATTAAAACAATATCTAAAAATTCATGTGAAATATATAGACGTAAACATTATTCCGCATCTTATAAACAAATTTAACTATACATATCAGGAGATTACATTCAATGATTATCACATTTCTGATTTAAGAGAAACATATCTTGAACACGATAAAAATGTGTATCAACAATCCATACTGTGAATACCAATGTCGTTTCCTAAATACATACAATTATTGTTAATATCGGTGTTCTTCTTTTTCTATAGATGAACAGTGTTTGTTATTATGTATTGACCGTTGGAAACCACAGCGAGAACTTTTGTGTTACGGGTGTTTTCAAAATCGCGCAAATTTAAATGAACATGAGTGTATTACTTTAGACTATGATATGTTATGCTATAATGCATGGCGTAGAATGGTAAGCACACAAAGTTTTGATGACTTATATAAAGATTTTGCAACAGTACATTGTGATACTGAAATTGATGATTGGACATTTACATATACATTATATAACATTTTGTTAAACAAAGATAACATTCAGTTAATTACAGAGTTATTCTTACAAAAAGATTTACATTATAATATGCACAAAAAGTAATAATGGAAAATAAAAACTTTTCTGCTAATCAATTACAAAATAATAATAACAATGTGTATAAATTAACAAAAAGAAGTGATAAAAGACTTTCAGCAAAAAATTGGCCAATATGTAATTGTACATATACTAATATAAATATAGATTGTATTAAACAATATATCAAGGAATGTTAAAATCACAAATGTATCTGTATGTAAACTATGTATATCTATATCTTATTGTAATTTGTAAATAAAATTTTATCACTGTATATTACTTGTTTTCATTTATATTATTTCCTTAGATGTATGATTTTAAAACTTTCTTTTGTGTAAATGCGTTTTACATTATCGTACTTAAAATTATTTCATGCAACTAAAAACTTTAACATGTGCATATGAAACTTTAACATATGCATATAACAAAAATCCGTATGTTATGATCCACGTGCCTAAAATTTGTTTGTACACTTTTATATTGCATGCATGTGAAAAACTTCACATTTTCATTTTGACAAGTTGTATTTTCATTTTGACAAGTTGCATTTTTATTTTGACAAGTTGTATTTTAGTTTTGACAACTTGCATTTTCATTTTGACAAGTTGCATTTTTATTTTGACAAGTTGCATTTTCATTTTGACAAGTTGCATTTTTATTTTGACAAGTTGCATTTTATTTTGACAACTTGCATTTTCATTTTGACAACTTGCATTTTTATTTTGACAACTTGCATTTTAGTTTTGACAAGTTGCATTTTAGTTTTGACAACTTGCATTTTTATTTTGACAAGTTGCATTTTTATTTTGACAAGTTGCATTTTAGTTTTGACAACTTGCATTTTCATTTTGACAAGTTGCATTTTAGTTTTCGTAAGTTACATTTTTTAATTTTAATTTTGTTCAATCACTTCATATTTTTACGGATCGTATGTTATACATACTCTGAACAAATTTATTTGTGAACGTTTTAAAATTGGTGTTAATTATTTGTTTTTGAAAAACACTTTTCGACATTTATACCACATGTATGTGAAAAACTTTTTGCATGTTATGATTTGCGTTTGTAAAAAAAAAACATTTTCTGCATGTTATGATGCTTGTATGAAAAACACTTTCTGCATGTTATGATTCGCGTTTGTAAAAACACTTTCTGCATGTTGTGATTCACTTTGTAAAAAACATTTTCTGCATGTTATGATTCGCGTTTGTAAAACACTTTCTGCATGTTGTGATTCACTTTGTAAAAAACATTTTCTGCATGTTATGATTCGCGTTTGTAAAACACTTTCTGCATGTTGTGATTCACTTTGTAAAAAACATTTTCTGCATGTTATGATTCGCGTTTGTAAAACATTTTCTGCATGTTATGATGTTTGTATGTAAAACATTTTCTGCATGTTATGATTCGCATTTGTAAAACAATTTCTGCATGTCATGATTCGCATTTGTAAAAACATTTTCTGCATGTTATGATTCGCATTTGTAAAACACTTTCTGCATGTTATGAATCGCGTTTGTAAAATTAGTTTCTGCATTTTTATATTACATGTATGTATGTAAAAAGTTGTTGCATTTTGTAAGGTAAGTATATAAATCATACTATAATATTACTTCATAGTATGCATATTTAAATTCATTATTAGATCAGTTTCTGTTTTTATATGTATTCTTTTTTTCCCATTGCAAAGTCGGTGTTAATTTTTTGTTGTTGTTGTATTATTTAATATCTCGTAATTATTTAATCGAACACTTTGTGTGAACGTATTAAGAATGCGATGAACAATCTTCTTATTTCGTTTTACTTACCGTAATACTCTTACATCAACATAGTTATGTAGTGTTAAATAAATACTATGTAAAATACTAAGGGCAGTTAAGTGTGAACTTAGAAAATCCTTTCTCATTGCAAAGTCAGTGTTAATTTTTTTTATTGTAAATATATTAAAAAGTTTCTGTGGAACTCTGAACAATCTATGATTGTGAATATAATAAAAATTCTTGCAGAAACTCTGCTTACTTTTCTTAACACAATACTCATAAAGTGTAATTCATCAAATATTTGTTGCACAAATTCGTTCTTATTTATTTATGTGGATCTTTCGTTACATAAACTCTTCTTATTCAGGGTATGTTTTGTTTGTTACACAAACTTTGAGGATCTATGTTTCAAATCGCAAACTTGTAAAATACTCACCAAACTTTTAAATACTTCAAAGTATTAGTAAAATCAAGAAAAATATAAAACACTCATCAAATACCAATTTTAAACGATAGAGACCATAAATGAGTTTCACCTTGTAAAATGTCAATGATAGCTTTTATTTAGGAAAGTTTCTTTTATTAAATAAAAATCAAGAAATGAAATTCGTATATATTTATTTGGAGATAAAGATATATACAAGCAAACAAGTATAGAAAATAATATACATGTACAAACACACACACACACACACACACAGAAATAATATATACAGATTATATTACATACAAAAAAGAAATCACTTTGTCGCGTTTCTATCTTTTTCTAATAAAATGTTCACTAGTCCTTCAATATAATTTGGGTTCTTTAATAAGTTGTCATAGGTTTCATGAAATAAATGTTCACTTCTTTTGTTAGCAGAATGCGATTTCACATAATTTGAATACACATTGTCTCTCACATTTTTGCTTGCCATAATTTTCCATGCTTCTGCTTCGAGAGTTAATATATTCACAAGAAGGCACCTGTGCCCGAACTGGTTGAAAAAATTTAGGGTACAACCAGGGCATAGTAAAACTGTATCTGGTTCCCACTTTAAAATACTATCTTTAACACAGGTTTCACTTACAAAGTCACTATTACACTCGCACTGATACTGCACACGCAAATCCAATGGAACCTTTTGGGGTGAAGATGGATAGTCCAACGGTGAAACACTTGGTGATGGCGTGCTGGGTTTGCACTCTTCTATCTCGTTGAATAACTTACAAATTTCTTCCTCCTCTTCCTCATTAAATAAATCAGGAGATGTTGATCTTCCTTCTTCTGCAAGTGTCCACTTTATCGTTGGAACTTGAAACTTTTGCTCCGGTGTTCCTGGTACTGGTACTGGTGAAGTTGTTCTTGATCCAACGGGCGAAGTTGGAATTAATATTGGCTCTTCTCTTAAATCAATGATTTCTTCCTCTATAATAACATCTGGAGAAGCCGGTGAGCAAATTTCTTCCTCTATAATGACATCTGGAGAAGCCGGTGAGCAAGTTTCTTCCTCTATAATGACATCTGGAGAAGCCGGTGAAAAATAGCAAGTTTCTTCATCAATAAACAAGTCCGGAGATTCTCTATGCAATTTAAACTTTTTGTTGGGAGATTCAACATAGTCAAATGAAGAATCCCAATCTACTTCGTTGCAAAGTTGAATTTCTCGTTGTACTATACTGGTAGACGAATCCATGATGATACTATGTCAGTCTTCTCATCATACCCTGTATATAAGGAAAACTTATGTCGACGTCATATCACGTGGTACTTTAAAACACGCCCCTTACATCATTTAAAATATTTTCAAATGCACTTTCCCAATTCTCTATACAACTTTCAATAGGTATAATGGACGGAAAAACATATACTTACATTGCATTTATGTTCTCATGTATCATTTATTGATCAAACATTCTTTTGAAACAACATTGTCAATATTATTCACATTGTACCACGTTCATTCACATCTTACAACGGTATTCCCTCAATAATGTTATTCATATCCTGTACTAATCACTTAAAATGTTATCTACGTACAAAGAAAAGTGTCAACACAATTCATACTGCAAAACTTCTTTTGTGTTTTCATTCGGTATCATATCAATGTAACAATCTTCTATTGCATTCAGTACCCCTTCATGTTTCAACAGGATCAACACTTCTTTTGTATTTCCGTTCGGTGTCGCGTCATGTACCACAATTCGTGGTGCCAAACTTCTTTTGTATTCTTCGTCAACAATGTTTTATTACTGTGTTATTATCTACCGTAACCTTAATCTTCTTTGTATTCACCATCAACATTGTTTTGTGTTCACCTAACGCATTACCAAACTTCTTTTTATTACTCTGTTGGCACTCTGTGATGTTTACCTGTCACGACCTCAATCCTCTTTGTATTCTTCGCCGACAATGTTTTTTATTGTCATTTCACATACCAATAAACTTGTTTTTATTACTCTGTCGGTATTCTGTGATGTTTATCTACCGCAACCTTATTCTCCTTTGTATTCACCATCGACATTGTTTTGTGTTCAACTACCCTGACGCCAAACTTCTTTTCTATTACTCTGTCGGCACTCTGTGATGTTTACCTGCCACGACCTTAATCTTCTTTGTATTCGCCGTCAACAATATCTTGTGTTCAACTACCCTGGCGCCAAACTTGTTTTTATTACCAATTAGCATGATTCAACATGTTTACCTGCCACAACGTCAATCCTCTTTGTATTCTTCGCCGACAATGTCTTGTATTCACCTACCCTGGTGCCAAACTTGTTTTTATTACTCTGTCGGCACTCTGTGATGTATACTAAACGTGTCGTCGGTTTTCCTTTGTATTTGTCTTCATGTTTTAACACGCATCTGTTACCCAACAACGCCATCTTTCCCTCTTGCCCAACCAGTTTCCAAAAAGCGCGCGAAAAGTTCAGTTCATGTCTTAAGTTCACCAGCGAAAGACGTACGAGAACCACGCTCTGTATATGTACCAGCAATGCTTATCATACCGAAGTATACATACATATTCTATACACGAAATTTCTAGTATGCTCACCGAGTATGCTATGCATACGATCCGTCAAATTAAGAAGTCCCGCATGAATAAAGTTTATTCCCTCCAATTTATAACAACGAGTATTATTATAAATAATACGAAAGAACAAAAAAAAAAACAAGTTGCTATGCAAATGATCGAATTAATTAATATAATCACAATCAGAGATTGTTCTATGGAGTATGCTTTAGCATACGATTTGGGAAAAATAATAAGGAGCTTGTAGGGCAAGCAATCCGTAAAATAAGATGTTCCAATTAATTTATTAAGAGACTGCAAATAAGAATGAGCTTCTAATGAAGCGAATTAATTAATATAATCACAATCAGAGATTGTTCTATGGAGTATGCTTTAGCATACAATCCAATAAATAAGGAGCTTGCTTAGCAAGCGAACCAATACAATTGCTCCGAGTAATTTATTAAGAAAATACAAATAAAAGAATAATTAATTTGATCATAGCATAGCTGTTAGAAACAACCCTATCAAAATCATGTCCTTCATCCTGTCTTCTAGAAACTACTCCATCCCTCCTAACACTCAACCTTTTCCAGGAACCCATCTAACCACCTAACAAACAGGGTAATAAAACCACCTCCCCCAGAAACCTCCCCAAGGCCGACACGGCCATATTGACATCGAAAGTCGTTAGGTAATAAAGCAATTAAGGGGGCAATAAAATCTATTGTCTGCGACTTATAGCTTCAAGTCTACTATACAGTTTCTCATCATCACTATTTCCTTTAGCCTAGCCGGCATAATCGTGGAACGTAAAACTGAAAGATTTCATTTCACTTCAAATATATATTTTTTTTTGTATGTATGTATTAAGTTTCTACTCTGAGAAAAAAAATCGTGTGTGGCGTACGTAAAATCGTATGTTACATTTGTTAATCCTGTAGTTTTTGGACTTAACGTACAGCAAATGTATAACTGAAAACGAATATTTTATAATACTTTCTGTATAAGTGTTCCATCTATACGTACTTTCCATATGAAACAATAGGCGGTCAGGATCTCATATACAAATGGACGTATAGAGGTATATAGACTAACATATAGCTGACGAAGGTAACAAACATATCTGTATGTAATATAAGAAAGACTGTTAGATATCAGACTTCCTGCAACGGCATGATGTAGCATACGGATAACATGTGCTCCGTACTGATTTCTGTAGCAAGCTAGAGGAATCCGTATATTTGTACAATATACCGATGTGCGGAGAACGGTTTTTTCTCAGTGTAGAATTCTAATACTAAATACGAATGGGAAATTTTTACGATTCAATACGAATATTTGATTTTGGGGATCTGGTAACACTGATAATAGTGGCAGTAGTGCAAGGACGGTTGATGCTATCAGTTTTTTTAAAACAATTTCTTGCCGAACTATATATATATATATATATATATATATATATATATATATATATATATATATATATAGATAGATAGATAGATAGATAGATAGATAGACAGTATATATAAATTGTATGTATGTGTGATCTTATCAATCAAGCATGCAGTATGTCTGCGCGGCTGGGAAAAGGAGTGTCCCCAAATGCATCCCTTCTGCAGACAAAAGCCAAACAGAATTCCGCTTGTTCTCCAATTTACATATGTATTACTTGTTCTTTCTGTTACGAACTTCTTGTCTGTTCGAGAAAGAACACAAAAATGGGCTATGTTTTCTGGCGTCTGAAGGAATACATTGTTATTATTTGTTTTATCATTTTACATTGTTCGTATGATTTGAATTTCTTTACGTATGCCTACTGTACAGATCCATGCACACCCAAAGATATATTTACATACATTAAAAAAAATCAAAATATTTGTTACACTTATTAACGTTTGGAATAGTCTTATCCAAATGTATTAATATAATTTTTCACAAACTTTTTTCAAGTAGGGACTGCTGTTATTAGTCAAAATGATGTATGGACCATGCCTACTAGTGTCACTTTTGAAAGCAAATTTATTGGAGCGAAGCCTCTCGTTACTAGACTTAGGCGTTTGGTTATCCGAATATTCCTCCGAGCAGTCGTTATTTCAAAAAAAGTGTTCTTGGGGGGGGGGCATACGTGGTATTCCGGGGGGACACTGCTGGTACTATTTTATTTATTAATATATTATAGACGTATTATTTAGGTCTCGTTCGGGGGCACTCTAAGAGCTCCGGGAGGGCAGTGCCCCCCAAAAAACATGTCTGGAAGAAACACTGGCTCCCAAATGCCTGAACCATTTTTAACCAAATTGGGCATGGTAATTCGAAAGCATGCGCTGAATATCGAAAGTAGTCGCATGTTCCGCTGGAACCTACCATTGAGAAATAATCACCGAAAAACTCGATCTCAGAGATTCCTGAATCATTCTACACCAAATTTCGAGAGCCCGATAATTCGAGAACGCGCTAAGTGTTGTAAGGGGTCGCATATCCAGAACGGGTATACCATTAAAAAATAATCACCGAAAAACGTGATGCCCATAGACTTAACATTGGAAAATCATTTGGCGCACGAATTCTCATCGTAAACAATGGAAAACAAAATTTTCAGCGTTAGAAATAGGGCGAAACCCTTTTCGTTTTGTTCTGCAAGCACAATTTTTCAAAGTGAAGTTCCCTCTTTTAATCGACTTACGCGTTCGTTAGATCGGATGCCCCTCCTAAACGCCTGACCTGTTCTTAACCAACTTTGACATGGTGATTTGAGAGCGCGCGCTGAGTGTCGTTAGGAGTCGCAGGTTTCGATTGGAAATACCATTGAGGAATAATCACCGAAAACGAGAATAATCAGAGAAGATATATCGCTTCGCTCCAAATTTGCAATTATTGTATACCTAGTATTTAAATAAAAACTTTATACGCGTAAATATAGGCTATTAATTTAAAAAATATATTAACTGACTTAAAAAACTCTAGAAAGGGAAAATAATAATAATAATTATTATTTAAAAAAATTGAAGTCGGTGCCAAAACCAAACAAATTAATGTGTACATCTCATATGAAATAAATATACGCACTTTCAATATTAGTTTTACGAAGCATTAATTTGTTTGATTTGGCACGGACTCCATTAAAAAAAATTAGTAGTAATGTTTTTTCAAAAAAAAAAAAAAAACTTTCGGAGCTTTTTTGAAGTCGGTTATTATATTTTTAGAAAGTTTTTATTTTCTGCTTTTTAGCGCTTTCTTGAAGTTGGTTATTTTTTATTTAAGTTTGTTTAATTTTTCCATGTTTTCTTTACTCCAGTAGGTTAGGTAGGTACAATTTTGTTGCCCTTGCTGTTGAGACAATTAAAAAACCAAATCCGAAATCCAATGGACATTTTAATCACTCCTCATTCAGTCATGACTTGGCCCCTAGTGATTTTTTTCTTTCTTTCTTCGCCTGAAAAGGTAGCTTGCTTCCCTCGTTTCAATAACAGAGAAGTTCTCAAAAGACTTCACTTCTAGACAAGTTGAAGTTTCAGGCAGTAGATTTCTACACAGAGGGTCTACGAAAGTTTGTGCCACGCAACCAAAAGTGAGAGCTCATACGTGGCTAAGCGGTTAGCGTACGTGCCTTTGGCGCGGGAGATCCGGGTTTGATTTCCATTGGGAACTCATGTGGCTCGGATTCCACGTTAATCAGTAGGTTCTCGTCTTATATAGCCTCGCTGCTAAAAGGGACGTTAAACTTAAAATCAACTCAACTCAGCTACCAAAAATGATTGTAGCTTCGCTGTGACTAAGTGTAAAATTAACCACATGTACTTGTATAGAATTAGAGCCGCACCGACGGGTTTGGACCTCCCACAAAACACTTCCTAACTCAATGTACCTTTGTACACTGTCTCAATAAAACTATACTTGTTCAATAGGGGAAAGATTGATGAAGCAAGAAAATTTGATCTTACACATCACCTGTACTTTTTTCGTTATACAATCTAGTTCTACAATCAATGAACTTAAAAAGCCCGTTACTGATAGGGATGCGCACGAGACGAGTCGAGACAGGATTTTCCTGAGAAAATTCGAGTCGAGGCACGACTCTTCCAATAGAGAAATATACATTTTTGAGTCGAGACATCAGTTTTGAAGTACATTTTCGAGACGAGACAGCTACAAATCTTGTCTCGTGCGCATCCCTAGTTACTGAATTCTCTCTCTCTCTCTCTCTCTCTGTGTGTGTGTGTGTGTGTGTGTGTGTGTGTTATTTGGGAATTTTGAGCACACAATTCGATAGAGCATCAAAGAGTATCTCAAAGAAGTGATGGATTTTTTCGCGTCACTCTTACCGTTCCCGAGATGTTGGCCAAAAAAAAAAAAAGTTCCGATTTGGGAGACTTTAAAGAGCCATCCATATATCGGGAATCGTAAGTCATAGAGAGACGATATTGATGTTAATCAATACCAACATCAGTTATTGAGTCAATAATAATAATTATTAATGTATTTACAATTTCATATACATTTCGAAAAAAAATTAATTATTTTTAAGTTCGTTCTGTCAATGCTCTTCGACCATTCACATTCATTTTTTTTTCTTCTTGAAATTATAGGTGGAAGTATTGTATATCTACTTGTCATTTCGGATGAAAATAATACCCGTACAATACTAAACGGTGTGACAAACATCTTGGCATTTGAAGGCGGCGCTCCAAGTTCCCTTTAAATGTTGTTAGCAAATGCGAGGCCAGCGATATTGCCACATCCACGTCTATCCCCTGTCACCTGATCGCGCTGTAGTTTGTCTCCTTAGCCATAGCCACACTTCTTTACCACTTGGCAACGTCGCGCCAAAGCTTGCGTTTTATTCGTTCAGCTGAAATGCTAAGATGTTTGTCACAGCCTTTACATAGACGTAAAGTGCTTGCACTATTGGATCCCCTCCCCCAAAACATGGACCCCTTCCAATATAAACTGCTGGGTGCGCGTCTGTTTACAATGAACAATAAACTTTTTTCTTTTATTTTCTTCTGTGCAATAACCAATCGTTTTTTTTTATATATATATTACACATACGCTTCGTCTTGCTATTTAGAATTTCAGAGGACTTCCCAGCTGTGCCATATATGCCACACCGTTTCGGAGTTAACAATAAATTCAAAGTTTAGGATATTAGCAGTTATTCATCGATTACACTAGTTAACAAAGGTTTTGTTACATAAAAGGAAATACCTGTTCTTAAAGGAACTTTTTGCGCTGAATTCGAATATGCACTCGGTTTTTTTCCATCACGTACGATTTTCCCGTAACAGAGGAATTTTCGGGAAAATCCCTCAAAAATTTCCCTTTTCGTTTATTTTACACGCCAAGATCTTGTCCCCTTGCATATACTAACATAGAAATTATACCTAAGTATACTTTGATTCATATTTAACAAACCCTCCAAGTTTCGTAATAATCGCTTTATTCTTTCTAGAGAAATAAATATGTTTGCATGTATACTGTGTGTACTGTTTATTGCACCTTACAGTAATGCTTTCAGATCTCTTAAGTTGAGGTAAAACGTTTTGCTTTATTACCACAAACACATATATAAAATATAATACAATATAATTTACAAGTGTGACAATTTACAATAAACAATAATACAAATGTACCAAAAGGTTATGAAAAGACAATCAAAACTATCACAATATATGAAACTTCCATTGGGTTACAAAAACGTACACTACTTCCTTCTTTTGTAAGAAATGTTGCATTCTCTAACAAGACCCCAACAATAGTCCCCCATCATTGAAGGACCCCATCGTCCCTGGTACCTTTTCTCCATTGCCATTATATCTTGGTGGAATCTTTCCCCCTGTTCGTCGCTGAGAGCACCTAGGTTAGCAGGAAAGAAGCTGAGGTGGGAGTGCAAAAAGTGGATTTTTAAAGACATCCTACAACCCAACTCTTTGTATTTCTGTATCATGTCCTGTACGATTTCTGTGTAACTCTCAGCTTTATTATTGCCCAGAAAGTTGCGCACAACACACTTAAATGCTGTCCAGGCAGCTAGCTCAGCACTGTTTAACTTGCTGTCAAAGCTATCATCAAGCATTAATTTCCTAATTTGGGGACCAATAAACACTCCCGCTGAAATGTTAGCATCACTCAGGTTAGGGAACTTATCTCGCAAATACTTGAAATCTTCACCAGATGTGTCCATGGCTTTGACAAAGTTTTTCATAAGTCCTAACTTGATATGAAGTGGCGGTAGTAATATCTTATTAGGATCTACCAAAGGAGCGTATTTGACGTTGCATTCTCCAGGTACGTAATTCACTCTAGGTTCCCATTCCTTCACTTCATAATGTTTGTCATCAGCTTCTTTCTTTCTTTTGCATTCTGTTACATTTGATAACAAATATTGATAACCATTTCATGAACAAAACGAAAAAACTTGGAGAATTGTATATATATATATATATATATATATATATATATATATGTATTAAGATATACATATACTGTACGTTTAAAAAAAATATACGTTGGAAGTACATTCTATTTTTATACACGTTTCTAATTTACAGAGAGCAATACAAGTGTGTTGTTGACTATTGTAAATATTCATTTTTATGTCTGTGTTTGTAGTAATAAAGCAAATCGTTTTTACCCCAACTCAGGAGATCTGAAAGCATTACTATCAGGTGCAATAAACAGTGCACACAGTATACATACAAATATATTTATTTCTCTAGAAAGAACAAAGCGATTTTTACGACACTTTTAGGGTTTATTAAATATAAATCAAGGTATACGTAGGTATAATTTCTATGTTACTATATGTAAGGGGACAGGAGCTAGGGGAATAAAATATCTGAAAAAGGGAATTTTTTTGAGGGAATTTCCCGAAAATCCCTCTGTTAGGGAAAACTGTACGTGATGGAGAGAAACCGAGTGCATATTCGAATTCAGCGCAAAAAGTTCCTTTAAGATCAGGTAATTTTTCTCATGTAACAAACAAAAAGTTTAAATTTGTTAACTAGTGTTATTATAACTACAATAAATTTGTTATTTTCTTCCAGCACCATGAAAGCTTTGGATATTATCCCGAAATGTTCAAATATATCCAAGTCGTGCTTAAATAAATTTAGAAGAGAAGATTAAAGCATTTTCTAGCGTCTGCTACCGCGTACTGAAGCTTAGATAGGACTAACTTTCGTTCTTTAAATGTAGCATTAAAACCACCTGAGGCACCGAGAACTGAGATACGAGGAAAGTCTGTTTGTAAAAAAAATTGAGCATAAGCGGGAGGGGGGGGGGGAGTAAGTGGAAAAAGAGAGAAAACTGTGTACAAAATAACACGCCTTCACGTAGGGTTGCAATCTGTTGTGAATTTTACGAAAATATTTTGCGATCCTTCTCTTTGTTCTGGTTATACAGTTGGACCTCGATAATTCGAATTTCTTGGTAACCAGGCATGTAATGGGGAGTATAGGGGAGTATACGGCGTATACCAACCTAAAATTTTTATAGTCCAGCATATACTCACCTTAAATTTACGAAAGAATGAGCGTACATTAGGGTGCGTATACGCCAAGTAGTCTTCCGTATAAGCTATACTTTTGAAACCGATCGAGCGCACACCTACCAAAAATTCTAGCATTCGCCACTGTTGGTAACTCGATTTTTTCACATTCTCTTTTAGTTGAGTTGAGTTGATTTAGAGTTTAACGTCCCTTTTAGCAGCGAGGCTATATGAGACAGGACCTACTGATTAACGTGGAATCCGAACCACACGCGCTCCCGCCGGGAATCGAACCCGGGTCTCTCACATTCCCTTTGAGTTTTACGTCCAACGGTTATGCCGTCTAGGCTAAAGGAGACGTTTATGATGAGAAATGAATGAAATGGTGGAATGAAGAAAGTGGGAGAAGACGGAGAACCCCCAGGAAACCCAAGCACACGGTGTTTGTCCACCACGAAGTTCATTTGGCATGAGCTGTGATCGAAGCAGGGACCCCCCCATGCGCCAGAGATGAACGTTCTACCACTAAGCCACCCGGCCTCTTTCACATTCCCTTTAACTCTCTATAACACACCGAATGTTAAAACAATCCCGACTTACAGCATCGATAAGTCGAATTTTAAGGGTTTCATAATCATATTTAAAAACCTTGGTAACTCGAAATTTCGTATCTGCGAACCTTTACAAAATAGAAGTTCATCTCTATAAGTCATATGTCTTTTGATGTGACTTCAATAACTGGAAGCTGTAGATCTATGTTTTTACGTAATTGGCATTGTTGCTAATGTGAACTGTCATTGTGTTTCACTCATGTGTAATATTTTATTTTTACTAGTCACTATATTTAATTTAACAAACTTTCACAACTTCGAGTTATGGTATAGGTTGAATGAATAAAGCTTCGAGATATACTAGAGGTTATATAGTTACTTTCAAATAAGAACGCGGAACTAGGTATCTCGATTTTTTGTGGCCACCTTGATAATTCGAACCTTGATTACTCGAAAAATTCGATAACTCGAATTTTTGTCTATTTCCTTCAGCTTCGAGTTATTGAGATCCCTCTGTATATCCAAATCACAAAATACGTATTCAGGAGACGTCCTTTAGATATCACACGTTCCATACTTGTCCAGAGACTTCCAGACTGATCGTTACAGCTTTAAGGATGATAGGAATATTCACAGGTAGTGCTGCCAACGAAATCGTTAAAACCAAGGGTAATTGGAATATTCACAGGTAGTGCTGCCAATGAAATCGTTAAAACTTTAAGGTTGATGGGAATATTCACAAGTAGTGCTGCCCACGAAATCGTTAAAGCTTCAAGGTTAATGGGAATATTCACCGGTAGTGCTGCCCACGAAATCGTTAAAACTTTAAGAATAAGGGGTTATTCACAGATAGTGCTGCCCACGAAATCGTTAAAACTTTAAGGATAATGGGAATATTCACATGTAGTGCTGCCCACGAAATCGTTAAAACTATAAGGATAATGGGAATATTCACAGGTAGTGTAGCCCACGAAATCGTTAAAACTGTAAAGATAATGGGAATATTCACAGGTAGTGCTGCCCACAAAATCGTTAAAACTTTAGGGATAATGAGAATATTTACGGGTAGTGCCCACGAAATCATTAAAACTTTAAAGATAATGGGAATATTCACAGGTAGTATTGTCTACGAGAAGAGAAGTACCTTTCTAAATTCGAGACGAGACCTCAAACATCAGAATACTCGTCTGACTTTAAAGACGAGATAAAAAGTTCACGATCTCATAAGGCAACACTACTTGACCCAAGCCTTAGATCTCAAACATTTTTTTGTGTAATGTGATCCATAAAAAATATAAATTGATCAAGTGAATGTACGAACATAATGAAGAGAAGTTATCAACGTTTGAAGATACGCAAGTCATTAAACTTTAATAAAGCCTAGCCTCACCTAGTATTATTAGTCAACTGCTTCAAATGTACCTATTTGGTCAATTACTACCAGAATAATTATCAATCAAGCATAGCTACAATAATGAGTGATGAAGTGGGAAAATATCGACCATCAACTATGTATATTTAAAATACTATTTCGACATTTGTCTGGTGGAAATAAGGCTAAGCTCTGGAAAACGTGGTGGAATGGCCAGTGCCTGGGTTTCAACCCGGGATCCTTTGATGGTGATTCAAGAACCTTATACATGCTTTTATTCTAAGCTTTCATTACAAATATCAATGCGTTGGTAACTGTGTTTTGCATCTTAATGCAATACTAAGGCAGGGGACAAAGTAGGGGGTTAAAGCGTTGGACTCAAGTCCACATGGTCCCGGGTTCGACGACATCTGTTAGCGTCCAGCTGAACTACGATCAATCTAGCGACGAACACGTCGTCAGTGAGTTGTCTCTGAACAGACGTATCAGAAGATTTTCTAGACCTGGTGGTCGTCACGTCTTTTATTCATGTGACTCCCCAGTTTGCCTCATGACACTGAGCGAAAGACGAAAATTGGAAAGCACCGGATGGAAATCGAACTCGAGACCACGAGAAAGTGAGCCCAACGCTCTAACCAATAAACTACAGTGTATCCATTTATTACACGTAATCCATTAAATTTTGAAGAAAGGTCAATGCATACGTTGATGATGAAGTTTCTATTTTCAAAGTTGGCAATTCTGGTTGTACATATTACAGAGTATCGTCCTTAATGCAACTAAAACTGACTCTCATCCAGAACAATGAAATATGAGAGAAAGCAGATGCAGAAAAAAGAAAACTGTAGTCATTCTAGCAAACGTAACCTATTACTGCTACGTGTAATAATGAGGTCCGTTGGAGGCTTTATATATATTACTGTTTTGTTTAATTCTGTCACTCTCGGTAAAATACTCTCCATCACACACACACACATACATAAATCTAAATGCATAGAGATCCAGAGTGGGGACATTATATGAACTAGCATCCCAGCAGAATATATACTATCCCGTAGGATGTATTTTGAATAACGTTCTATTTTGTGTTTTGAAAGCACTTTTCTAAAATGAAAAACGGGTCCCTTGGTGTTAAATATGAGGGTGCTTAGCGCATAACAATGGGACCTTTTATAAGGCGTAGCTGTAACACTCTGTTTTGTATGGATGGGATACTAATTTATTTACTACTAGCAGCGTTCACCCCGCTTCGCTGCGGTCACCCCGGAAAGCAATAAACTTTGTTACTTAGATAATTTTTACTTTTTCGCTTTCAAGTGATATGATAAAAACCATAGAAGATTGCAGTAAATGTTAACATTATATCGCCTGTCATTTATGTTAACCCGCCCCGCTTCGCTGCGGTCACCCCGGAAGTTTTCGCTTTCAAGTGATATGATAAAAACCATAGTAGATTGCAGTAAATGTTAACATTATATCGCCTGTCATTTATGTTAACCCGCCGAGTTACACGGTCATGCGGGTTGCATATAAATACGTTTATTTTTACCTATGATGAATAACTAACAAAGGATTTGTACGTTATGGACACTTGAATGGTCAATTATCTCAAGACACTGGTAATTAAAAATTAAAGTGATATGATAAAAACCATCTAGGGTCCAAATCCTAATAACCCCCCAAAAATAAAAGAAATTGGTTCAGCCGTATTAGCGTGATGAGGGAACAAAGGATTTTGTACGTTCTCTTTTATATATAAGATTTATTACGTACTCTTGTACGAGACGTTTATATGCTTTATTTAGATTGTAAACAACTTATCTGAAGATGCAAACCTCACATTCTTTACAGAAACTGACCTTTCCTCCCTCGAGCATTAGGATTAAGGCATATATGGCCATGTTAGCCCGTTACTCGGCGATCATACTATCGGAGGTATGGGGAGGAAGAAAGGTTTTGGGGAAGGAAGGAAGCAACCTGGGATCTGTATCTTAGAACCATCCCAGCATTTACCTGGTGTGAATGAGGAAAACAGAAAAACCTCACTCAGGATGGCTTTTACACTTTTTTGGCCGGCCGGCCCCACTGGGAATCGCACTGAGAAAAAACCGTTATTCGGAGAGCAATATTTGTACAAATATACGGGATCCTTATGTTTACTACATAAATTAGTACGGAGCATACGAAAAATGGTAATGCATTTAATGTGCCCTCACTGGAAACCAAACCCGGGATCACGTGCATCAAAGACGCACACGCTAGCCACTAGTCCAGTCAAACGGACGTCTCTCTGGTCTACGTTCGATAAAAAGAGACATTAGTGGCAACCATCGAAAATAGGACAATAGAGCGTCTTGAAATAAATTTCCACATTTCAATCATTCCTACTTCAGATTTTGTTCTTGTTAGAATTTGCCTTTAGAATTAATCTAGCAGAATTTCCTCGTACGAATGTTGAATTGACGTATCATAATGGAATTAAGGTAAACAAAGGGTTTCTATTTACAAGCTGCACCCTTTCTCGCAGCCATCTCTATCTGCTGACTAGAAACTTCTCTCTAGCAAAGTTTTCCCGGTACGTATTTTATATTTGATGCTTAGAGGATAGATTGTGTTATTCGGAGCTGTCAAACGTATGGTAATCTGTTGAGAAATTAATTTATTTGAAAAGTGGATCAACAGAATTAAGCTCATACTACTGAGCTTAATGATCTAATTTTCTTTCAGACACAGGGAAATGCAAACTTATTGTATTACGTAGAACTCTTCTTCTGTGTAAGGTAGTTATTCACAGAGTAGGTAAAAACGCCTTCAGCTATTTCCTTACTTCTAAAATAATTGTCTGTCTGACTTAGTCGTGCAGAAAATAATTAAATAAGATTTTTAAATTAGGACTAGCTGAACCTGCGCTCTCTACACAGTACATCATTCACATATGAGAATGTATCTTCTTGTCATTCTTCATAGCATCTGTCCATGTCCCTTTAGAGACACAAGTGAATGACGTAATTATAAAAATCGGCAAAGGATACTATAAAGGGGAGATTTGTTTTAACATTTTTTTTTCAATATCTCGCACCGTTTGCAATGATTTGAGCCTACTTCTGATTGGAGTTTCTAATTCATGTATGACCAGTGTTTTCTTTCTCCTTGCATGCAGTATGTAATATGCAAATACATTACATACACAATTAATTATAATGTCAGTGATATATGATGTTCGTTGGGAAAAACACTTCAAACAATAAAGATTCATCTTAGACTGGAGAAATGATTATCCTTCCTTTTTCATTATTATTTGGCCATGAAACAAATGCCTGAGATATATACAACCCCTATATACAACAATATGGTGTTGGAATGTATAATGCGTAGGATGTGATGCTTTAGTTTTTTTTTTTTTTTTTAAATTCAACACTTCCAGTGTACCCCTAAGAATGTAATAAAGAAATAACGGCCATGTTTTTTTAAAAAATTATTTCATTAGAACTTAACAATCTGCACAAAACTTGCAATCAATAAGTGAAAATGGCATATTTCTAGAACCTGTGGTTCCCTGAGAACTCACTATCGAAAAGATTGGCCACAGACATACAAACGTCCGCAAACGTATTAATTTTTCCAGCATTTTAATATATAGATCAGAAGAGAAAATGAGTAGTCCATCTCAAAAAGTAAAATAAAATGAAATCTTTGAGTTTAACGTCCCATGACTATGTCCTTTAGGCTAAGGGAGACGATAATTAAAGCAGGTTAAGTGATAATGGAAGAATGAGTGGAATTAGAATGTGGGAGGAAACAGGAGTCCGAGAAAACCTACGAACATGATGTTGTCTAGTACAAACTTCCTTTTCTGGGGTTCGAACCATGGACCAGAAGAAAGTGACCTACTACTGAGCCAGGTGGCCCAACCTGTGGGCGGCTATGGATAGGCTAGTTACAATGAAATTTGCCTCTGGTATAGAACCTTTCTTGAGTTTCAATAACCTTTTTTTTGGTGCATCACTTAAAACTTACCACAGTTTCAGGCGAAATATTCAGACCGTGAAATTCTTTGAGAAAAGAAACCAAAATTAAAGAAAATTAAAAGTTTCGGAAGATGATCTCTTTCCTTTGTGAACATTCTTTCGGTTATTTTTTTCTTTTCTTTAAACTTTTTTTCGTACTTCGTTCATTAAAAAGACCAAAAATTGGAAAAAAGAAAATACAGAAGAAAAGTTTCCCAGACAATACTTTTTTATATAATATAAAAAAATAAATACTTTTTTACACTCTGTTCAGCCTTCTTTTTCGTGGAACACTCATTAGTTGCCTAGAGACACATCCCTAGGTCTCTTTGAGTCTTCATTTTCTGGGAGTAATTGCGAAGTTCCTTTTATTTCCACGGAGTTCTACGCTGTGCTTTGTGAATTCACTATATACTGCAATTCGTTCATCCGCCTACTCTCTCCCTTTCATCATTCGCTGGTCTTATTGTTATGTGTATTCTTTTTTCAAAAAAAAATCTTCATTCAAAGGATTTTAAAGAATGTGTGTGTGTACACTTGAATGTGAGTAACTAAAAAATACTTTCAATGTGTTCTTCAGTCTAAATCTATGATATGAGGTTTATTCGGCGTCAGATCCCACTAAGAACCAAAATGAACTAATATTTATCTATGGACTCTATTTCATGAAAAGTAAACTAAAATAGATACCCTTTTCTTAACTTTGATATTAAAATACTAGCTGAACCTACGCTATTTACATAGAGTACAATTCTAATATAAGCGTGAATCTTCTTCCTACTCCTTACTATATCTGGAGCTCCTCCGTGGCTAAGCGGTTAGCGTACGCGCCTTTGGCGTGGAAGACCCGGGTTCGATTCCCGGCGGGAGCTCATGTGGTTCGGATTCCACGTTAATCAGTAGGTCCACGTCTCATATAGCCTCGCTGCTGAACGGGACGTTAAACTCAAAATCAACTCAACTCAACTCCTTACTATATCTGTACAGGTCCCTTTACGAACGCAAGTAAGGGACACGAAGACTCTCAAATGGAGTGAATTGCTATAGACAAACACATAAATGTAATATTTTAATAGGGAGGGGTTTGTGGGAAACTTGGATAAGTAATAGATTATACCAAAAGGAATTTTCTTTCGTATAATTCCATATCCGAGTACTTCTCGTTGTGGGTCCACAAGGTTTCACAGTTGCGAGCTTGCAACAGGTTTTGTCATTCGGATTAAAGCAAAGCGCCTGAAATGTTCAGCAACCCGCTATACATAGCTCCTCTACTGGTTGCCTTTCACAAGGGTGTCAACCTAGCTGGAATATTAAACTAATAGGGCGAAAGCGACGCCTAAAATGTGGAATAAAAAAATAAAGACAGCTTTTTTTAAAAAATGAATGAAAACTGGCCAATCTATACAAAATTTAGAATCGACCATCGAAAACGGCACGTTTCTAGCATTTGCGGCTTTCGACATCTCGTTGCCGAAAGGATTGGCCACAAACATATACATTTTCTAGAATTTTAATGGGTGTATAGATGACTTACAACTCAGAAGCAAAACGCACGAGGATCCATTGGATCAAGACCTCCCAACAAAACTTTCTAACTCATCATACATGTAACCTTACTCAATAAATTATACTTGTTTAACAGAGAAATGATTGATGTAGCATGAAAATTTGATCTTACACTTCGCCTGTACTCTTTCTCTTATAAAAGCAGTCTAGTTCTGTGATTTTGTCTGAAAATATGGGTAGAAGTATTTTACAATTACTTATCGTCTTTTCGGATGCAGAATAATACCTATTTAATACAAAATAGACGTAGTGGCTTGTTGTATTGGACCCCTCTCAACCAGTGCGCGCGCCGGCTACAACTTTAACATTATTATTATTATATTTATATTTATAATTACTGTGTTATAATAATATTGTTGGGACCACGATGGTTCAGTAGTAGAACAGTCACCTCTGCTGGGATGGGTTCTTGGTTCGATCTCATTTCAAATGAATTTGTGGTAAACAACATCGTATCCGTAAGTTTGCTCAAATTTCTTCTGTTTTGTTCTAATTTTTTTTATTCCACTATTTTATTTATAATCATTCATTTTCACTGGTTAGTAGTCTCATTTACCCTAATGGGAATAAGTGTGAGACGTTAAACAAAACAACAACAAGAACTACTACTACTACTACTACTACTACTACTACTACTACTACTACTACTACTACTACTACTACTACTACTACTACTACTACTACTACTACTACTATTTCTACTACTAATACTACTACTACTACTAATACTACTAATACTTATACTAGACGATCCTTTCCGCAAGAAGACAACTATGAGAATCCTTTATGTGTGCAATGTCTTCGTTTCCCATAAAGACATTTCTCAAAATTAATATGAACATATCTTACTCAAATTTAAAAAAACATTGTCTCATTATTAAGCTACTTTCTTATATTAAGGAAAAGATTTTTTTTCCCCCTGAAAAATCAGAAAGAATTTCCATTCTCAAAAATTAAAAACATTTTCTCAAAGTAAAATGCAAAATTAGTTATCATATTAAGGAAAATCTTAATCGATGCAGAGGTAATCAAGAGGTTTATTTTCTTAAAACATGACAATTGTTTTCTAGATTTTCTAGAAACCCGAACAGAGAAGTTATTATCCCAAGAATCTTGAAAGATACAAGAAAAATATAATCAAAATCGAAAATATTCTAAGTAAATTTGTGAGCTTTTGGACATATAAAGAAACAGGGATATATCCAAAATTTGAGAACTACGATCTTCGAAACAAATATTCATTACAATCACTTGAAAGCAAGTGAACTCATTTCATTTTATCTTTCTTACATAAAATAATTCATAGTGAAATAGGTTCAGAATATTTTTTTAAATCAGAAATCAAAATTCGCGTCCCACATAGAGCAACGAGACCTCACAATGCCATATTCCATTTCTCAGCGCAAAGGAATAATGCATTGGATGTATCGCCTGTCATAAAAATGTGTTTATTGCATAATAAGATGTCACTAGGGCGCCCAGAGATAGACATTTTTAGTTATATACAGATGTTTTATTCTAAATAAATGAGCTTATATCGTGCTACATGTATTTTAAAATATAAAGTATGCTATCCTATTTAAAATCCTATTCTATCAAAATATAAAATATAAAATATATTTTGCTATCCTATTATTATGTTATTATATACAGGGTATTTCATAAGCACTTGGGGGTTGAAAGTAGACATGAAAACAAGCGAACAAGTTTATTACACCGAAGTCGAAAGCTGTGTCCTTTCCGAGTTATGAGTGCGGGAAAATGCAGAAAATTAAACTTTGAACCTTAATAGTACAAAGACTAATAGTGTTAGAGAAAGCGGTGTGGTGAGTTTCAGAGAAGACAACACATGTATTGTTACAGATACAGAATTTCAAAAATTAAATCAGGGTCTCATAGATAATTGTGGATTGAATGGGGCAAGGTTAAGTAAAGTCTCACGTAATTTCCCGAACATCTTGAATGTGACATTTTTCGAAAATACATATATGGTTTCCTCTGAAATTCACCATATCTCTTCTTTTAGTACTATTAGTCTTTACGCTATTAATGCGAAAAGTTTAATTTGCCGCACTTTTCTGCCCGCTTATAGCTCGGAAAGAACACCGCTTTTGAATTCGGTGTAATAAACTTTTTTGCTTGTTTTCATACCTACTTTCAACCCCCCAATCACTGTAATAGAAATTATGAAACATCCTGTATGTGTATTTTAAAGTATTCTAGCTGAACATGCACTCTCTATACAGCATATCATTTACATATGAGCATGAATCTTCTTGTCATTCTTCACAACATCTATACATGACCCTTTACAGACACACAAGTGAATGACGTCTTGATAAAAATCGGCAAGGGGAGATTTTTTTTTCAATACCTCGCACCGTTTGTAAGATTTGAGGCTATTTCCGGTTGAAGTTTCTAATTCATGTATGATCAGTGTTTTCTTTCTTCTTGCATGCAGTGTGTAATACGCAAATACATTATACACACAATTAATTATAATATCAGTGCTATGTAGTGTTCATTGGGCAAGACACTCTAAGCAATAAAGGTTCATCTTACACTGGAGAAATGGTTATCCTTCGTTTTTCATTAACTTTTGGCCGTGAAACAACGCCTGAGAGGTATACTATACCCTTATACAACTGTGTTGTGTTGGTATGTATAACTCGTAGGATATGGTGCTTTACTTTTTAAAAACAATTTTGATACGTCTAGTGTCCATTGTCGAAAGGATTGGAGACGAAAACATATTAACCTAGCATTTTAATATATAGATTATCATAGAGTTATAGCAAATTGTAATTAGTCTGTTGTCTGTTGTTTTTCGAAATAAATAAATAAAGTTCTCAAACACCTTATTTAATTATACAAGGTATAAAATTAAAACTCTTTTATTTGAAAGTGAACAATTAAAGAATCAGTAAAAAACTAAAACGTCTATTTGAATTCCACTGTGTAACAGCCAAGGAAATATTATATGATGCACCACTAAAGAAATGAAAACAAAGAACCGTATTAAAGGTTGTAGGTAAAGAGAAGAGAGGAACAAAAAAAACTAGAAAATTGTGGAAATTCCGTGTAAACTGTGACCCGTAGATCAAGCAAAGAAAATCCTGGCCATTCCTCACGAGATTCGAGAAACGGGCCGAGGTGGGATTAGTAGTTGAAGCCTAGCAGAGTTTTGCCAGCAAACGGGGAATTTGTTCCTTTCCGGAAGTGTGTGGAACCAACCAACGGTAGCCGAGTGAAATATTGAACTAATTCTGGGCTTTTCCTTTCGGTTTCGAAGTATGTGGTAACATCTCTTCCCATCTCGCCTCGTTAAGACCGTTATGTGGAAGGCGGAAACGGTTTCAACGTCTAATAGGAAACCTATAGGGAACTGTTTTTCATAATTAACAACCCAGAACAGAGATAAAGTATTTCCACAAAATCTCTGAAGGAAAGAAAAAGTTATATAGTCCTATAAAACATTGTTATGAATTGGACTACGACGGACTGCTTAAAAGTTCTCGGTCTAACCAACAAAGAAATAAAATACAATCTTGGAAATCACCAATTCTTCTAAATATCAACACACTTTGCGCAATGTTTTTTAAGTTTCTTTAATCCACTCAAAATAAAATCAGATGTCTGATCATTGGGATAAGTAATATTTCTAATATCACCTCTGAGTCATGCAAGAGAGACAAAAAAAAAACATTTTTTTTTAATGTTTGTTAATAAGAAATATTGGGTCGATGCATAAGTTCGTGCGCTTTTCTTTTGGATTTGCAACAATGCGACGTGAAGCGATTGTTTTTCGTTATTCCGTTGTTTTATCGTAGTTTTGGAGTTTGTGTGTTCTGAAACACAGATTTTCTTGATTGTGAACGTATTATTGTATATATTTCAGACAAACTAATATGGAATGTCAAGTTGAGAAAAGTGATTATTTCCGTCCCATTTTACTCTTCGAGTTTAACCGAGGATCCAGTGCAGTAGAAGCTACGAGAATAATTTGTGCAGTGTACGGGAACGAAGCAATTGCTGAAAGAACAGCACAGAAAAGCTTCTCTTGACCAATGGCTCACAGATTTCTACCAGTCAAAACCAAAACAGTTCTACAGGCGAGGCATTGAACTGCTAACTGAACGTTGGCTGTGAATACATAACTGAGTGATTGTGAGTTAATGTGAGTGAAAGTAAAATGTATGCTATGTATTGTTACACTCGTAGTATATGTTAATGTTATGTCTATGTTGTATTTGTATTTGAATTAACAGAACAGAAGAATAAAAATAAAGTATAAAATATAAGAACCGCACGAACTTATGCATCGACCCAATAGTTGGAAGTAGGAATATTTAGATGGCGGATGCATATGGCGGATGATTTATCCAGTGAACGCCTGGCTTCAAAATATCCACCTTCCGAACGAGCGCGTTGAGGAGGTCTTTCTGCCGCTTCCCCAGGCTTTCCACTTTTACTACGAATTTCAACAAAAAATAAAATTTTTGAGTTTTACGTCCCACGGTTATGCCAGCAGGGCCAAAGGGGACGGTGATGATGAGAAATGAATGAATAATGGCATGAAGAAAGTCGGGGAAAACGGAAAAACTCCGAGGAAACCTAAGCACACGGTACTTGTCCACCACAACGTCACTTGGCGCGAGCTGGGATCGAAGCAGGGACCCCAGGCACCAGAGGTGAACGCTCTACCACTGAGCCACCCATCCCAACTATGAGCTTGTTTGAATTTCAGATAGTTCATTGCTTGCCTCTTTTGGAGACTGTCAAAATGCCCTCGGAATGCCAGGTGTCGTCGTGGTCTTGTCTGTAGATTTTTGGCTCTTGATTTTCCTCAATTGTAGAGTACCCGTGTGGCCCCGCTTACTGTAATTGTTTTGTTTGAAGATCTTAGAGATGTGATCATGTTTCATTAACAGTTGACAAGTTTCTTTCACAAAATCATCAGCCGATCGTGCAAACTGCTGCAAAATAACTTGTAAACATTCAACTGTTTGTATTTTTCGTCGGTGTTAAAATATTTCGGCATTCATTCTGCTGTCTGGTTACACTTACTCACTTCCTCATGAATTATGCACTCCATCAATGTTCTCTCTATACCTGGAGAAGGTCAACTATTATTTCAAGATACTTTAACTGGGTAGAATAAAATTACGCACACGATTATCAGTGTCTGACGTTGTCAGTAATGATGACCTAACATGTCTTTTACTCTAGTGGCCGCACAGACTCGTGAAGCCTGGGCTCTACACCAATCATAGAACTACTTTACCTCACGTGTGACGAATCGGAAGAATTCGGCACGATTCGTGAAGCCTGGGCTCTACACCAATCATAGAACTGCTTTTCCTCACCTACGATGAATCGGACGAATTCGGCACGATTCGTGAAGCCTGGGCTCTACACCAATCATAGAACTGCTTTTCCTCACCTACGATGAATCGGAAGAATTCGGCACGATTCGTGAAGCCTGGGCTCTACACCAATCATAGAACTGCTTTTCCTCACCTACGATGAATCGGAAGAATTCGGCACGATTCGTGAAGCCTGGGCTCTACACCAATCATAGAACTGCTTTTCCTCACCTACGATGAATCGGAAGAATTCGGCACGATTCGTGAAGCCTGGGCTCTACACCAATCATAGAACTGCTTTTCCTCACCTACGATGAATCGGAAGAATTCGGCACGATTCGTGAAGCCTGGGCTCTACACCAATCATAGAACTGCTTTTCCTCACCTACGATGAATCGGAAGAATTCGGCACGATTCGTGAAGCCTGGGCTCTACACCAATCATAGAACTGCTTTTCCTCACCTACGATGAATCGGAAGAATTCGGCACGATTCGTGAAGCCTGGGCTCTACACCAATCATAGAACTGCTTTTCCTCACCTACGATGAATCGGAAGAATTCGGCACGATTCGTGAAGCCTGGGCTCTACACCAATCATAGAACTGCTTTTCCTCACCTACGATGAATCGGAAGAATTCGGCACGATTCGTGAAGTCTGGGCTCTACACCAATCATAGAACTGCTTTTCCTCACCTACGATGAATCGGAAGAATTCGGCACGACTCGTGAAGCCTGGGCTCTACACCAATCATAGAACTGCTTTTCCTCACCTACGATGAATCGGAAGAATTCGGCACGATTCGTAGATTTGCCTTCCGAACGCACACTTGAGAAAACGCGAGAAAGCAGAAGTGCACCAACAGTGTTGCCAAATTTAGAAGACTAGCAAACGAGTGACAAAAAGCAACCCTTAAGGGTCTCCACTACAGCGAAGTTAAACTACCGCTAATTTTAAACTTTTTCTGCAATATATTCAAAACCAATAAAAAAATATTCGATAAGCAGAAACGTAGTGAACTAGACAATACGATTTTGCATATGATACTTTTACCACAATTCACCTATCTGATTTTGGTATGCCGCTATCTACAGAACCCGTAAAAAAAAAAAAAAAAAAAAATGCTAAATCTACCTACAGTTGCAAATCGAAAGCAGATAGATGAATTGTGATAACTGTATCATATGCAAAATTGTATTGTCTAGTTTATTACGTTTCTGCTTTTCGAATATTTTTCTTTGTTTGAAGATATTACAGAAAAACTCTAAAATTAGCGGTAGTTTAATTTCGCTGTAGTGAAGACTCTTAAAGAACAATAACTATAACGCTAACAATTATTCGAATTAAAGGGAAACACTAATAATAGCAAAAATATACAACAACGACAACAACAACAACAAAAATAAACTAAACGAAACTTAGCAGCAATTTGACAACACTGTACACTCGGGAGATATTCCCCGTACAGCGCGAGAGATGACAATGGCAACATTTTGTAGATAGGAGTTAACGACCGGAACACACTATCGCTTTCTATAAAAATGGTGATATCGCTTTCTAGCGAAATGGTAGATGTAAGTCAAACTTCACGACTCTGTGCGATCACTATAGTGATGTACTTCAATGCCAAAATCTCTGTTCTCAAAGTTAACATATCTCTTCTCTACGGTGGAATATGACGGATGCTTGTCAAGTAATGGCTGCGTCAAGGATTTTCCCCGTTCTCTTCAGCAGGAACACAAGCTTCATGAAGGCCTGGAGCTCAACATTCGAAAATTCAACATTTTCTTCACACATAGTAGAACTCAGTGGTTCTCAATCATTTCGACACTAACGTTTCCTTGGGTCAATGAAATTGTCGTCCCAGAAGCTAGAAATGGCAATACCAAGAGTGAGTGTTGACCCCTGTTTGTAAAAGCGCTTAAATATTGCAGTGTCTCATGTAGTTGGTTTTTTGGAGACCTTCTGCATAAATAATATACTGTTGAATTGAAAGATTTGGTTCATTGTGGTTTTAGAATGTGCGTGGGTTTGGTATTTCATTTGTTATCAGACACGTGTGATATGGAATATATTGGAATATTACCATAAGATATTGAGTATTAGATGAGATAATTATCTAAGCAATTTTTCGAAATAAAGAATTTTAAGAAAAGTCAAATTTTCAGTATTTTGTATTGTAAAGTTCTGCCTATGGAGGTGTTGGTAGAGCATAGGCAGGGAAAATTACAGTCCGGAATTGTTTTCTCCCATTATCAGATTTTATTACAAAATTCTACTATAATACAAAATAGATATAAATTCTGTAATACTTCGTAAAAGTTGGTGTCTCTTCGACTTGATTGTGTCTAGAAGGAATAATCACTAAGCAAACTATATATATATATATATATATATATATATATATATATATATATATATATATATATATATATATATATATATATATATATATATATAGGAGGAGTACGTGAGGAGGAGTAGGACACTTAATCCTCCACTGCAACTAGTGAGAAGTTAGATTCCCGACAAAGCTCTTCTGCAAGCTAGGCCGATGTTGTGATAAGGAATCTCCCAATGCTCCATTGCAAGCAGAGAGAGAGAGAGAAGATAGATAGATAGATAGATAGATAGATAGATAGATAGATAGATAGAGAGAGAGAGAGAGAGAGAGAGAGAGAGAGAAGAGAGAGAAGGTTTCCGCAAGGCTCCTTGCAAGCCAGGAGGGAAAGGAAGCCAAAAGCTTCATTGCAAGCTAGAGACTTTGGGTTTAGGTGAGATACTTCCAAGGCTCCCTGCAATCCAAGAGGAAAAGGAAGAAAGAAGCTCCACTGCAAGCTAGAGACTTTGTGTTTAGGCGAGGTACTTCCAAGGCTCCCTGCAATCCAAGAGAAAAAGGAAGAAAGAAGCTCCACTGCAAGCTAGAGACTTTGTGTTTAGGCGAGGTACTTCCAAGGCTTCCTGCAAGCCAGGAGGGAAAGTAAACCAAAAGTTCCACTGCAAGCTAGAGGCTTTGGGTTTAGATGAGGTACTTCCAAGGGTCCACTGAAAGCCATGAGGAAAAGAAACCAGAAGCTCCACTGCAAGCTAGAGACTTTGGGTTTAGATGAGGTACTTCCAAGGCTCCTTGCAAGCCAGAAGGGAAAGGAAGCGAAAAGCTTCATTGCAAGCTAGAGGCTTTGAGTTTAGGCGAGGTACTTCCAAGGCTCCCTGCAATCCAAGAGGAAAAGGAAGAAAGAAGCTCCACTGCAAGCTAGAGACTTTGTGTTTAGGCGAGGTACTTCCAAGGCTTCCTGCAAGCCGGGAGGGAAAGTAAACCAAAAGCTTCATTGCAAGCTAGAGGCTTTGAGTTTAGGCGAGGTACTTCCAAGGCTCCCTGCAATCCAAGAGAAAAAGGAAGAAAGAAGCTCCACTGCAAGCTAGAGACTTTGTGTTTAGGCGAGGTACTTCCAAGGCTTCCTGCAAGCCAGGAGGGAAAGTAAACCAAAAGTTCCACTGCAAGCTAGAGGCTTTGGGTTTAGATGAGGTACTTCCAAGGCTCCACTGCAAGCCAAAAAAGGGGATTTGACTACTCGAAACTGATGTCTGTCGTTGAAATCCACTCGTTTATTTAGGTGCTCCAAGTGAGGTAGTGGCACTGTTGTTCTAATGTCATCACATGGCCAGTGGTGTCATTCCTCCCTGTCGTCTGCAGCTACAGTACTCTGTAGTAAGACCCATATGGTTGATATTTGTAAATAGAAACACAGGTTGGGTGTTTATAAGCACAACCATGCGAGATATTACATTATTCTTGCTCATATTTATTCAAATTACGTTGTATCGTGCTCATAGTATTCGACACAAAGGTGCTTAAAATGTGTATTTTCCCGTCTGTCTCACTGCTGACAAGAGACGTATATTCAGATAAATCGAAATCAATATAACCGTCTTGATCATCTAGTGACTAGCGCGTGAAGATTTGGAAGACGAGATCTCAGCTTCAATTCTTAGTGGTTTAATTGAATGCACTAGTGTACCATTAAGATTCATATTTGAAGCTTAAAATATATAAAATGAATGGGAATGGGGAATGGCGGGAACTTCATAACGAGGAACTACATAATTTATACCGTTTACCAAATACTGTTAAGGTCATCAAGTCTAGGAGGTTCAGCTGGCCAAATCATGTAACCCAGAATGGAAGAAAGTAGGAACCCTTTCAAAGTTTTAACTTGAAATCCAATCGGAAAACGACCATTAGGAAGACCTAGGCGCAGGTGGGACGGCAATATTAAGATGGATCTCGCAGAAATATGAATACAAAGTAGGAAATGGATCTAGTTGGATGAGGATGGAAGTCAATGGAGAGCTTTTGTGAACGCTTCATTGGACCTCCGGGTTCCATAGGCCATAGAGTTAGTTAGTTAAAGTGATTCGTACACTAAGTTAAACTGTAGGTATCACCCAGTTATAGCTAGAAAGCAAGCTTTACTCTCAAATTAGACCATCATATTATCCCATTGCAAACTTTGGAAAAGATTCTTTTTATATAAATAAAATAAAAGCGAGCGAGGTCTAATATCACATGATACAGAATTATCGTTCAACAACTACTGTTACGCTACGGACGAAAATCAATTTAGCTGAAAACATGAAAAATTAAGCAACAAAGAAAATGTAATAGTAAAAAAAAGTTCAATATCTCTGTTCCAATAATATTGAATTTTTACTCGAAGTGCATGGCACGATTGGTTGATATTTGGTTCTCTCTGTCTTCTCTTCAAATAATCCTTTTTTTTAAATCTAAAAAGAAGAAAAGTGTTTCACTAAATGATTCAATAAATTATTTCATTAAAAGAGTCGAAAAAGGAAAGAGAAAGAGGGAGAGGAAGAGAGAAATAGCAGAATCTATAATGAAAGAATCTTTTTTTATTTGACTAAATGGTCGCGGCCGCTCTGATGGCGCTATATATATATATATATATATATATATATATATATATATATATATATATATATATATATATATATATATATATATATATATATATATACACATTTTTCCGTGTGGTTAATTTTAATTGGATAAAGCAATTAAAAGCATGAATAATTTAAAGAGAGAATGAATGAGAGAGAGAGAGAAATAGCTTTATAGCTTGAAATTGTATTAGGTGATTTCTGAAAAAGAAAATAAAAAAATATATTTCAATTGGATACAACATTTCGCTCTCTTTATTAGCGTCGAGAACGTATTATAGAGTTTCGTTGTCAAAATTAGATTTAATAATTAGTTACAAAAAAAAAAAAAAGGAAAGAAAAAGATAATGTTTCAAAATGAAATTAGAAACAGAACCGTCGTGAAGAATATTAGAAACCATAGAGTAGTTTCCTTGGAGAAAATATTAATCAAATAATTTAGGGAGATCTACTTTCATACCGACTACCGACTAGAAGTGCTAATTTACAGATATTCGTACGATGTTCAAAACAAAATAACAATATTCTATAGTCTGCTATACAGTAGAGAGAAACTTACTTAAAAGCCCGACGTACTAAAAATAATACAAAATTTACCTTTTTTTGAGAGGGTTGTTGTTTTTCATAAGTGAAAGGAGGTAATGAAATACAACGTACCACAATCATAGATAATATTATTCTACTACAGAGTGTCAGTACTTTATCTGCTTGTTGGTGTTGTTTTCTTTTTTGCTTGTAGAATTTATTGTATTTGTAAAATCAATCAGTAAATAAATCCTGATACCCATCTCCCAATGAAAAGTACAAATAAATAAATATTCTTGGCCCAAGAGAAGGCGTTACCTGCTGCGGCCCGCCCATCTTGATATGTGGATGAAATTGCAGTTTTAAAAAGAGAGTATTCTCGTGTTTACTCCGTAATATCTTTAACCGTAGAGTACTAAGATGGGTGAAAATTCACTCGTATTAATATTTATAAAGTATTAAAACTTTTTAAATGTATATAATGTATTTATTTTTTTCTATAGTGATATGGTAGGCAATTTTGTATTAAAGTATTTATTTAGAAGGTTTTTTTTAAAAAATAAAAAATTGACATTGGAACATGTCAAAAAATCTTATTTTAGCAAGAAAACATACAAAATTGACTTTTTACGATCCCTCACATCTTACATATAATTTTTATATATTATTGCACACTTATTATGTTAAACACTTTTATATAGTATCTTTATTATTTATATATGATCTTTATTTATCAATAGTATTGAATGCAATTTTGAATTAAAATATTTATTCAGAATTTTTATTTTCTTTCCAAAAAATTGACATTGGAACGCATCAAAAGAAAAAAATCTCACTTTGTCAAGAAAAAATTAATGCAAAATTTACTTTTTACAATAAAAGTATGTTATAAGAACTATATTATCTTACAGATTCGTCACATATTGAAAACGTTAGCTTTTTTTCAAAATTATGCACCAAAAAATTATGTGGGTGAAAATTCACCCGTGCTAGTATCTATAGAGTATTAAAACATGTTAGTACACTACGGTTAATCTACATCAGGGGCGGTTCCAGGACCGACTTCTGGGGGGGTGGTGGGTTATCATACTGCTACTTTTAAGGACTCCAAACTTTGGGATGGGTTTTATTTATATATATAAAATAAGAAAGTTTCCTCTTCTGGGGGGGGGGCGATCGCCCCGATCGCCTCCCCTGTATCCGCCCCTGATCTACATCCTAAATTTAGTAGTTGTGTTTGGAAACAGATACATGAAAGTAGAAGGCTAGAGATACACTCTTCATTTCGGTCAGGTCCAAAGCGCAGTTTAGCTTTTTATTTGCATGACCTCGGTATTGACAGAGTTGAAGAGCATTAATACAATGTACACTCATGTCCAAAATAATTGTAGCATATCTATAACTGTCTTCTTGTAAGAATATAATTTGATAATGATTTTGCAGGGCACTTTTAATACTGATACTATGAGTATAATCGGGAAATGTATATTTGTGGTAAATTTCATAGGAAAAGAATTATAAATACGAAAATTAGAATAAGTAAAACAAACTGTTGCTAAATGGACAAGAAAGTTTTAGTTTCGATTTATTGTTCTTATTTACTGCTCTTTTGACATGAAATTTTCCACATACACATCTTTGCCTATTATACACATATTAACATTACAAGAAATACCGGGCGTATTCGTTATCAAATTATATTCCTACAACAACATGTTTATAGACATGCGACAATAATTTTGGTCATGAGTGTACATAATTTTCTGTGGCGAACACGTCAGTCAAAGAAGAATGTAACGGCTAATAAATAAGAAATAGCAAAATGTGTATTTCGGTCCGATAAATGCATTCCTACTGCTGTATGAACTGCGCTATCTGGTGTGTGGGATTAAATAACTCGAATTCAACAGGAAGGGTACAAAAATAATATTGGAGTTGACCGTTGACTGATTAAAATTTTGTTGTACGGCTAATACTGAGTCTATATGAGACAATTGCTTAAAGTATGGTGTGGATCATTAGTCGGGCTTTATCCAAGGCTTGATTTACTCATTAAGGACTAAATCCATGAACACGCACTCACATAGAGCATTATCCACTTAGCTATGAAGGGCACGCGATCTATAGTAATTCTCCAGTTAAGAATGAAGAGTGAAAATATAAAAGAATCGAGACGAGACCCAGAATGTGAGTCTCGTCTCGATATTCGTATACAACTGTTGGAGTATATTGTCCAAAGTTCGACTCCTTGTGGGAGCTCTGATTTTCCGGTGTTGACCTACCGGTTCGCTTAATTTTCCCGCTATAGCATTACGCTTCAACTGTACCTAGTGTATGCCTCTACCACGTTCTTTCTCTTCCTGGTTTTCCTTCTGCCTTTCCCTTTATCAACACGGTGATCCAATCGGAGTGCCAAATAAGATGGCCAAGCATGCTGTTTCTTTTTTTCCCCTATTATCTTCATGATCTGTTGTCCTTCATTAGCTTCCTTTAATACGTCTTCATTCCTTTTCGTTTCGGTTAAAAATATGTGCAGCATTTTGCACCAATACCATATTTCAAATTCTCCCAGTTTGGATATTTCAGCTTTTCTCAATATCCATGTGTCTGATTCGTAAGGCGCCACGCTCCACACCAGAGTTTTAAGGGTTTTCACTACAGCGAAATTAATCTACCGCTAATTTTAGAGTTGTTTTTTAATATCTTCAAAACAAATAAAAATATTCGAAAAGCAGAAACGTAGTGAACTAGACAATACGAGTTTGCATGTGATACCTTTACCACAATTCATCTATCTGCTTTTGGTATGCCGCTATTTATAGAATCCGCAAAAAAATGCTAAATCTATCTACGGTTGCAAATCGAAAGCAGATAGATGAATTGTGGTAGCGGTATCACATGCAAAATCGTATTGTCTAGTTCACTACGTTTCTGCTTTTCGAATATTTTTATTTGTTTTGATGAAATTACAGAAAAACTCTAAAATTAACGTTAGTTTAATTTCGCTGTAGTGAAGACACTTAATAAGTCGTTTCCGCACGTCCAACGCCACATTTCTTGATGTTAGCAGTCCTCTTTTCTTATTGAATACTTTTTAGTCTGCGCTGTTCTTGAACTTACGTCTTTTTCACTTCTTCCGCCCGAGGATATTAGACTTCATAAATAGGGAAACGTGTTAACGTTTTTGATTCTCTTTCGCTCTAGCCATACGTTTGCCTCTTCCTGTCCTGCTCGTGTGCACCTTATCACTTTAGTTTTCTTCTCATTTATCTTCATTTTGCATGCTTTTTCCAGATGGTCATTCAAGTTTCAAAGTGCTTAGAAAACAATATTGGATACACTGTAAACTGTTTGTTTGGCTTTTACCTCAAAAATCAAAAGTACATAGCATGGGAGCCACAAGGTGGGGGCAGGGTGGGGCCCGGGACCTCGCTCTGGCTCACAAAAATGTATACGTAATATAGCAAAGCACGTATATTAAATACCAGAAATACCAGACGTTAGCAACCATGGAAATGGGACCCTCTAGAAAATTTTCTTAGGGTGCCCCTGGAACATAGTGCTCTTTTACGCTTCTTCCAAGGTCCTACTTAATAACAAAGTGTCCACTCAAAGACAAAGGCAATTTATAAATCAACTTTCAGAAAAGTAGATGTCGAACTATTCGGTAATCTCCCAGGTTGAGTTATCTGTCTAATTACTGCATAAACCAGCCTCGAATATGCCTAAGTTCAAAGAGGAACGAGTATATACTCAACAGTATCTAGAAATAGCAGAGCAGAGCAGAGCAGAGATTTCTTGGCGGTTTTTGTGGTTGATTTAAGTTTTAGTAATGTAGAAATCATGAGATTCACAAGAGATATAATATTTCAACAAGAGATATAATATTGCCAATTTTCAATTACAAAAGGCACTGAAATTGTTCTTATTTCTAAAATTTACATTTTCTTAAAGTTTCTATCTTATTTTGTATTTCTAACATTTTGTTAAATTAGATTTTCTTTACAGAGTTGACTATCAGAGCCATCTATGTTCTTATCCAATGATTGCTGTTTTCTTTTAAATTAACTTGGAATCTTAATGACAGTGAATTTTACCGATTTCTTCTTCAAATTCTGTTAAAAACATGCCCCTTTCAGTGGCGGATCTAGAAGGTAAAAACTGGGGGAGCAAACATGTACCCAGACTATGATAGGTATAGCATGAGTTTACTATAAACTTTTAAAAATATATAAATAATAGCTTAAATTATTTTGTCACTGAAAAAAACTGAGAGGAGGGCCTAGGCCTCCCAGCCCTGTGCCTAGATCCGCCACTGGCCTCCTGTTTTTAAAATGATAATTTGCATTAGGTCTATGTATAAATTTAAAATCTCTTATATTATCTAAACAAAAAATCTAATTTTCATGAAGTAATTCACCATTGAGTAAATTTAACCCTTTCGAGACAGGGTGGCCAAAGTGGCACCAATTACGGTGCCACTTCCTCAATCCTTTTCTATGTGAACACTAATTAAAATACCGGGATGATTTTTTCTATGACAACTATGGTTGGACCATAGAATTTCTCCCTGAGTGTCGAATTTCCCTCTCAAATTTGAACCCAAATTAAAAAATTAGAGAAATTTCGAATTTTCAATTTTCGTTTTTATTTTTTTCACTATAATTTTCTTCGTTTTAGAGAGATCTACTTAGGATTTGTCAGTCACATGGATACCTAATTTTTTAGACCAATTTGAACTCAAATCAGTGTTGCCAACTAGGGAAATTAAAATTTACCTATTTTTCGGTCATAAATTTATAAATTTTGGAAAGTTTTGTTTATAAATTCGTACCTATACGTATGAACGCAAGTCAGCTTTCGCCAGTCTAACATCATTCCTTAATGAACGAAAGCAAGTACAGCTCGTTACAAGTGGGTAATTAGGGAGCGCACGAAAACTTTGAATTTAGGTTCTAAACTGTTTTTATTTATTTATTTATTTATTTATTTTTACTTTCCTGTTTACCATAATCTATTTTCTAAATTACAAGCTTCCTTTATTAGATATCAACATGATACTTCTAGGATATTAGTGGTGTGCCAAAGTTTATTTTAAGATAGTTTGCCTCTGTCTAGTAGCAGTGTTTCCGACCGTAAAAAATTCCCTATGTTAGGGGAAAGTTCGGAAAAATTCCTTTTTTCCCTCTTCTTGCCTACTTTTCCGTCTTGTTGGCTACATTAAGACAAACGTACCAGTATTTGAAAGTCTCGTCTTTGCCCTACACAGCGCACTATAAACATTTCAATAAGATCGTTAGGGAAAGTACAGTTGAGGTTTACAGTAGACCTTGTTCTCTAAGTGGAAAGATAACTGTGATTTTTTTAAAGGTAGAATGGGATATTGTTTTAATGACATGCTTAGTTTATTAGATATAGTCATGATACTTCTAGGATATATTAGTGGTGTACCAAAGTTTATTTTGAGATAGTTTGAGCTTCCCTGGTAACAGTGTTTCCAGCCATAGAAAATTTTAATTCCTGATTTTAGATTGACAATTCTGAAAACCCCCACTTTTCTCTCTATAATTTCCCCCTTGCTGACCACAATGAAACAAACGTATCAGCGTCTGAAAGCCTAGTGTTTGGCCAACCTAATGCATCATAGAAAGTTGCAATAGAACAATTAGGAAAGGTGGAGCGTCTGCAAAAGTGTTGATTTTTGCTTCTGAGGCGGAAAAACTGTAAAAAATTCGTGTGTACGATGAGAGAGATTTTTTTATTTTTATTTTTGTATGACAGCCAACGACTTCTCGTTTTCACTATGCGTTGTCAATGCCAAAGATTTTTTTTTAGGTGCCTTCGACTTATGTGGCAACAGTGGTGCCAACCCAAAAAATCTTAAAATTCGATTAGGAAATTTTCACACCTACATTTTTGTTCATAATTTCCGTCCCGTTGGTAACATTGCAATCAAACTTACGCCATAAAATTGCTGCATCCTACTTCTTAAACGCAAGGTCCTCAACATATTAATCGAGTGAATAGTCCTTGAGCTATAATTTATTAACTGAAAAGCTATCAAAATGCCAAAGGTAACCCTGTCTCGAAAGGGTTAAAGAAGAACTCAATGAAATTAAACAATTGAAATTCTAATCTATTTAAAAGAAATCACAGAACCAACAGTTATAACCCTATTTATAAGCAAGAAAGTCTTCGTTTGTAAGAAACGTTAACATGCAAACGTCAAAACATTTAAGTTAGGGGTTGCATCTATTATTATATGGGAATAGTCTTAATCTTTATTTTAAATGCAGGATGCCTAGCTCTGTTAGTCCCTCTGGTTGCTAATAGTTTATAGTGAAAATAGTTGTCAGCAGCTGCGCTGCCTCTTACCTGACGCCGAGAAAGGTATCATTAGCATGCAAGCAATTTGGATTACGAATAGGAATTAGGTTTCTGGGCTTTCGGCTTCTATGGCCATGTTAAACCGTCACTAGGATTAGGATTAGGAATTAGATTTCTGGACTATCGGCATCTATGGCCATGTTAGCCCGTCACTAGGATTAGGATTGGGAATTAGATTTCTCCACTTTCGGCATGTATGGCTACGTTAGGCCATCACTAAGATTAGGATTAGGAATTAGATTTTTGGACTTTCGGCATCTATGCCATGTTAGGCCGTCACTACGATTAGAATTAGGAATTAGATTTCTGGACTTTCGGCATCTATGGCCATGTTAGCCCGTCACTAAGATTAGAATTAGGAATTAGATTTCTCCACTTTCGGCATCTATGGCCATTTAGCCCGTCACTAAGATTAGGATTAGGAATTAGATTTCTCCACTTTCGGTATCTATGGCCATTTAGCCCGTCACTAAGATTAGAATTAGCAATTAGATTTCTGGACTTTCGGCATCTATGGCCATTTAGCCCGTCACTAAGATTAGGATTAGCAATTAGATTTCTGGACTTTCGGCATCTATGGCCATTTAGCCCGTCACTAAGATTAGGATAAGGTATTATATTTCTGGACTTTCGGCATCTATGGCCATGTTAGCCCGTCACTAGGATTAGGATTAGGAATTATATTTCTGGACTTTCGGCATTTATGGCCATGTTAGCCCGTCACTAGGATTAGGATTAGGAATTAGATTTCTGGACTTTCGGCATCTATGGCCATTTAGCCCGTCACTAGGATTAGGATAAAGAATTAAATTTCTGGACTTTCGGCATCTATGGCCATGTTAGCCCGTCACTAAGATTAGGATTAGGAATTAGATTTCTGGACTTTCGGCATCTATGGCCATTTAGCCCGTCAATTAGATTTCTGGACTTTCGGCATCTATGGCCATTTAGCCCGTCACTAGGATTAGGATTAGGAAATAGATTTCTGGATTTTCGGCATTTATGGCCATGTTAGCCCGTCACTAGGATTAATATTAGGATTTAGATTTCTGGACTTTCGGCATTTATGGCCATGTTAGGCCGTCACTAGGATTAGGATTAGGATTTAGATTTCTGGGCTTTCGGCATCTATGGCTATGTTAGCCCGTCACTAAGATTAGAATTAGGAAGTAGATTTCTGGACTTTCGGCATGTATGGCCATGTTAGGCCGTCACTAAGATTAGGATTAGCAATTAGATTCCTGGACTTTCGACATCTATGGCCATGTTAGCCCGTCACTAAGATTAGAATTAGGAATTAGATTTCTTGACTTTCGGCATCTATGGCCATGTTAGCCCGTCACTAGGATTAGGATTAGGAATTAGATTTCTGGACTTTCGGCATCTATGGCCATGTTAGCCCGTCACTAGAATTAGGATTAGGAATTAGATTTCTGAACTTTCGGCATCTATGGGCATTTAGCCCGTCACTAGGATTAGGATAAGGAATTAGATTTCTGGACTTTCGGCATCTATGGCCATGTTAGCCCGTCACTAGGATTAGGATTAGGAATTAGATTTCTGAACTTTCGGCATTTATGGCCATGTTAGCCCGTCACGAGGATTAGGATTAGGAATTAGATTTCTGGACTTTCGGCATGTATGGACTGGTTATTCCGTCACTAGGATTAGGAATTAGATTTCTGGACTTTCGGCATCTATGGCCATGTTAGGCCGTCACTAAGATTAGGATTAGAAATTAGATTTCTGGACTTTCGGCATTTATGGTCATGTTAGCCCGTCACTAGGATTAGGATTAGGAATTATATTTCTGGACTTTCGTCATCTATGGGCATGTTAGCCCGTTACTAGGATTAGGATTAGGATTTAGATTTCTGGGCTTTCGGCATCTATGGCCATGTTAGGCCGTCACTAAGATTAGGATTAGGAATTAGATTTCTGGACTTTCGGCATCTATGGCCATGTTAGCCTGTCACTAAGATTAGGATTAGGAATTAGATTTCTGGACTTTCGGCATCTATTGCCATGTTAGCCCGTCACTAAGATTAGAATTAGGAATTAGATTTCTGGACCTTCGGCATCTATGGCCATTTAGCCCGTCACTAAGATTAGGATTAGGAATTAGATTTCTGGACTTTCGGAATCTATGGCCATGTTAGCCCGTCACGTATAAGGGATGACGTCCCTCTGTGATCATACTCTCCGATGAAAGGGAAGGAAGGAAACTGTCTGGGACCTGTATGTTGGGTATCATCCAGGCATTTTCGTATTGTGAATGAGGAAAATACAGGAAAACCTTACTCAGTAGGGCTGGCCTGAGAAAAGTTCTCATAGTTTTTTCAACCGAGAGCCTCCACCAGGAATCGAATCCGGGACCGCTCGCACCAAAACCGAGAGCGTTAGCGAGTACGCCACGCGGGGCTACGGAAGCAATTTGGAGAAGAGGATAACTAGCAAATAATAATGTTTAGCAGTGTTTCTATGAGACGAGACGAGACGAAGTGATACATAAGGCTTTTTTTGTCTCGTTCTTGTAAATTTATATCAATTTTATGCCATGTTTTTTTCTTAGTTTTCTCTAGAGCTTAACAGAATCACTCCGCGTTACAAGTCGTGCACGAAGTGTGTAATATATCAACATTTAAACCATACTTATTATTGGTGCATATTGTGTAATAACTTTCATATCTTTAACCGTTCATAAATTTTCTTCTCTGTGTTCGTACAATTACTTTATCAATTAATAATTTTTTTTCACTATGAATCATCTAACACCAAGACAATGATTGAGATGTAGGGCTTTGGTGATCTAGTATGAGATTCGTCTCGTCTCGAATTTGTAAAGGCATTTCTCGTCTCGATTCTTGCCGCGTGGGCAACATTAATGCTTATAGTGACCGCGATAAATCGTGAAGCCTGGACTCTGCACGAATCATACAACTGCTTTGCTTCACGTGTGCTGGATCGGAAGGATTCGGTATAATTCGTGGAACTGCCTTGTGAATGCAAACGTAAGAAAAGTGAAACAGCACATGTTCACCAATAATGTTGTTAAACTTAGAGAACATGGCAAACGAGCGAAGGAAAGAAAGAAAAAACAGCTCTTAAAGAATTATAGCAGGGACACTAACAATTACTCGAATTTCACTGTAACAATAATAATAGCAAAAATATAAAATAATGACAACAACAATAACACAAAACGAAACTTAGCGGCAATCTGACAACACTGTACCCTCAAGAGATGTTTTCCGTATGGCACGAGAGTCGACACTGGCAAAACACCATAGGTAGGAGTTGACGACTGGGACACAGCCTCGCGTTCTATTGGGTGGTGAAATTGTTAAATCTAGATCAAGCTTCACGACTCCTTGCGATTTCTCGCACTTCCTAGATGAAATACAAATTACACTAACAGCATTGACTAGAAGAAACAGAGCTGGAGGAATTCTCTCATCAACTAAATAATGTCTCAAGACCCTAAAGTCTTCACCTCATTAACTTGAATGTTTGAGTATAGATTTAATTCTATTTTCAAACAAAGTATCAAATTTGATATTATCTGGTCAGTTCTCAGGACAGAGAACTTCTTCTACACAGCTCACTGGGGTAGTTGCACCTATTTCCAATAGACTTTCTGGCTGTAAGCTATCATAAAGATATCCTATATTAATTTAATGTTGTCTTTATTTTAAATTTTATTTTTACTGCTCCCTTAGTCTACCACAGAAGTCAAGCCCTATTAATTATTATTATAGAGATAAAAGTGAAAGTCCCGGTATTATATTTAATAAGGGATCTAACTTCCAATCGAATAGCCCGCGTTTGATCCGTGATGGTGCCGAGAAAGTTTTCTTGTTCTACCTTCGTTCCAATGTACCTTTGAGGTTCCTCCTGCTTTTTAAAATGGATACCTGGGACAATCTAATGAAGTCAAGTGCTGAAGCATGGTCTTGACTACATCATATCCATGGCTGTCTGTGTCAAGAAAATGGAACACCGCAAATAACTTCATGACCCCGTCCGAAAAGTTTGAGCTCTAATTCATTCTACAGGGCGGTCAGGAAGTCGCTTCACACCAGCAATAAATGCGTGTAACAATGTAAGACGTTAAGATATTTAAAATTTGAACCTCCCATCCTGATGATTGATATGACAACAGTGCTCTTCACGTGAATTGCCACGTAACTGCCACGTGACTGCCAGCGTAGGGAGAAGAATAAAATCTCTGCATAGAACGGTTAATTGTCTCGCCTTTCCGTCTTTGGTGAACAACAATGGCAGATACCAGTGACTTCACTTTAGAGGAGTCGCTTAGTCGCAAGTATGTAGGTCCATGAACGGAAGCATAAATAACGAAAGTGTACAGCAGGTGATAAATAGGTTTCGTAAAAGGTTCGATAAGGAGCCACCAAGTCGTCAGACTTTGATCACGTGGGAGAAGAAAGTTTTTCTCTTGGGAAGTGTTCTGGTCGTCCATCAACCTGAAAGGAAACTTTTGCAGAAGTTAGTGCGTCAGTGATGTGTTCACCCTGCAAATCGACCAGGAAGCGTTCTCCAGAACTTGCAATTGCCAGAAGCACAATGCAGCCCGACATGAAAATGGACTCCAGGTATAAAGGGTCTTTCTGGTCACCTTGTACGAGAAAATGAAAAATGAACAACTGGTAGGAAGTGAGGCAGGAAAATCGTATTTTCGAGGGATAATTAGTGTAATCAATATCGCACGCTATGAATTTTCCCAGGTTCGTGTTGCCGGTCAAATTGAAAGTCAGCTTTGAAGACATGGCAGAAATGACACTAGCTGTCTCAGTTCACCCAGTTTATGCAGTTTTGAGCGAGAACGTGGTGTAAGCCTGCGATGAACTGTTCAACAGAGTTGCACAAATGTCCGCTATGCAACGTTGTTCCGAGAATGATGAGCGCTCTACGAATGATGGGATGAATGCCTAGACCACAATCTCAGACAAGCTCCACTGTAGATCGCATTCCAACCACATCACAGATTAGGATCAATGTAGCACCTGGGAGGTAAGCTTGAACGTTCTGGAACCATGTGCTGGGCACGCAGCTCAATTATGAGTGCTGTTCAAAACGTATTGCCATGGTGCAACTCACCTGCAATACAATTGAGGTGCAAATGGCATAGTATTGTGTTTAATGATGAGAACTGGCTCTGATTATTGCTAGTATGGCGTTGATCCGTGAGTAGCACCTTCCACAATGTATACAGTAGCAACACGCAGAACCAAAATCAGATATCCTACAATTACCATTCTCCTCTTGTAGTCATACAGGGAATATTCAGTAGTGCAGCGTTTACACCCAGAACACAATCCATCGTCCTGCTATCATTCCTGTCTCTTCAGCGAAACATGTTTTCTTAGCCAGGGAAAGACATCCCACATACTGCTTTCTCATCCAATGGCTATGTGAACTACACAATCACCAGACTTGCTCCCATTTAGTATCTGTATGTGTGATGGGGGAGGCTCAATTGGACAGCATATGGTCCAGTCTGAAAGTCAGGTGACAAATATTGATCAACTGCGCTACAATATAAAGAGTATGGAACGTGATTCCGCATTAAAATATTCGGCTCCTCGAGATCATCTCCATACGAAAATGGAGCCCTGCGTTGCAGCTTGAGGAGAATACACGTACAACATAGAGCCATGATTCTTTGATACATCTTGTACATGTTGTCCAAAGATGTGGGATTCTGTACGCATAATGTGCAGTGTATGGTCTATAAAGTGTGTATATGATATTTCCTTCAAGTCCAGATGTAAAATCCTCATTTTCCAGTATATATTAGAGGCAATATTATCACCTGTTTAAATCGATAATATCGTTCAACTTGGTTCTGAAAAACGCTTGGATTTCCTACTAGATCTTGACCAAAATAGTGCTTTTGACTACACGCTTTAAGGATACGTATTGAAAACACCAAATGGCATAGGAACAAGAATTAAACTGATAGTTCACAAGGCAAAAATGGCCGTGCTCATGAAGTAAAAAAGATGCATTGCTCACCCTCGCCCATTTGACATCAATTCTACAGGATAAGCAGATGGAGTATCGGAATGCAGTCGACTGGGAACCGTAGCAGATTGATGTCTTTTTTACTTGAATTTAGCCTACCATATCCTTTCGAGTCATTCAGTTCTTTATTGGCTGTTCAGTAGAGGCTTCCTAGATTCACTTTTACAAAATGTTTTATTTTAAATGGATTTATTGACGTACAGTAAAAAGATTTAGTACGTTACGATTTACGCTCATGAACTGTACTGTACATATACTGTCTTCCTTCTCTCTACAGCTGCGAGTGTATTAGACAAGAAAGAATATTTAATACATTGTCTTGGGACAAAAGAACGGAAATGTTTCTTTGTTTCGTGTTACGTATGTCACTTTTTGTTGTCTTCGATCCGATTGACTTTTATTGCATCACAAAACCAGTTTGGTAACTTTGAACGTGAAAGAAAAAACACCTGTGCGTCCGGTACTGAATTGCCTCCTCATAAAACATAATTTTGTTTAACATTTCGTGTAATATTTTCTTACCTGACCGCAATTTTTAATTTACAAGCTATGATTTTTGTCATTGATGTAGGTTTTCACAGAACGTTATTTGCTTATGATTTGTATATTGGTACATTTGGTTGATTTGATTGGAGTGTCCTGTTCAGCATCGAGGCTATATGAGATGCTTGTCTACAGTTTAAAATTGAATCCAAACCACTGTAATGTCTTCAAGCGTTCAGAGGCAGATCTATAAGGCGAAGGGGGGGGGGGGGAGCAGCCAGAATCCAGACTATGGCAATTATATCACGAGATTACTATAAGCTTCCAAATATATATAATAGATTAAATTATTTTTGTCACTATAAAACTGGGGGGGGGGGGCTAGTCCTCCCTGACCCCGGGCTAGATCCGCCACTACAAACATTTCTGGTGCACAGAGAACAGGGAATCGAACCCGGAACCTCGAGACGTGCACGAAAGACGCGCGCAATGTAGCCATTACACTAGCGAGTAGGGCATTGATACCTTTGTCTTCCCTGTCATGTTCTTGCACTGTATAAGGTACTTTTATTACAATCTCAACGTATGGAAATTCAGATAACCAAGATATAAATGAAAATGGAAAACGTCGGCTGGTTAAATAACACAGACCAGGGCTGCAATTTGGGAGAGGAGCAGGAAGGTGAAGGTACCTATATAAGTTTCTGATCGTCGTGTTCCAGCTAATTCGATGATAAAATTGACCCTAGAAGTGACACAGGTATTTGGGCAAACTGTATTGTCAAAAGCCATGGTGACTGGAACGAAGCGGTCAGTGTCAAATTTTCAAATAAGACGGGAGAAAATAGAACAGATGTCTAGTTTTCGATACTTGGGTAGTATTATAAGAATTTACATGAAATATGAAGAAGAAATAAAAGCAAGGATAGGAATGGCGAACGAAGCCTTCAGGAGAAAGAAAATATATTATTTTGTGGAACCTTGAATAAAGATCATAATCCATAATCATCATATGGATTAAAACTTTTCAGTTTGGAACTTCATTTCAACTTTGGAGATAACAGTTTTAACATTTTATCTTTTTATCTTCATCTTGCACTTTGGTTGTTCTATATTTTTGCTTCGGCCATGCTGTGTAGTAATACTTGAGTTCGTATAATACAGACAATTTAAGCAGTTGCCAAATTTATTACAGATTTCCAGTAGTATCTTTGGCTTGGCGTAATTACCTGCAAGTGTTGGTAAATACGCCACTTTGTAACACTTTTTTTCTTTTACCTTGGGTACAACATGGAAGTATGTGACATCATTGCCGCATTTTTTCTACACGCGGAAAAGGCTACTCTGCAATGCACATGTGTTGTTCTTTGTGTTTCACGAAAATTAAGTCCGTAAACAATACAACACCCTTAACGTGGCGTATTTACTTGCACCTACCTTAGTTCTTGTCGGGTTTCCAGAAGAATAGTGACTCTTTCTGCTGCTACTTGTTGGCCATTGCTGTACCTAATCCAATTGACAATCAGCAGTCGAAATACCCTGTTCCTGACTTTAAAAGAAAATGAAATCTTTAGTTTTACGTCTTCCTGACTTTCAGTCCATAAGTTTGCATATATATACAGGCGCGGATCCAAGGGGAGCTATAGGGGCTGTAGCCTCCCCTTTGACGAACAGGTATACACTGGATAAAATGGTCTTCAATCCTGTTTTACCCTGGATAAAGCGGCAAATTACTGGTTTAGCCCCTTTCTTGTTCATATCCTAGATCCGCCATTGTATATATATATAATATACTACTGAAAAACGGAATACTATTTGAGGAGCTTATATCTAAGCGGAAACATTTCCATCTCCAATTTTTTGCTAAATTTACCTTTAGCGGCTTCTGAAGGTATAGGATGAACTCTGTCGCATTACGAGATAGTATTTATACAAACGGAAATCTTTTTAGTAGAAATAACAATGTAAAGTTAGTCGTGTCTATATATATATATATATATATATATATATATATATATATATATATATATATATATATATATATATATATATATATATATATATATATATATATATATATAAAGAGTTCAACCGCCTTTCTTAGTACACGAATATACAATTTATTAAAAACATATGTTTCTAAAATTCAGAGGATGAGACTTTACATGCGAGGTGTATTCAAAAAGTATCGAACCTTATTTTTTCCCGCGTTAACCAATGACGCGCGGGAGACCTTCTTCAGTGTAGATGTAGAGGGAACACTCATGCGCAGGCGTGAATTTTTTACCATCCACTGAAAGCGTCAGTCACTGGCAGTCAGCCAACGAGTGAAGACGTGTAGTGAGCGGTCCTCGGATTTCAGTTTTTTGTAAAATGACAGAAAAACTTGAGCAGCAGAGATAGTGCATCAAATTTTGCCAAAAACCTTGGCGATACCCAAGCAGAAACCATTCAACCAGATCGGTATATTCAATTTTGAATGAGAATATGGACATAAGGAGAAAGCCCGCGAATTTTTTTTTTCAGGCTTTTATCGCTAAACACAACATTCCTGTATGTTGTCAGGCTCCTTACTCACCTGACATGGCTCCGTGAGACTTTTGGTTATTTCCCAAGCTGAAAATACCACTAAAAGAGATCCGATTTGAGTCAAGAGAAGATATGCGAAATGCAACAGCAAGGTTGCTCATCATTCCAGAAACTGCGTTCCAGAAGTGTTTCCAACAATGGCGGAAGCTCTGGGAGAAGTGTGTGCCTTGAAAGGGATTAGTGTTTCGGATTTCCACATCAATAAATGCATTTTTGCCAACCAAGTGTTTGATAGTTTTTGAACACACCTTGCATACCACTTGGTAAACCTCATTGAACTGAACCAAATTATATGGATGAGAATAAAACCCCATGATTAATTCTCGAGAAAATCTAGAAAAAAAATTTTTATTGAAATATTAAATATTGATATAAAATGTACGACAACCATTCCATTAAAGGACTGTATTATCATCAAGTTCTTCAGCATAGTAGCAGCAAGATAACCGTAGACGTCCCTGGACGACAGACAGTACGTGGTATGCTTAATGAGATAAAGCGAAAACCTATCATTAATTAAATTAATTTTTTTTTAAAAAAAGTTTTTGTTCAACTAAAATGTTAACACATACATCAATTAATAGGTCATATGGAGCTAAACAAAAAGATTTCCCTCAGAGCAAATTCGTTTACTTAATATTCGACAAAATCGAGCAAAAGGAATTTTTGTAACGGTGAAAAGCAAGGCGTTCATTGTCAATAACAGTCGACAGTTTTTATTGGAAGAAATGAAATCTATTCTTCTTTGTCTTTCTCTAATGGCGACATATATCCTCCGAATATTTACATATATACAAAGTCTCACCGGAAAGTAATGTCACCCTGTCCAGAAATGAAAAAGAAACATTTATTTACATAATAATAGGAATAATAACACCTGCACATTAAAGTTCTTCAAACTCCTGCTTCGATACACCTTTTCCAGCAGGAATTCCCACTCTACAAAAGCATCGTGGAAATTCTGTTTAGGAAGTTCGTTTAAAGCTATTTTACAAGCTACTTTCATGCCATCAATTGTTCTGTAGAGATGCACTTTCAGGGTAAGGGGATTTCAAACGGGGAAACAAAAAAAAAAAAAAAAAAAAGTCTGCTGGAGATGCCGATTTGCCGAGCTTCACACGAAACTTTATCGTGTATCGCTGTTTCAATGAGCGCTGCATCGCAACTTACACACTTTGCCCGTCCTTCATCTGCGAGAGCTCAGAGACAACTGAACGAACACTTGCTTGGTGGTTGACTTACACCATTAATCTCAGTGGATAGAGTGCGCTGCAATGTACAGTCGCTTTACAGAAATATGTGACAATACTTTCCGGACATACTTTGTACTCCGAATAGGTACACGCATGTGTATTTGTAATTTTGTTTACAATATCTCACCGAAGAGTGACCCACTTAATTCTCCCCATATCTTCATGATCCTGCACTTATATATATATTTGTAAAACCTTACGAAGTACCTATTTTTTATCACTCTGGCCAAAGAGAAGGCGTCACCTTCTACGCCCCGCCCATCGTTCGATGGGAATGAAAGACAGAGGGGGGAAAGTACCTTTTCTGTTGAAATACGTGCAGCGAAAAGGCTGAGAAAATTAAATTTATGTATATGGAGATACTTATTTGAATATTGTTTAATTTGAATTGTAGTACTAGGTCAATATTCAACATTCATTTTTCTTTTAACCTTACAGCGCTATTGGTCTCCGGTGGAGCTGCTCTTTACCCTATTGGCTGGGACAACAGGGAAGTGAAGGAATCGTGCGGAAACACTTCCGATGTATACAATTTAGGTAAGATTATCATTTTCCTTATATATATATATATATATATATATATATATATATATATATATATATATATATATATATATATATATATATAATATGATGAAAAGGAAGAATTACATTAGGTTTCGTTTTTGTAAATATTTGTGTACTGAACGAAATATTAATGTTTGTAAGTAATTATTTTCTGTTTCCTTGTATTATGACAACGTAGAAAAATAGAATGGATGTGTGTGGAATGAATAGATAAACAGAGCTAACTCGTGGGCAAAATAAAAATAATCCCGTTTGGATTCAATTAAACGTCTACGTTATAAAGATTTATGTTATAATTTATAATGTTTTCGCAAGCCAAACACTATAATTTCACGGAATTATTACAAATTACTGTAATTATTTTAAGCTTAACTAACGTCCCGTGTTTATGCTATGAGGCTACGAATGATGATAATAATAATGAACAAAATGTGCAATAAAGAAAGCGGGAGAAAACAGGAAAACCCATAAAAACACTTACATAGTGCTTGTCCATCACAAATTCCACTTAGAGCGAGCTGTGATCGAACTAAAGACTAAAGGCGCCAAATGTGAGTCATGTGCCAACTTTGTTCCAAATTACTGTAATTTGTTTATTGATATAGTTATTTGTAGTACGAACAATAACACCGTGATGCACACCAGGATGGTCTATGGTAGTGGTTCTCAACCGATGTGTCGTGACACACTGGTGTATCACGCAGTGTCGAGAAATTTTAGAATTTAAAAGTCAAGAAAATCGATACTGATTGTACCAGTCAACATCTCCAGCGGTACAGTGAGAAAAAAATCCTGTGTGGCGTACATAAAAACGTATGTTACATTTGTAAATCCTGCAGTTTTTGGACTTAACGTACCAAAAACGTATAACTGAAAAAGCATGTTTTATATCATTTTCCGTATAAGTGTTTCATCTGTACGTACTTTCCGTATGAAACAATATAGCAGGATCTCACATATAAACGGACGTACATAACATATAGCTGACCCGAAGGTAACATACATATATGTATGTAATATAAAGAAGACTGTTAGATATCAAACATCCTGCAACGGCATGATGTAACGTCCAAAGGCAGTGCGTATGCGTACAGGGTGTGATTGAAAAGTACCGGAACTTTTCCCGCCGCGCGGCTCCTTGGTGTTCGAAAAATGTGAGGGGTGGGGGAAAGTGTGCGCGGGACCTTCCTCTTTCAAGCGGAACTTGGCCCACTGCGCTGCGAGCAGCGGTTGTGAAAGCATCGCTGTCCGCGCGAACGTCGTTTTGGTCGTCGCTCACGTTTTTTGAGCGCCGAAAATGGAGTCAAAGATTGACCAACGCTACGCCATTAAGTTCACCGACGGGTCGTACTCGTAGCACCATGTTTCATCACCACTGATCACACTGTCTAATAACTCTTCGTAGGCTTCCACACAATCCAGCACTTCACGACTCATTTTCACTCGCACTTCTTTTTGCTCCTCGGTCAACAACTTGAGGACCAGTTTGGCGCACACCTTCCGCATGTTCAATTCTTCAGTCACAATTTTTTGCACTGCATAGTATGTCAAATTAAGTTCTTCGCTGATCTCCCGGAGGGTTGTCCGACGGTCCAGGTTCAGGTATTCGCGAACTCGGTCCACGTTTTCATCGGTTTTCGACGTCGACGGCCTCCCAGAGCGTGGTTCGTCATCGGCGTTCTCCCGGTCTTCCCTGAAGGCCTTGTGCCACTCAAAGATCCGAGGACGGGACATCACATCTTCCCCAAAGGCTCCCTTGAGCAGGTCCTGGGTCTCGGTGAACGTGTTTTTTAGTTTGACACAAAACTTGATGGCCTAGTGTTGGTCAATCTTTGACTCCATTTTCGGCGCTCAAAAAACGTGAGCGACGACCAAAACGACGTTCGCGCGGACAGCGATGCTTTCTCAACCGCTGCTCGCAGCGCACTGGGCCAAGTTCCGCTTGAAAGAGGAAGGTCCCGCGCACATTTTCCTCCACCCATCACATTTTTCGAACGCCAGGGAGCCGCGCGGCGGGAAAAGTTCCGGTACTTTTCAATCACACCCTGTATGTAGTATATGGATAACTTATGCTCCGTATGATTTATGTAGTAAAGGTAAGGATCCCGTATATTTGTACAATATACCGCTGTCGGGATAACGGATTTTTCTCAGTGTAGCAATAATATTTGTGCTATATAGAGTCAGTATAAAAACTAATTGGTTTCACTATTATAATAGGTATTATATTATTATTATTATTACTATTTATAATAAAAAATTCAAACAAATGTATCGTAATATCCTGGACGTAAGTTAAAAAATGTTCAGAAACACTGGTCTAGGGCAGTCATTTTCAACTGAATGCACCGTGACGTCACAGTTTCCAGATCCTTTTCTCAGTAAATCGAACGGAGAGAGGAAGGAGCTGATTAGTAATCTGACATGTATTACTGACAGTGGTGACACACAAACAGGAACATCGACAACGTAGTGTACAGGGTTTGCAGACGCAACATATTACCTGTTGATCCATGATTACGCGAACACTGCCAACATTTTGTGTTCAATTCTCTTACTTCATTACCTCCTTTCTTTTCCTCACTGTGTTTCTCCTTGCTTTCCTTTGATTGTAAAAGTTACTTTTACAACGGTCAAGTAGAAATAGTGTTGCTCAGGAGACCAGATATACTATATGTCGTCTGGTCTCGATTTGATTGGATTCGATTTATTTTCAGTTTAGCGCCCCTTTCAGCAGTGAGGCTATCCCACATAGCACAAGTACGTCCACGGGATGTCCGAGACTGAGCCCGCAACGGACGACGGGACATCCCGGGATTATGCGAATGTGCTCCCAGGACATCCACAGGATTTCCGCGGGAGATCCAGATGTCTGCTAATATCCCGGGATAAGGGGTTATTCAACGGGACCACGAAGGGATGTCTATTGGTTTTTCCTCGGACCTCCTGTCCCATCTGGGACATCCCGTGGACACCCTACATGGGAATCCTTCAGGACATCCCATGCAGGACGTCCATGGGATGTCTTCTCATTGTCCCGATAATCCCGGGAACCGAATGGGCTGATTGGGATCAAAATGGGACATCTCAGGGACGTAGTGTGCTATGTGGTATATAAAGCGTGGACATACAACTTAAAAATAGAATCTGAACCACATGAACTCTCACTAGAAACCGAACCCGGCTTTCCGACGCGCTAACCGCTTAGCTACGAAGGAGCTCCTGTTCATCTTAAAATCCGAGATGAGATTAGAAATGAGGCAATTCTCGTCTCGTTTTCGAGACGAGACGAGAAATCTCTCTATTTCATGGAACAACACTAATTCACCCAAGACTTGGATCTCAAACACTGTTTTCGTGTTACATGTTTCATAGAATAAAAATCTCCGATTGATAAAGTGATCATTGGAACAGAATGAAGAGCATTTATCAACGTTTAAATATACACAAATCATTATACAACATACTTTACTAATTAATATAGTTTAAAATTTATTTAATGTTGTTATATCACGCTCTTTATGAATCTCTCGTTCCGCGAATAGATTCTGATTACTTATAGATTATTTTATTTTTTTAAAAAAAGTAAGGGCATAAGTTTTGCATGTACACTCATGTCCAAAATAATTGTCGCATATCTATAACTGTCTTCTTGTAAGAATATAACTTGATAATGATTTTGCAGGGTACTTTTAATACTGATACTATATGTGTAATCGGGAAATGTATATTTGTAGTAAATTTCATACGAAAAGAATTATAAATACGATAATTAGAATACGTAATTTCTATTGTTCGTTTTATTGTTCTTATTTACTGCTCTTTTGACATGAAATTTGCTACATACCTGTCTTTGCCGATTATACGCATACTAACATTGAAAGGAATACCGGGCGAATTCGTTATCAAATTATATTCCTACCACAACATATTTATAGACATGCGACAATAATTTTGGACATGAGTGTATATAAATTTGCAAAATAACACGAGACAAGAACGAATTAATTGAGAATCGAGATGATGACCATATTTGTTGACTCATCATGCCTCGTGGGGCCACGGTGGCTCAGTGATAGAGCGTTTACCTCTGGTGCTTGGGGTCTCGGGTTCGATCCCAGCCCCCGCCAAGTGAACATTGTGGTGGACAAAGACCGTGTACGTGGGTTTGTTCGGGGTTCTCCCGGTTCCTCCCACTTTCTTCATTTCACCATTGCATTCATTACTCATCATCACCGTCTCCTTTAGCCTAACCGGTATAACCGTGGGACGTAAAATTCAAAGATTTCATTTCCTTTTTTCATCATGTTACGTGAGTGGTCTAGTGGATAGTGATTGGGTTGATGGTGGAAAAGTGCAACAAAATGATTCGAAAGTACTAAAATGTTTCAGATTCAACTTTAAACTGTTAAGTCTTGTCTAAGATGGCCTGGTTGCTGACACAGAATATCGTGCAAATCAGTAAATGAATCAAAAACCTCAAAGATTTTAGCGCAATATTCGTACGTTTCCTTAAGAAAATTTCCCTCGACTGGCACAAAAGTTTCCCTTTTGTTATGAAATTTTCCCTAGTTTGTTGAGCATCCAATTCCAGTGAAAAAAGTTATAAGTTTAATATAGCTACATTAAGAGTTCCTATCACTGCGAAATTAAAATACCGCTAATTTTACAGTAATTATGTGATATCATCAAATAGATAAAAGATAATCAAAATTTGGATCAAGACCTTCCTAGACAATATTATCTTGCATGATGTACCGCTATCACGAGTCACCTAGTAGCTTTCCGTTTCCAGTTATTTAGAAACGCGAAAATAAATGCCGATTTTCTAAATGGCTGGAAATCGAAAGCAGATAAATGAGTCGTGATAACGGTATCTCACGCAAAATAATATTGTCTAGGGAGGTCTTGTTCCACTTTTCGATTATCTTTTATCTATTTGAAGAGATCGTATAATTAATGTAAAATTAGCGATACTTTAGTTTCGCAGTGATGAGGCCTCTTAAAGGACTTTTTTTTTATTTTGTTCATTTGCTTTCTGCCTCTATTATTTTTTCCTTCACTTTTTTTCGAAACAAAAAATGCACACAAACACACCCAGTCAACATAATACAAATTGAACATACATACACACACACACACACACACACACACACACACACACACACACACACACACACACACACACACACACACACACTATTTCTATTGCGTTGATTTATTTAACAAGAACAAAGGGAGACCCGGTTCGATTACCGGCGGGGTTCATGCGGTTCGGATATTACAGTAATTAGTAGGTCCACGTCTCATATAGTCTCGCTGCTGAACGGGACGTTAAACTCAAAATCAATTCAACTCATCTCAACTGAAGAACAAAAAAATTTTAAGCTTCTATATTGGTCATTCAGTCACCGCGAGAATTTCCCTAGATTTTCACGTTCTATCGAAAAACCTCTGGAGCATGGGATCCTTCGTTCGATCCCAGCTCGCGCCAAGTGAGCTCTATGGTAGAGAAACACCGTTGTGCGTGAGTTTTGACGGGATTCCACCGTTTCCTCCCATTTTATTAATTCCACGATTTCCTTCATTTCTCATTATCACTGCCGCCTTTAGCCTAGCCGACATTACTGTGGGGCGTAAAACTTAAAACTTGATTGCTTGTTTTATCGAAAACCTCCCTTTTCCTCTTTTTGCAAAATTTACCTACGAAATTTCCCTCGTACTATGAACACTGCTTCAACATACTGTAGCTCCTGAATATTAAATATATTTATCAATTTAATATTTTCCATTATTATTATTATTATTATTATTATTATTATTATTATTATTATTATTATTATTATTATTATTATTATTTTATCAGCAAGTGTAACAAACAGTGTCACACAGGAAAATAACGTATCAATGTAATTACCTGCAACACGGAATGAGCGTGTGTGTTCTCGCACGAAACTTAACATCTGCTTTAGCACATCCAGCGACCCGAAACAATAATTAGTAATTGGAATCCAATGTAATGTATTGTGTTGTATGAGATGGATTATTTTAGCAATGCTTTTTACACAAAATCTATTATTCGAGTGCTGTATGAACAAGCATTCCAACTTCACAAAGTGGAACAATTGTTTCTATTGAAACAGTTAGTATTTACCTCCGCCCCCCTATTCCACCTCTTCCACGCAATTGGATTTTAATTAAATGAGGCATAATTGAAAAGCATATATTGTCCATATATGTATTATGTCCTTATGAAGCTTTATATACAACGTATATGATATTTCCCTGAATAGTTAATGATGTGGGTGAATTGCAAGAATATTCATGCATAGAATTTAATCATAACGTGATTTCAACATGATGTGTGTATGTGTAATATTTTAATATTATATTTGGATTAGAGCTAAATATTTACTGTCACTAGAACAGCGCTTTAATATTTCATACTAGTCTTCGGCTACCTGGGGACTTCGCCCCCAAGACTCTCGCACTTCTCATATTCCTGATACACTATTTCGTGATATGGCTATCTTATTATAACAATTTTAATTCCCAACCATTTTTCTTCGATTCTAGCGCAAACATGAAAAAAAACTACTAAAACAAATCTTTAATTAGCATGTCTGTACTCTCAAGGGGTTTTGAAATATGGTCATGTTATTTTAATAATTGCAACTTCGGCTTTTTTTTTCTCTACCCACATTTTTTTTCCTTGTAGGGAAAATATTTTTTAAAAAATTGAAACAAGTCTTTGATTAATTTAAATGAAAACTCTAAATACCAAATTTCATGTTTCTAACCGTAACGAACTTTGAGATATGGCCATCCAATTGTGGCCATTGTAATCCCACCCTTTTTCCTTCCCTTCTACAGCACATATCAAAAAACGACGAAACTCGTATCTAATTGTTTTGAATGTGAAGGCCAAATACCGAATATTATGACTTGTCTTTAATTTTAAGAGATTCGGAGATATGAACATCTTATTATAATAATTGTAATTCCCACCCCATTTTTCATCTTATCCCTGTTTCTTCCGTTCTAGGTCAAATATCAAAACAAGAATTTTAGAAATGGTCCAAAAAAAATGTATCAAAAGATTGTGATCTTGGCCAGTAATGTTTTTGGGTCAGGGGCCACAAAATTCTTGAACGTCCCCTAAATCAAGTTTTTTTTTTTTTTTTTTTTTTTTTTTTTTTTTTTTTTTACGGAATAAGCACATCATACTTAAGTGATAGTTTGGGTTTGGCTACACTGTATGTAGTTCTTCAGATATAAAGCGTACAAGAAAAATTTTGATTCAATGAAATGTATTGGATTTTTTGGATCAGGGGCCACAAAAATTTTTGAACGGCCCCTAAATCGAGTTTTCGTACTTTTTAACGGAATAAGCACATCATATTGAGTTAAGTGATAATTTGGGTTTGATTACACTGTATGTAGTTCTCCAGATATAAGGCCTACAGGAAATTTTTTGCCTGAAATATATTGGATCTTTTGATCCAAAATGTATTTCGAGTATCTCTTGTGATTTCATTTAATTTCTGACACCACAGGTATGTCATGAACAAATTTTGTTTCATTTGTTCTCCGTTTATTTCATTTTCTAAGCACAATTTATGGGGCGCCTTCAAATGAGACACACTGTATATAGCCTCGCTGCTGACAAAGGACGTCAAACACAAATTAATAAATCAATCAATCAAAATTTTGTGATGCCCTTTCATTCAACCTGGGCTATGAAATGTACTCGCAATCCGTGACAGATTGAGAACCTTTACTTTAATGTGAATTCGTTCTGGTTTACGCAATACTTTTTGAAGCTAGTTCCTGTTTTCCCCTTTTGAATCTGTTTGCCTCGTGAATGCTTCTTAAGCGTTTGACAGATCTTTTCTGTACGAAGTATACGAATTCCTCTGCCCTTTGTTTCAGACTCTTCCATTGTTTGAGGAACGATGTATTATATCTTTTGACTGTTTCTCACAGAGCTTGTGGTATGCCCGAATTCTTTATGAGTTCTTTTATGCATGTAGCCTACGCTTTGCACTCAGACAAGTAACTTGCATGGAATCTTTCCCAAGTTTGCTTTTGCTTGTTTCCTTTTTCACTCGTAATAAGAAACTGAAACGGTATAATCCACGTCATCTTCATTGAGATAAAGATATTTGAAGAAACCTATGATTTTGTTTTGACATGGCACTATATAATATGTCAGTTTTAGAAAAATAAATTTAGGGTAACACCTTTAAAATGTGCTAGACCACAAACTATCCGTAAACTTAGGATGTTTTTTAGGGATCACAAATTGACCTCTGATTTGTTAAAACAAATTACTTGCAAAGCAAATTTCGGTCTCAAATTGCCACTACTTATTTCTGAACGAGGATAGAGGAAAGTATCGCAAGTTGTAACTAGAACACTAAGATCGAAAATGGAAGAAGGAAGATTGTCAGGCGCACACACTGGAGGAGTCCAAACCTCGGGGGAGTTCTAATATTACAAGCCACTATGATTATGTAGTATTAAACAGGTATTATTCTTCACTCAAGACGACGATAAGTAATTGTAAAATAATTGCACCCATATTTTCAGAATGTTAGAACTAGTTTGATATATATATATATATATTAAACGCTTGCAGGGACATGGGTTTAGAAGTAAACGCAAAGAAAACTAAATACATGGAAGTGCGTCGGGACCGTAATACGGCAAATTGTGGAGGCGTTAAAATATTAAATAATGCTTTTGATAAAGTTGATACTTTCAAATATTTAGGATCAATATTAACAGACGAAAATCATATTCACGAAGAAATTAAATGTCGACTAAAAGCAGGGAGTTCGTGTTACTATTCGGTTCAAAATCTCTTGTCGTCGCGAATACTGTCGAGGAATTTGAAGCTTAAAATATATAAAACGATAATCATGCCTGTTGTTCTGTATGGTTGTGAAACATGGTCGCTTACTCTGAGGGAAGAACATAGACTGAAAGTATTTGAGAATAGGATCCTGAGAAGAATATTCGGACCCAAGAGGAACGGGAATGGGGAATGGCGGAAGCTTCATAACGAGGAACTACATAGTTTATACGGTTTACCCAACATTGTTAGGGTCGTCAAGTCTAGGAGGTTTAGGTGGGCAGGTCATGTAGCTAGAATGGAAGAAAGTAGAAACGCTTTCAAAGTCTTGACTGGTAGACCCATAGGAAAACGACCATTAGGAAGACCTAGGCGCAGATGGGAGGACAATATTAAGATGGATCTCGCAGAGATAGGAATACAAAGTAGAAACTGGATGCAATTAGCTAAGGATAGAAGTCAGTGGAGAGCTTTTGTGAACGCGGCACTGAACCTCCGGGTTCCATAGGCCATAGAGTTAGTTTAGTTATATATATATATATATATATATATATATATATATATATATATATATATATATATATATATATATATATATATATATAAGAGAAGGAGTATAGATGTAATGTAAGATCAAATGTTTATACTACATCAATCTTTCCCCTATTGAACAATTATAATTTTATTGAGAAAGTGTACAAAGGTATCTTGAGTTAGGAAGTTTTGGGGAGGACCGGACCCGGTGAACTCTTTTGAGTGCATCCCTGGAGATTCTTATTTTATTTTTTTTTTCGGAGGAAGGCAATGTGTTCACCTTACATTCATGATTCTGAGTTCATAAAATGACATTACTAAAAAAAAAAAAAAAAAAAAAAAAAAAATATGATTTTCCGCTATGATCTACCTACGTAGAAACATTTTAAATGTTTTTGGACAATTTGAACAATTAACGCGATCGTAATAGCTTTTGAAAATTGGCAATCGATTACAAAATGAATACGTAGTTAGTTCTACAATTATTAAGTGAATATAAAGCATGTCAGCCTAAAGAATTCAAAACCATCTGGAATATCAGAACAGGCAGGCGCTACGTCTCTGTCTCTAATAGGCTTAGCAGGAGCTTTGTAGACCCAGCAGCCGTCACACCTTTTATTCAGTTAACTCCCCAGTTTGCTTCAAGACGCTGGGTGGATGCCGAAAATTGGAAAGCATTGGCAGGGAATCAAACCCGGCACCACGCCAACTTAAATCTTACGCTCTAATCTCTAAAGTACGGTGTCTTCTATTCAAAGCCAGACGAAAAAAAAAAGAAAAACATTTTTTGGTCTTATGCAGAATCGTTTTGACGTATTATTATCACGAGTCACCTAGTAGCTTTCCGTTTTCATCCATTTATAAACGCGATTTTCTAAATGTCTGGAAATCGAAAGCAGATAAGTGAGTCGTGATAATGATATCTCATGTAAAATAATATCGTCTAGCGCGCTCTTGTTCCATATTTCGATTATATTTTATCTACTTGAAGATATCACATAATTACTGTAAAATTAGCGGCATTTTAATTTCGCCGTGATGAGGCATCTTAACTAATGATTGCATTTCGAGGTTCAAAAGCTCAGCTTTATTTTTTCGGGAATCTAGGTCCTTAGAGAAAAGTTGGAACTCTTTCAGACTTCTCCATTTTCCCAATTTTCTCCCAAGCTCTAGTCAAGGGTTCACGAATGAGATATCTACAATTCCATAGAAAAAAAAACAAAAAGAGGTGCCTGCAGGTTAATAATACATTTAAAACATTGGTAAAACATGCGGTGCATTTAACGTACCTATCAAGAACGAGGCTATATGGGATATGGACCTACTACAGTCCTATGACTTAACGTGGGACTCTAACCACTTGATTCAGAATCAAACCCGGGTTTCCCACGCCGAAGGTTCCTTTGCTGATCATATAGCCACAAGGAAGCTAATTTAACAGCAAACATTAAAGACGTTGTCTAAGTTTTATGTTTTAATGTCGAATAATTTGAAAGCGATGTAACTTTAGTAAGACAAAGAGAAAATCAACTTTGATTGTACTTAGCAAGCTTTATTACATCACATCTTTCCATTTTTATTCAAGAAAGTTTAGTGTAGCTCTTGTTGTCTATTTTGCAGGATAAAGTTTCAAGATATTTGTTTACTTTTGCTTCTCCGGCATTTCTTCTTCTTGTTTCCCTACTTTCTACCGTCTTTATTGCTAACTTTTTGTTCTGTTCTTCTATCAACAATGTCGGAAGAAAGCGTGGGCTGAGAACAAGGGAAAAGCGGAAGCGAAGTATGTATACATACAAAGTGAGTGACTCCCCGCTAAACTTTATGATTAGCGTCATTGGGTAACATTTTGCCATACTCTCTCTTCTCAGTAATAACTAAAAAAGAACGGAATGAAAATTACACTTTGAAAACTAAAATGGTGCCTTAAGGGTAGACGAGGGATGAGTTGAGTTAAACAATCAAAAATTGAAGAGTGGGAGATGAGAGGCTAAACAGTTTTTAATAGGTCTTTGCAAAGTAATTACTCCACCCTCAGGATACAAAGGGAAATAAGAAAATACAGAGTACAAACTGGCACACTCTCTCTCTTAAATGCACAAAGGCAGAGAAACTTCGGATTTATACAGAATATACGGGGTATGATCCAAAAGTACGGTGAATTTTTTATTAGACTCAAAGTAATAAGCTTACATGGAATTTGATTTAATCTCCTTCAAAGTACTGTCCTTGGCAAGCAATGCACTTAATCCCAACATTGAATTCATGACTGGAAGCATTTCTGGAAGGCTCCTTTTTGAAAGGCGTTCAGATGCTCTGCCGTGGCCCCCTCAATGTCGGGAATGGTGTCAAAACGTTTTCCTTGAAGCACGATTTAAATTTTTGCGAAGAGCCGGAAGTCGCATGGTGCTATATCTGGAGAGTACAGCGAATGTAGACAGATAGTAATATTTTTCGGCCAGAAACTCGCAGATCAAATGCAATATGTTGCATGGCGCGTTTTCGTGGTGAAGAAGGAAGGTTTTGGCCCAATTAATCGGCGGTTAAAATGCTTTTTACAGACGCATACGAGATGTTTATTTCTTCTGAAAGCTCTCGAATAATCATTCACCTGTTTGAACAAATCATTTGTGCCAATTTTTGCACGTTTCCATCTGTTTTTGACATCGAAGGACGTCTCGATCGTTGCTTGTTTTCAACCGACTCCTTGCTGCTTTTGAATCGTTCATACCACTTGTAAACAGTCTTCAATGGCACCGCTTTATCACTATACACTGATTTTGACATTTCGTGATCTTCTCTGGCACATTTTTTTGTAGCTTAGAATAAACCTTAAAGTTGGTGCGCGACAGACACTCTTAACACGTCCTCACTCTTCTGCCTCTGGAAGCCAACTAACATGTCATAACTCGTTCTAACTCGACACTGACTGTAGCAAAGGTTGAGGCTACCGGGCTTACTAGTTGAACTGGATACAACATCGATAGATGGCGCTGTGAAACTACATTCACCTTACTTTTTGATCACACCTTGTAATTACATATAAAATTAAAATAAAAGATTATATATAACATACTAATTTATTGTTTTGGTATGAAACACGTACGACTGATTATATGTTCAATAAATTTATAATACAGAAACTTCATACAGTACCTTACTCTACTCTCCAACATATACTGTACATTTTGAAGCACGTTGTATATTTGCCATACACATCCAAAAGATTTATGGTACATAAATAACATACCTTACTCTACATTCAAACATGTCATATGTATCGAAAAGATTTCTGGTAAAAATCTTATAGTCCATATATATATATCCTTACTGCTGTCCTAGTGAGTACCGCGTGTGATTTTGTGACAGTAAGCAACATTGCTTATAAAAGTTAAAAAGGATACTTTCGATTTTCCATTAGGAAAAAAATATCCTTTGAAGATATTCTTTAAGTACGTAACTAATACATTATGTAAGAAAATACGATTTTATTTTCACTCAGCGGTTTTTGAAAAGTCAACTTTTTTAGCTTCCTTTTTCTATGTTATCTTAAGAGCCATTTTCTTCTCTTTCTTTCCCTTTTGAGAATTGGGAAGAAGCTTTCAAAAGTTTCTCTTTTTCTAAAGAGCATCAAGAAAAATTTTGTTCTCTCTCTCGCTCTTTCTCTGTTAAAAGAATCAATTAGCAAATCGTGATGTTCTGTTTTTGGTTGTTTTATCTTCTTTTTTCATTTCTGGTTCACCTTTTTTTATATATATAATGTTCATTTAATTTTCTCTTCGCTGTTAAGTATTCTTGCTAGTCATTTATTTTTATGTATATATATTCTCAATTGGAGTATCGAATCTACCAAACGGTGAATAATGTTATTAGTGGCGGTTCCTCAGGGAAGTCACCTGAGTAAGAATTAGAATTTTATTCTCGCACACTGCTTTCTTATGTCAAAATTTCAGTCAATATGCGATGTACAGCAGTTTTTCAAATGTCTACCATATCTGCTAGCTTGCGGACTTTCAGTCGAAGGTCGTGTTAGGGATAAAAGTACGGGGCAGTGGGGGAGGGGGCGCTGTTTCCCACCTCAAAAAAAATATGTACGGCGTTTTCCCAGTTCCTAAAAAATTACAATGGGCAAAGATGGGCAGGTGGAACGGCATGACGTCAATCCGCAACCTACCGTCCCCCTACCTTTTTAGATCCACTTTTATCCCTGGCTTATACAATACCATTTTGTGGATTTATTTCACTGTGTTTGATGGACACCTCATTGATCGACTTCTGCTCGTACGGTCTCATTTACAGCTCGTACATAGGGATGCGCACGAAGCGAGTCGAGACAGGATTTTTCCTGACAAAATTCGAGTCGAGACACTGCTCTTCCAATAGAGAAATATACATTTTTCGAGTCGAGATATCACTTTTCCAGCACATTTTCGAGACGAGACAGCCACAAATGTTGTCTCGTGCGCATCTCTACTCGTACAGCTTGTTTGAACTCTTCCACCCAGTATTTTACTGTTGTAGACTCCCCTAGAGAGCACCTAACTTGGCTTTTATATTAGTTGGACATAGACCTTACAGATGAATGTATTGTATCGCGTAACGAAGACTCATTTTTTTTCATGTTTACAAATTCATTTACAGCGTTTACTATTGATGGCTGCCAAAAAAAAATACTAAACAACGTAGTGTCTTCAAACTTCAACCTTAAACGTTATAAGGTTGCTGCTTTCCAAGGATATTACAAAATAGAATATATGCCCATATGTATCTTCATCCTATGAACTCAATGAAGCCAAAAACAACTAGTATCGGCACATCTACTCTCGTTGATTGGCTACTCTCGTTTCCGCGAAGAATGTTGAATCAAAATATTGCGATCTTATTGGGCGGAGTAGGCAGAGTAGGGGTGGTGAAACTGTGACGTATGGATTTTATTGTATAGGCAGATCCTTTATTTTACAATCAGTGTTGAATTCAGACATTTTCACCCGGGAAGGAATGTGAACTCCTCGGGGGGAGGGTTGTTTTTCTGTATTTTTGCAAGAAAGCAGCATATTTAACAATTCCATTCACATGCACGTCTTACCTAATATTGAGACTAATTGCTGATAAATATTCAATGTGAGATTATAATTTTAAAAAAACAATCGTTTGATTTTATCTACAGCATTAAATAAAGACTCAAAAATATTTTAGACTAAATTTTAACTGCTATTTACAGTAGCTATTTTTGTTATTATTTCCTATATTCAGTAGTTACTGTTTGTTACTAATGTACAAGTTTTTAAAAAGATTTAAATTAACTCAAATATTTTTTGTCCTAAAACAAACATACATATGAATATCTTAACAAAAAGTTATCATTCTTTCTCACACTTCTGATTCTAAATCAAGCTTATTAGCCTTGGTTTCTTTACTGCATACACATCAATAGTTTAGTTTATGAAATCTTCAATAGATTAGTGCCGTGTCGTGGAAAATCAGCGCTTGGAGCGAGAGTATACGACGGCACCCCCGTACATATGAGTGAGGTCGACAGAACAGTCGCGAAAGGTGAGAAAATTTTAAAAAGTAAATCCTGCTCTTCCTTGATTTTGAGCACTTTTTATTATTTTTTCCTTTCATTTTATATATGTGCACATGCCCACATGTGCACATGTGTTTAATTCCTCTCTTTTTCTTTCCTTCTTTTATTTTTCCCTCCCGAATTTTGCGCCCCTTACTTCGGCGCCCGGGGCCGTCGCCTCGCTTGTCCCTCCCCCATGGCACGGCAGTGAACAGGATCTTCGTAACCTTCAATAGCAATCTTTCACTTATATACTACTATTATATTGATAAATTCTATATAAATCTGTAACCCAGGAGGGATAACTTTTCCTCCCTGATTCCTCTGAATCTCACCCTTTAACTGACTTATTTTTAGTTAAAGAAAGATGTATTTACCTTAACAATCGTCAAACACATTTACGTCTGTTACTTCCGATGCGAGAAATGGGATTTAGGCGCTCTATTTCAAATCATGCAAGAACTGTACATTTTCAAGAACTGAAGTCTGCTGACATCAGAGATCATATGGAATGATCGAAAGATCTTCCCTATCTTTCCTTTCCTATCTCAATCTGTGCTAGTGCTACCTACTAATATATAATATAGGACGAGAATATAGTACCTACTAAAATACAAACCTTTCTTCAACAGTTAACAATTTCATGTTCTGCCAAACTCGGTCATAGCGTTAAGAAATACAGGTTTTATTGACTATTTGGTATTCTATCTTAGATGTTACATGTTTAATATTTATATAAAATGGGTCTGCGTCATTTATATGTATATTGAGAAATCGGATTTCGTCTGCACGTGTACGGAAAGAAAAGCAAATAATTGAGTGAAGTAATTTCTACATTTTGTGACTGAAATTTTTTGAGTTTCTCCGGGGGTGAATAAATTTTCTTCCGGGGGGGGGGAGATTCCGCCCCGGGCTACCCCCTGAATTCATCCCTGTTTACAATATCCTTGGTACTTTCGACCATAGTAGTGTTTTTTGAAACAACAACCGCCATCTATACGCCAAGTCGGATACTTCTGGAACTACCCACGTTTATTTTTGCAGATAAGAAGAAGATCCGATAAATGACCACGTCTGACCTATCTGAACAGGAATTTTGTCCATGACTTTAAATTACGAAACAGACGCTGAACCGTTTTCTTTGACAATGGGGGTTGTCCGTCAAGTCGACCGGGACATTTTAAGATTGCCACATATTTAAAGACATAAATCGTTTGTGCTCAAATGTGCTCTAGTTTTAACGTTTGTGCAATGAAATTAACGACGTTATTCACATTTTTCTAATAAGTAAATTTTAATATCGTGATCATTTGAGCTATGTTTGTGCAGGAAAGTGCTCGTTTCATTGCTATAGGAGTGAATTAAATAGTGTTAATAAACTGTGAAATATCCCGGCCAACTTGACGATATGTTGGCCGGAACACTTTCCAAAAACAATACTTTCAATATGTCAATCGATTCTTCAACTTATGTGCTCGAAAGCACTTGAATTTTATCGTTTGTGCGGGGAAACTAACGGTTATTTGATACATAACGAGAAACAAAATGGTAACACTTATAAGATGAGGTGCGTGAACTTGGCTCCACGACTTGGAGAACCAACGATGGGATTAGTGTCATTGGTTAGTGCATCATTTGCACTCGTTTATGCACAAAATCCGATCGTTTGTGCTTTATTAGTTCTAAAGATATAAGCGAGAGACTGTAGGGGGCCGAGTTCACACTGGCAACGTGACTTCAAGCACAAACAATCAAAGTAGTGCTCTTGCAACTGCATCGTTTGTGCAAGAAACCTCTTCGTTTGTGCTTCAATAGTTCTTGAGTTACAATCCAAAAACTGAAAACAGAGTTGGAAACCGGATACAAATTTTTGGTATTTCTTTTGAAATAAAATGATTACATTTCTCCCACATGTGAAGCATAAATGATGGGATTAATACCATTGGTTAGTGCATCGTTTGTGCTTTAACAGTATACGAAGTATGAGCGAAAAACATACAGGGTCCAGCGAGAACATGGTCTCCCACCTTCAAGTATAAAAGATGAAAATAGTGTCGTTGGTTAGTGTATCGTTTATGTTCGAAACCTCATCGTTGGTGCTTTAATAGTTTCTAAGTTATAAACCAAAAACTGAAAACATAATTCAAAAGTGGATACTAATATTTGCAATTTCTTTTGAAATAAAATTCTTGCATTTTCCTCCGTGGAACACAAACGATGGAATAAGAACCATTGGTTACTGCATCGTTTGTGCTCATTTGTGCACGAAAACTCATCGTTTGTGCTTTACTACTTTCGGTGATATCAGCGAAAAACTGGTAGGGGGGACAGCGTGAACTTGCTCCCCCCAACTTCAAGTATAAAACATGAAAATAGTGTCACTGGTTAGTGCATCATTAGTGCTTCAATGATTCCTCGGTTATAAGTCAAAAACTGAAGACAGAATTTAAAACTGGATACAAATTTTTGCTATTTCATTATAAACAATTTTTTAAATATAATTACCCCACGTGGTGTGCAAATGATAAAAGTAGTGTCATCGGTTAGCGCATTACTTGTGCTCGTTTTTGTGCAGGAAATCCCATAGTTTGTGCTTTATGTTTCCGGAGATATAAGCGAAATACTGGTAGGGGGCCTAATTCAAGCTGGTCCCCCGACTTCAAGCACAAACGATGTTATTAGTGTCATTAGTTAGTGCGTCGTTTGTGTTCCTTTGTGCACGAAATTCCATTGTATGTGCTTTAATAGTTCCTGAGTTATAAGCCAAGAACTGAAAAAATAATTGGAAACCGGATATAAATTTTTGCTATTTCTTTATAAATAAAATGATTTTATTAATAGCCTATATGAAGCACAAATAATGAAAATAGTATCATTAGTGTATCATTTGTACTCGTCTGTGCACGAGAAACCATCGTTTTTGATTCAATAATTCCTAAGTTAAAACTGAAAACAGAGTTGGAATCTGGAAAAAAAATTTTGCTATTTCTTTTGAAATCAAATGCTTTCATTTCTCACACATGTAAAGCACAAACGATGGGATTAGTGCCATTGGTTAGTGCATCGTTTGTGGTCATTTGTGCGTGAAACCCCATTATTTGTGCTTTACTAGTTTCGGTGATATGAGCGAAAAACTGGTAGGGGCCCAGCGTGAAATTGGCCCTCGACTTTAAGAAAAAAAGATGAAAAAAATGTCAATCATTAGTGCATCGTTTGTGCACGAAGTCCCTTAGTTTGTGCTTCAATAGTACTTGAATTGTAAGTCAGAAACTGAAGACAGAATTGAAAACTGGATACAAAATTTTGCTATTTCTTTATAAACAAAATTCTTATATTAATACCCACGTAAAGCAAAATGATAGAAACAGTATCACCTGTTAGTGCATCGCAAGCATTCTATTTCACAAGAAACTACAGATATTTGTAGCCAGTTTCGAACTCTATTTTCAGTTTTAAGGTCATAACGCAGAACTGTTGAAGTTCAAACGCGGCTTCCGTGCACAAATGCACACAAATTATCACTAACGAACGGATCATTTGTGCTTTAAGTCGGGGGGGGGGGGGGCATGTGAACATAGCCTCTACCTTTTTTCGCTTACATCTCTGGAACTGGATATGTGCCATCTTAAAATTTAGAAAAATGTCCCGGCTAACTTGACGTCAAGTTGGTCGGGATTTTTGAGATGTGAATAACATCGTTAGTTTCGTTGCACAAACGTTAAAACTAGAGCACATTTCAGCACAAACGAAACATAAACGATAAATGTCTTTAAATATGTGCCATCTAAAAATGTTCCGGCCAACTTGACGGACATCAATGGGAGATAGTATCGACAACACAAACTGTTTCCGAATACTCAATAATTACTAATAGAAATCTTAGTGTATATATATATTTTTCGTCGTACAGGTGTATAGGAAATACGTAGTAGGGACCATACAACATTGTTAAAACCTATGCATGAAAGACATCTACGTTTGAAGAAAACGTATTCCATATAGTAATTTACAGAATCACTACTTAGAAAAATTTCCTTTAAAAACCAGCGGAATTTTCTTTTAATTAAGTATTACTATTAATATGACATAAAATAAACATATGTGAAATTATATATATATAATTTCACATATACACTCAAATATTTATATATTTAAAGACATATTATTAATATTTAGTTAGTATGATATTTGTTGCAGATCTCTCTGTTGCGGTGGATGGCATGTAGAGTATTAACCATCACCAAACCAAAATCATGCCAGAGAATGTATAAACCCATTTCCATCTCGTCCATAATCATAATATAAAATCCACCTTTCCACTCATCTACACAACGCTTCCCCCGCCCTCTTTGTGATGGAAAACTTTTTAATTGGGAACCACATTATTAAAACACAGTGATACCTATTCCCTCCCATCACAGCGTAGCGCTTGTTGTATAAATTTGCACAAAGTATGTGAGCTCTTTTCTATCTCTCTCTGCCAACATATATATCCTGATTTGTCTATGATCTGTGCGAGGGTGTGCCCTGAAGGCTTTATGCTTACATTCTTTATCAAAGGAAAAAAAAATGCATATATGTGTTTCAATATTGCTCAAAGATAAAGTTCATTCGTACTCTCTCCTGCCACCTACCGATGACTAATGTAAAGAATAACGTACTTTTTATTTTGTTTTTTAAAAGAGAAAGAAGAGATATTTTAATTATGTTTTGGTATGTCTACGTGTTTGTTTGATTAACAGAGTGAATTGAGTTTTTTTTTTTTAAGAAAAAAGCTTAAACCCACTCTACAAACAAACACACACACAAAACAAATATTTATTTTGTCGTTGTTGGTTTAAGCAGTGTTATAAATACAAACGAACGGTATTGTATATGTAAAAAAAAATGATCCTGCATTAATTTATTTCCTTGTAGTATTATGTTTATTATTTTGTAGTTCGAACACTATTTACAAAATGCGAAACACGAAGAATTGTCATGTTTGCAAAGCAAAATGTAGGATAGGGTATGTATGCCTAATTTCGCACCTTCCCCAATTTCGCACTTCGTCATAAAATGAAATATTACGAACTTGTGAAAGATTGCAAAAGTAATAGTTCCCATCACTGAAAACAGAATTCGTTATATGAAGGAAATTTTCCTTTTCTGCCATCTGGAGAATTTCTAAGGAACTAGGTGAAATATAAAAAAGTGTCGTGACTTTTCTGGAGTGTTAGGTCATGAACTACAGCACACACGAGGGAGGACCCAAAAGAAACCAAACTTTCGTTCTAAAAATAATAATTTTTTACATTTTTTTTTACAAAATTCTTTAAGTCTCCTTCAAAGTACTCTCCATTAAATGCGATTCGTTTCTTCCATCTTCTTTCCCACTCTTTGAAGCTCCTCTAGAACTCTGAAACTTTTATATCATCCAATGCGCTCTGCGAAGTTCTTTTTACAGCCTCTATACCATCAAAAAAAATTTCCTTTTAGATTTTGTTTAATTCTCGGAAAATGTCATGATGTTATTCAAAAAGTTTGGATCACTTTCAATCTGATTTTTCAAGTCCTGGCTCAAATTCAGACGAATGATTTGATCCTGTGTGAGCAGGCGAGAAACAAACTTAGCGGCAACATGTCTCATTTGCAATACCTCACGCTGGCACGAGCTCCAACTCACTCCTGCCTCTTTTGAAATATCATCGATCATGAAACGACGATCCTCGCTGATTTTGGGGCAGATTTGTTCGATGTTTTCGTCGTTTCGAAATGGTGAAGAGCACTCAGAACGAGCATGATCTTCAACACTCATCTCACCCAGGGCCGGCGGAAGGGGAAAATATCACCCGGGCAAAGAATCCATATGGCGCCCCCTACAACCCATTGGTATTATTGAGTTTAAATTTGGTATGCTACCTTACAGATAGCTGCTTTTAAAGGATAACTCCTTGAACTCTATAACTATAAGAATCAATTATCAAACTGAGTAAGATCTTAACTTTTGTCAGTTAAATACACAGAGTAAGTTTTGGTTAACGATATACGAAACAATAATTTACACATGAGCATGCAAAATATTCTACGTCACTGATTAGAAATTTACAGAACGATTCAAAAAACAACGATTTATATAAAATTAAGATTGATGATGCGATTCAGCATTTATTTACACATATATACATAAACAACCTTGTTAACTGCGAAAGAGAACACATATATGAACAAAAGAACATACAAATATATTTTGTAACAGCATTGTACAAAGATTTCGTAATACAAATAATACAACCAGTAATATAATTTTATATCTTTATACAGTTTTAATGCAAATTGTCCTTTGACTTGTTTACAATGCTAAGTAAAGTTAACTTTTCGTGCCTTTGTCTCTGCAAAGTCTTTAATTAAAGTATCAGTGTCAAGCTCAGCAGAACATCACATTCAATAGACATCATAGAAAGGCCTACAAGACGCTCTTGTGTCATCGATAATCGTAGGCAGTTCTTTATAAGTTTCAACTTGGAGAAACTTCTTTCTGCTGAAGCTACACTTACAGGAATAGTTAGTAAGATTCTTAGAGCAATAGTTGCATTTGGAAATAACCCAATAAGGGAGTTCTTGCAAATATATGTAAGTACTTGCAACGGTTTGCTCCCACTTTCAGAACCGAGAAATGAAGGTAAAAGTAAGAGCTCTTGATATAACTGAAATCCGTCAATATCACAGTGATCTTTGTCTGTTAAAGATAGTTGTAAGTCCTTGCAACACTTTAGTAAATACTCTTTGTCCGTTATTGGATGGATGTCATACAAAAACCCAAATATTTCGCTGTGCTGCTTCAGTTGTTGAAATCTTTCATTCAGGGAACAGATAATTGTGTCTAATGTGCAAAAATAGAAGTTTACATTTAAACGCACTGTATGGATCATTAATCGGTTCGTCGTCAGATTCATACAAAAATTGTCGTTTGTCTTTTCTAGGTCGAAGTTTTGGTTCATTCTCAAATTGTGGTTGAATGTCGAGCTCTTCAGCAATTACTTTGGCATCAACCAAAATATTCTGGAAACCTTCATCACTTCGCATGTTCTCAAGGCGACACTTGGTTTTCTTAAGCAGATCAACTGCTTGCTGAATGACCACTGATTCTTGTTGGAAAACATGGCTAACTACATTAACACAAGAAAGAACTTCATACCAAAACACCACAACACAAACGAACTTTAGCTTTGTCAGCAGAGATTCTTTTTTATAGACAAATAAGGTGAAGGGATGAAGGGATTTCCTTTATAGGAGATTCAAGAAGAAACCGGGGTTGGTATAAAGAGTGAGGCGTATGGCATGAGGTAGTAACCAATGTTGCTACACAATTTATGAAAAAGTTAATTTTTAGTTCACCGTTTACAATAATATAAATTTAGCAAGGATTTTGGCGCCCCTTAACTCCCCTAAAATTTGGCGCCCCGGGCGGTCGCCCGGCTCGCCCGGCCCTTCCGCCGGTACTGATCTCACCACACTTAAAGCGCCCAAACCACTCAAAAAATTGTGTGAGGTTCATAGTATCCTTTTTGAAAGCTTGTTGAAGTATTTGGTAAGTTTTCGTTTCCGATTTTCCATGTAGGAAGCAAACACACTCCTTGTTCCTTTGAATCTGCCATAACGATTTCGCAGGCGGTAAACGAGAACAGTTGAGAAAAACAATAATACGATCAAACGTTAACCTCCTACGCAGACGCCGCTTGGCCAAATGATCTGAGAAGGTCTCTACTAGACCCACCTAGCAGGAGAACTCTCTACTACGCCTAGGAACGGCAGCGCTCTTTCAATCCGGTTTCTTTTGGGTCCTCCCTCGTAATTTCACAAGATATTTGTAGCAGAGAGCAGGGCCAGATTAAAGGGTGGCTTAGAGGGCCTGTGGACAGGGGCCTCTACTCTGATCAAAATCTCGACTACCTGCCTAAAACAATCATACAAGATACTATCATCATTATCATCATCATAAGATAAAATATGACGAAAAATATGAAATAGATTTCTTCGTTTGTTACATCCACCATCTTAATAAATTAGCTTAAATCAGTTTAAAAAAAAGAAGATCCAATATTCTGAGAATTGTGATTCATACCCACATAACACAAGTACGTCCACGAGATGTCCGAGACTGAGCCCGCAACGGACAACGGGACATCCCGGGATTATCCGAATGTGCTCCCGGGACATCCACAGGATTCCCGCGGGAGATCCAGATGTCCGCTAATATCCCGGGATACGGGATATTCAACGGGACCACGAAGGGATGTCTATTGATTTTCCCTCAGACTTCCTGTCCCATCTGGGACGTCCCCGTGGACATCCTACATGGGAATCCTTCAGGACGTCCCATGCAGGACGTCCATGGGATGTCTTCACATTGTCCCGATAATCCCGGGAACCGAATGGGATGATTGGGATCAAAATGGGACATTCAAGGGACATAATGTGCTATGCAGGATAATTTCTCGTTGAATAGAAGTGTTCTCCAGTTTCGGTAAGTTTTGTTTTAAAGCCCCGGTACAAGTAAATATAGGCTGCTTATAAAAGCCTCAAACGTAACTCATGCAATTGTTGGATTTTTTTTGAATGCAAATATAAACTCTTTTGTAGACATTTAAAATTATTATTAGGATACTTTTCAATTTTGCTACTTATAATACTTTCTACAAAGTGAATGCTTTCAAATATCCAGGATCAATATTAACATTCCAAAACCATATTCACGAAGAAATTTAATATTCGAAAAGCAGGGAATTCATGTTATTATTCAGTTCAAAATCTTTTGTGGTCGCGAATTCTTTTAACAAAAGAGACACTGACCAAAGCTTAAAACCCACTTTATTTTAAATTATAATTTGTAACTGTTTCGGATATCTAGCATATCCTTCTTCAGACACTATCGAAATTAATGAAAATACAGACATATGTATAAATGTTGTTATAACCTTTTCATTATAACATAATAAGATTATAACAACATTTATATATATGTCTGTATTTTCATTAATTTTGATAGTGTCTGAAGAAGGATATGCTAGATATCCGAAACAGTTACAAATTATAATTTAAAATAAAGTGGGTTTTAAGCTTTGGTGAGTGTCTCTTTTGTTAAAACAATCAATCCAAAGCCATGAATAGTCTTACTGTCGCGAATTCTGTCGAGAAATTTGAAGCTTAAAATATATAAAACGACAATCTTGCCTGTTGTCCTGTATGGTTGCGAAACATGGTCGCTTACCCTGAGGGAAGAACACAAGACTGAAAGTATTTGAGAATAAAATCCTGAAACGGATATTTGGAGCCAAGAGGAGTGGGAATAGAGAATGGTGGGAACTTCATAACGAGGAACTGCATAATTTAAACTGTTTACCAAACGTTGTTAGAGTCATCAAGTCTAGGAGGATCAGTTGATCAGGACATATAGCCAAAATGGAAGGAAGTAGGAAAGCTTTCAAAGTTTTATGTGGAAATCCAATCGGAAAACGACCATTAGGAAGACCTAGGCGCAGATGGGAGGACGATATTAAGATTGATCTCACATAAATAGGAACACAAAGTAGAAAGTGGATCCGATTGGAAAAGGACAGAAGTCAAGGAAGAGCATTTTTGGACGCGGCATTGAATCTGTTCTTTCGATAGGCCATAGAGTTAGTTAGTTGCTTATTTTTCAATTTTGCTACCTGATGGAGGCTTGTAGTCTGAGGAAACCAGTGGTGACTATTTAATGCTCACTTTGTCACATTTGAAACAATTCTTATATTTACAATATATTTCTTACAGCTAGATCTATTGCAGTTATTACTATGACAATTCAGTTTAATGAAGTGAAGACCATATGGATACTGGGGAAGACAGACATTTACGTCAGAGAATTTATTCACGTAATCAGTCATGAATGCTAAGTATTGTTTTTATTAGGTGCGCATTGTTTATTTCATTAATTGTATACAATTCTCTTTTATGTTGTATTGTTCAATGTTTATTTCATGAGGAATATTATTTTTGAATAATTTTTCCTTGTGTAGTTATTATTTGGTTTACATTAGCTAATTTGAAAACAAGATAAAAAGCTATGTTTATTTAATAAGTACCGTAATACAAATGTTTAATGTAGAAAATGTTCGGGTTTGTCACATATGTAATGAATTCATTATTAACTGGATTATACACTATAGATAAAACATAACATACGTGCGACATCAGGTAAACCGATTCAAAATAAGCAAATACCATTGCGAAACTGGAAAAAAATGTAGCAATAACTTCAAGCCCCCCCCCCCCAAAAAAAAAAAAGATTTCTAGAAGTAAAATGTATGTATCTGTTCATATTAGAATGGGTCTATAACATAATCTGATCTGTTATTATTTGTTATGTTTCGAGCTTATAATATACAGAATAATTACTTACTTACCACTTGGCGCTCCAGCCCTGGGTGGACTTGACTTCTTCCACTATTTGCCTCCACTCTCTGCATTTTTCTTTCCATCCTCAAAACTTCACTTTCTACTCCGTCCAGCCATCTGGTTTTTGGCCTTTCTTTTCTTTTGTTGAAATAGTCTTTCTTTCATTATTTTGTATGGGATCCTGTCACTTTCCATTCTTATTACATGCCCTAGCCATCTTATTCAATTCGATTTTATAAACCTAACTATATTCTGATTCCTTATTATGTCGTTTATCTCTACGTTAGTTCTGATTCTCCAGATTTCTTGCTCTTTAATTGGTCTGTAAATTTTATTTACTATTTTTTTTTTTTTTTCGAAGATTCTAAGATTTTTCTCAATTTTCTATTGTCAATGGACATGTTTCCGAAGCATATGTTACTATTGGTCTTATTAGCGTTTTGTATATTCTCATTTTTGTTCCTCTGCTTATATTTTTACTTTTTTAGCAACTTTATGTTTGCGTGGTATGCTTTGTTTTCTAGTTGTATTCTTTACTTGACTGTGTCTTTTATGGAGTTCTTACCTGTGATTGTCAGACCTAAATACTATCTACTTTTTCGAATTATTTACCTTCTATTATAATTAATTTTTGGTTTCTTTCTGTTGTGTACGGCGTTATGACCATGTACTATGTTTCCTTTACATTAGTTCACAGTCCTATCTTGTTAACCTCTTTCCCTAGCTGTGTGTATGTTTTCCTCACGTCCCTCTCATACAAAATTATTATAATAGGTTTATTGTGTTTGAAAGGCCTGAATTTTTTTTTTTTAAAAATGCAGGCTTAACACATAGAGAACGAAGGATACATGTAAATGTACCGAAATTGTCCAAGTACATAAATGTTCAATATGGCTTCTTTTCGTCACACGTCTATCCGGTTGCCTACTTTGCCCCACACGCGCTCTAGCCTATCCTTATTTCTTCTTTCTCTCCGTCTTTTCCCACTTACGTTGAATCGACATATCTGATGCATCTTCTCCTTAAGAGCCTGTCTTACTAAAATTAACACAAATTTTTAACATTTTTCTTTTGCCTGTTTATTCATAAGTGAAAGGAGATAATGAAATACAAGTTACTACAATCATAGATAATGTTATTCTACAACAGAAAATATGAATCTCAAGAGTCTTCAGTGTTGCTATCTATAGAAATGACAGTGTTGCCAGAATAACAACGCCCCTAAAATCTAAGTTAAGGCAGCGACTAGAGGAACGAACTCAACTGCATTTCCTTACGTATCATGTTGTTTTGGTTTCCTGTAAACTACTTTTTAACTAATAGTTGTATTTAGTTTGTAATAAACAAAATAGTTTTAAGATACAGTTATTTAACCCAATATTAATGTTATTTAAAAAGTAGTTCACAGGAAACCAAAACAACATGATAGGTAACCAAATGCAGTTGAGTTCGTTTCTCTAGTCGCTGCCGTAACTTAGATTTTAGGGACGTTTTATTCTGGCAACACTGAACATTCTTCAGGTTCATATTTTCTGTTGTAGAATAACCTTATCTATGATTGTGTTAAGTTGAATTTAATTCTCTCTTTTCAATTGTAAATAAACTAGCAAGAAAATTGTAAATTTTTGTATTATTTTTAATAAGTCAGGCTCTTAAAGCCCTCTCCCCGTGATTTTCCCCTGTTAGACCTTTCTCCCTGAAGTTATTCTTAACCATGTCCCTCAATTTCTTGATATCCCTCAACTCCTCATCCCACCCACTTTCATTGACATCATTCTGCTAACCACATACTAGTTTGTCCTTCTCATTAGATGCCCATATTATTACAACTGTCTTTCTTGGATCTTCTTTGATATTTCTATAATCATGGTTGTTCCCTTACTCTCTCATTCCTCACTGTCTCTTCTGGTTGAAAAAAAATCAAATGAAATCTTTAAGTTTTACGTTCCACGGCTATGCCGGTTAGGCTAAAGGAGACGGTTATGATGAGAGAAGTAAAGTGGGAGGAAACGGGAGAACCCCGAGAAAACCCACGAGCACAGTGTTTGTCCACCACAGAGTCCACACGGCGCGAGCTGGGCTCGAACCAGGGACTCCAAGCACCAGAAGTGAACGCTCTACCACTGAGCCACCGCGCCCCCTTGTCTCTTCTTGTTATCCCATACATTTAGCGTAGCATTCTCGTTTCAATAATGCTCAATCTTTTTTCATGCGCTTTTTGGTCGAAATAGTTATAATGCCATCCTGGAGCTCACCCAATGTTGCTGGAAGTGAAGATGTATACACTGTGTCTTTTACATACCCCCAAAGAAAAAAAAAAGCGTCTTTCACACAGTCTACGCTGTACCGTAACAACGGGGAAAACATTTCTCATATTTCAAAACATACAATGCTTTCTGTTGCATAGATTAGAAACTAGGTTTGTGCTGCCATCTGTCACGTGAAACAAAGATTACAATATGAGAAAGTAAACTTTAAAATGTGTACTTTCATTCCATTAGTAGCACAAACGTATTGTATTAATAGTTTTCGACATATTTCACTTTGAAACCCGATGAATAATTTATAAACACCCTGTAAATCAAAATATAAAACATACCCCGAAATTTGGTATACTTTCCCTACTTTATGCAGCTAATGGAAAGATGGTATCAGCTGTCCTATTTCGTAATAAAGTTGTATACACATCTTTTTAGCGAGAAGCGAATCATATTTATCTAATTGATAAAAGGAAGGAGATCCATTAGGTCTATCACATCGGTAGATCATATAATAAGGTAAATTGTATCATATAATAAGGCTATACATATAATGAAAACATACTCAATTAAAATAATATGTAGCTTACTGTAGTACAGCCTTGCATGTTACATACCTGAGTTATGTCTTCCATCTGACTTAATATGAAAGTTTAAAGAGTGATGTTTATTTGATATTAGGTGGTAATTCAGAATGGAAGAACGGTAACTTTGCGAATCATTTACTTTATTTCGAAACCGGTTCAATAGGGTTATATTATTGCTCAACTTAGAGGACAAAAATGGCACTCAGATGCGGGGAAGTATATTTATTAAAATGTACTTTTGAACAATTTTGTTGTGTTCAGTAAAACTGACATAATGCAAAACAATACCTAGAGACCTTCCACTTTGTTCCTTAATTTCTTTAGGGAGCACGCTGGATCAGTGATAGAGCGCTTACCTCTGGCGCGTGGGGTCTCTGGTTCAATTACCGGCCAAGTAAGGTTGTGGTGGACAACATCATATCCGTGGGTTTTCTCGGAGGTACTCCAGTTCCCTCCCACTTTCCCATTCCACAATTGTTTTTATCATTATTCACTTGATTTAATCATCATCTCCCTTAGCCTAATGGGCATAGTGGGGCCGCGGTGGCTCAGTGGTAGAGCGTTCACCTCTGGTGCTTGGGGTCTCGGGTTCAAACCCTGCTCCCGCCAAGTGAACTTTGTGGTGGACAAAAACCGTGTGCGTGGGTTTTCTAGGGGTTCTCCCGTTTCCTCCCACTTTCTTCATTCCACCATTTCATTCATCTCTCATCATCACCGTCTCCTTTAGCCTAATCGGTATAATCGTGAGACGTAAAACTCAAAGATTTCATTTCATTTTCCTAATGGGCATAGCCTAGGGACGTTAAACTGAAAGATTTCACTTCATTTCATCCTTAAATTCTTTATATTAAATACATTGAATAAGGTTTAAAAAATGGAAATAATCCACTTCCATCTCATATGGCAACACAATTAAAATTACCTTTATATTAACTCACAAGCAGGAAAACTTATCAGTTGCCTGAAAAACCGCGATGGAACAGATACAATAAATGAATATTAAAAAAAAAAAAAAAATCATATATAGTATACAATTTTTTTGCAGTGTGTGAATATATATGCAACCAACAAAGCACATTTGCGAGTAGGAGAAACATAACTTCCAGGTAATTTCGATTTGTATGTATAGATAACCTCTGCGTTAACACGAAAAGCGAATGATACATAACTACTAATGATTATTCACAATAACTTGGGTGGCGTATAGGTGGAGGGGCTTAAGGGTGGGTTGACCTAAGTAGTGTTGCCTGCAAGACGAGACATAAAGTTTGTTCGTTTTGTATCGTAAATTTTGAAGAAATCTTGTCTCGTTTAAATTCTCGAAGTTCTTGAAAGTCTTTTCTCTCCTTGTTTTGTGAATTTATGTGGAAAACTTATTTCTGGTTTTTTTTTAATTTCATGCATCAATTATAATTAAGGAATGAAATTAAGAAAAATGTCTTCTGATAATTATCAAAATCCTTCTGCATCAAGAGAAGTCCGGGAAGGATGTGATATAAGATTTATACCATGTTTATTATTGGAATGTATCGTGAACTGACTTGCGTATCTTTAAATGTTAATAAATGCTCTTCATTCGTACAACCATTTTACCAATCTATAGGGCTCGCTATAAGTCATGCAAAGGCGGCTACTGGGGGAAGTTACTAATTAACTAACTAACCCTATGACATATGAAACCCAAAGGTTCAATGAAATGTTCACAAAAGCTCTCCACTGACTTCTGTTCTCAGCCACGTGGATCCAGTTTCTACTTTCTATTCCTATTTCTGCGAGGTCCATCTTAATATTGTCCTCCCATCTACGCCTACGTCTTCGCAATGGTTGTTTTCCGATTGGACTTCCAGTTAATACTTTGAAAGCATGGTTACTTTCTTCCATTCTGGCTACATGACCTGCCCACCTGAGCCTCCTAGATTTGATGACCGCAACAATGTTTGGTAAACAGTATAAATTATGCAGAACCTTGTTATGAAGTTTACGCCATCCCACATTCCCATTCCTCTTGAGTCTGAATATCCTCAGGATTTTATTCTCAACGACTTTCAATTACGTTCTTCACTCTTGAACTGAATAATAATATTATGATTTTCCTGCTTTTAGTCAACATAGATAGTTTTTCCCGTTTGAAAATGTTAGAAGACAAACTTCTTAATGTACTAACTACTGTATACATTTCATTAGATACCCTTTATTCACTTAATTTCATTTGACGGAACTTTAAATTTTACCAGTGTGACTTCTTTCACAGTCCGCCTCTGAAATTCTGTAACACTAAAACAATGAAGACTTAGGTGAATTAGTGTTGCCCCTGAGAATCGTGAAATATATCGTCTCGTCCGCAACACCACAAAAAAAGCTCCGTGTTTACTAGACCTCGACTCATACTGAAGGTGATGTAGTCATCACCACACTTCAGTACCCGTTTCCCTTTAGGTTTTTCCCAGGTATCCATTTTACAATGCCTGCACGCCTTAACCACATTGGAACGAAGCTAGAACGACATAAGAATTCTTACCCCCTACCGAAATCGAACTCTGGTCACATAATTCATAGATAGACGTTTTGCTAACTACTCCTCCGCAGCTGATAGTATACTTTTAAATTATGGTCGCTTACTCTACGGGAAGGACGCAGATTGAAAGTATTTGAAAATAAAATCCGGACACGAATATTCGGATCCCAGAGGAACGAGAATGGGGAATGGCGGACACTTCATAACGAGGACCTGCATAATTTATACGGTTTACCAAACATTGTTAAGGTCATCAAGTGTACGAGTCTCAGCTGGGCAGGTCATGTAGCCAGAATGGAAGGAACGCTTTCAAAGTTTCAACTGGATGTCCAATCGGAAAATGACCATTAGGAAGACCTAGACGCAGATGGGAGGACAATATTAAGATGGATCTCGCAGAGATAGGAATACAAAGTAGAAACTGGATCCAATTGGCTAAGGATAGAAGTCGATGGAGAGCTTTTGTGAGCGCGGCATTGAGCCTTCGGATTCCATAGGCCATAAAGTTTGTTAGTTACACAATTTTAGAATATGCTTTTTAATTTTTTCGATTTATTTTTGTATCAGTATTTAATACATATTGGACAATTAAGTTCAATTAATACCAAGATTGTTTTCAAATAAAGAAAATTTCAAGTAAGAAATAAAATAAAAAACAGCTTTGATATTTCCTTCTCAAGGAGTTATCCCTCCTCTACATATGATAAAAGTGCGGAATTATATTTATGTAGAGCTCATAACGTGGAGGCAAAAGGGATATTGGAAAGGTAAAGAAAGAGATGAAAGGAAACGTAAGCTTTGAAGTTGAAATGGATGGAAGAATTTGACTGACAGCTTCTCAACCTAAGAGATTATCAAAGGAAATATCAGAAAGCAAAAGAAAACAAAGAGGAAACGACCCAAACTTCGAAGAATGAGAAGAAGAAGAAGAAGCCTAGAAACATGTTGGAAGTAACATCCAACATCAAATATCTATATATTGAATTTCAATCGAAGAATTTGCTTTTAAAAAAATGAATATTTCACATCAATTTATATACTGAGAAAAGTCTGTATTTTGTTCATTCATAACATACAAAAAGTACTCTTTTCAAATGTTGCATTCATAGTTTAATACATACATAATGTGTTTTGTACAGCCACACTCAATGGTACTTCTTTTCCTTTCGGCATCTTTCTGTCAATAACATGAATAAATTAGTCCATAATTCTTTTGGTGATGCAAATTTTTCTTAGTATTGCAATTATTGAAAGAAAATCTCTACATTGAGATAAATCCGTTGTCCCTACAGCAGTATATTGTACAAATATACGTAATCCATATGTTTACTACGGAAATTTGTATGGTCATACATTATCCGTATGGTACTTACATACTGTCCTTTGACTGCTTAGATGTTACATCATGCCGCTGCAGGTTGTCTGGCATCTAACAGTCTTTCGTATATTACATACATTATACGTATGTTACGTACGTCAGATATATATGTTATATACGTCCATCTGTATTATTGATTTTCACTGCCTATATACAGTTCTTTCTTTCATAGCAAAAGTACGTACCCTAACAGTACAAGATGTGCTAGGCATGTGCCATTTAGGTGTCCCAGCTACCGTTTAGGTACCCGACACTTGGCACATATGATATTCATGTGCTAAGTATGTGCTTTAGCTACCTACAGTTTTAGGTACCTGTTACACCTAATTGATATTTGCAACTTCGTACTACAAATATAGCATTTATATACCTGGAACAGTTTCGCACTCTAACAGTCATTTGTTCTTATGTCTTCACTTGGTACATATATCTGTCATGTTCTAGGTACGCCCTTTAGGTACATACTGTTTCAGATACCCTAACAGCACAAGATGTGCTAGGCATGCGTCATTTAGGTGTCCTAATTCATCTCCCACATTTGATGCATTTGTTGCTTCTTTTTCTAAGCGATTGTGTACTACAAGCAACAAACGCATCAACTTTATTAGCCGGCAACTGTCGCCGATCATTTGAAAGTGAGTATGGAAGAACAATGAAGTAAAGTAAATAGACAGTCGTCATTTGCTATAAAATTACATGGTGAGCAGATTTTATCTGATCCCAAACGGTTATCGCCGAATATACGCGGTTAAAGGAGCACTCTGATTAGCCAAATTCAAAAGACCTCAATAATTTATCCCTCTACAAGCAACGTCCCTATTCTCTTGATCGCCTCCGTGGTCAAGTCGGAAGAGCACGCGGCTAGAAATCCAAAGGATGTTGGTTCGCGCCCATCCTGGTTTCATTTTTTACTTGTTTAAAGTGTTTTTTAGACTCACTTTAATGTAAACACATTATGCATATAGGCGATTTAACATATTTTTGGAGAGTAATTTTGTTGTTCATTGACGCTAACGGCATGGGAAACATACGTAGAACATACTAGGCATGTTCCTCAGGTACATGTCAGGCATGTGCCTAGGGGCGGACATAGACTGTGACTATCACTTGCCATCCATGTGATTTCTTTCTCAGAGATACATAAGACACATACTGGACACATTCCCATGTACCTGAGGGAACATGATAAGCATATGCTTGCAATGTAAGTGTGCTGTTAGGGTTTATACAGAAGATATTATAAAACATACGTTTTCAGTTATACGTTTGGTACAGGATGTTCCAAAACTACAGGATTTACGCATGTAACCTACGTTTTTACTTACGTCACATGTTTTTTTTCTCTGTATAGTTGAATAACATATGTAAAAGGTAAAGGATGGTCCTCTGGTAATATGGACACACCGTGAAAGAACTAAGGAAAAAAGTGTAGGTAAGGATTCATACTTTTTAAGGTTCGGTACATGCAGATAACGATGTAGACAGTGTCACTCTCGGGCCGCCTATATCCCCAAGTTTTCCCAATGAATTCATTTTACAGACGCTTATGAACGCCTAAATCAGGGGTAGATAAACTTTTTGATATATCTCATTCTGACTCATTTAAAATGACATTTGGATAAAGTATCCACTTCGGGCTGAATTATTTTAGTCATATTAATTTGATTAAGGTTAGTGTAAAGGGGCAAGTTTTGCCGATAGATGTCGCTACAGTCTTCCTATCTCTCACTTGTACTTTTTACCTTTCACGAAAATTTACAATTTCTTTTATAAATTTCAACCTAGAGACTTCAAATTTTCAGAGAAGGAATTTCATAACTTATTAAAGGGAACAATGCGTGCCGATTTTTTATTCAGAATTTTCTTCGTTGTTAAAACAGTTTCATTGTTAAAGATTTGGATATTCATTTGAATAATTAAACCATTTCAACAACGAGAAAAATTCTAAATAAAAAATAGGCACGGATTGTTTCCTTTAATAGGTTATGAAGTTCCTTTTCTAAAACTTTGAAGTCAGTAAGTTGAAATTTGTAAGAGAAATCGTGAATTTTCGTGAAAGATAAAAAAATACATGGGAGAGATGCGAAGATTGTAGTGCCATCTATCGGCAAAACTTGTCCCTTTAAACCAACCTTAAAGACGTATTCTGTAGAGGGTAGGATGTTTTAATATTTATGCCAAGAGTAGATTATCTTCTGTATTTGTATCATTACACTTTCATTCAAATAAATGTTCTAAGGAGGAAAGGAATTCAAGTA